>NW_026521904.1:2777500-3170000 GCF_021234435.1 Artibeus jamaicensis
CTTAGCCTTTGACCTTGTGGTAGAGACTTCAAACCACTCAACAAAAATATCTATTTTTTTCCTCTGAGCATATTTCTCAGCATTTTTTTGTCTTTGGCTTCCTATGTATTGGAATTCTTGATAATAAAATATGAATAAAAGTTATATGCAGCATCATAGTCTATAACATGTAACCTTCTTTCATTGTTTGTATGTCATCTTGTAAGATCATATTGGAAAATATATGTTTAATTTTGACTTAACTTTTATTAG
Source organism: Artibeus jamaicensis (assembly GCF_021234435.1). Lineage (NCBI taxonomy): Eukaryota > Metazoa > Chordata > Mammalia > Chiroptera > Phyllostomidae > Artibeus > Artibeus jamaicensis. Next base: position 2,777,753 of record NW_026521904.1, read on the forward strand.
CCTGGTCCCATTAATTACTGTATGAAAGTTTCTCCACTTTCCCCTCAACTCATTCCTGACCCGAGACTGCAATGAGATCTCTTTTTCTCTCTGTGTATATATACATGCTTTTTATGTATTTATATATATCAACATACAATTATGCACATATGTATAATGTAAATTATATATTTATACAAATATGCATTTATTACACATATATAACAAATATATATTTATTATACTTATATATTTATATATACAAATAAGTATATATATTTATATTTATATGTATTTTCTTCTATAGAAAGTCTTTCAAAATGTTATGTTTATATATTACTATAACCGTGGAACCCTACTATAACCTCTTACTAGCTATGTGACCTTGAGAAAAATTAAAATTTCAGTGCCTCTGTCCTCATATATAAAATGACTATAATAACAACTTCTTATGGGGATGTTAAAAGGATTAAAGTAATAAATGTTGAGTATTTAGAAAAGAATGATTCACTGTAAACATCATAAAATCTTAGCCATTATCTTATCATCAGCATTATGAGGATTCATACATAGAATGTCTAATTATGAGAACAGTCTTAACACCAAGGATTACTTTTAATGTTTAAACTATTGAATTAAAATACCAATACTTCTTTCATATTTGTACATTAAAATGTTAAGTACCTGCTCTGTATGTAGTCATATATAATATTTAATATAACAGATACCTTCACCCTCAAAGAGCATGACATTTAATGAAAAAACAAATAATTATTCTAAAATTGCAACATTGTGGGATAGGCCTCATGTTCAAGGTAGTGAAGGATGAAATGGAAAGAAGAATAGGGCACCTAACAAAACCGAGAAGACAATACCTTAGTGATAAGTGAGAATTACCCAGGGCTTATCCAGTTGAAGACCGCATTTGGGTGGTATCCAAGGAGGAGAAGAGAATGCATAAAGAAGGAAAAGCACGTACCAAAACCAGGAATTAAGAGGAAGCATGGTAGAACCTTAACAGTAGCTGAAACAATGTGAACAGGTGATGGGATGGAGGGGTAGGAGGAAAGATGAGATCAGAGAGGAGAGCAAGGGAAAGATCATGAAGGGATTTCAATGCTGTGCCAAAGCCTTTGGGTTTAGATGAAGGAAGGCTGACATGACTATGTTAGGGTTCTGGAAGGGAAACTCTATGTGCATTGTGAGTGTGGATTGGCAAACACAAGTGTGTTCCCTCTGTATATTGGCAAAACTGTTAGGACACTAGGTAATGGTTGATGGAAGCTTTAGTAGAGCAGCAAGAGAAATAATTAAGAGCAGTATATGAATTAAAAGCCTATGTAGGCAGTAAATCTATGGGTCTGCAGGGGGTTTGTTATTTGTGAAGGTAGATAGAAGACATCACAAATAGTATCCAGATTTATACAGGCTACTTAGGACTGGAAGCATTTGAGGGGTACTAATGTTCAGAAGGTAAATCTGTACATATGTCCATCTACTTGCCTAAATGAGTGGTGTAAAAGTAAAAAAAAAAAATGAAAAGAGGGGAAAAAAAGAACCTCTTCTTGGTCTTAGTTGACCTGAGGCAAATTTAAGTTCAAGAAATGTGACCATGTAATGTTTATATGTTTATCTAGCTGACAGAACCACTTGGAGTAAAAAGGAATTGAATGAATATTTATTAGAATGATTTAATAAAGGAGAAGATTCCTGCATTCTAAAACATATTTTAGTGGTAATTCCATATTGAAAATCTCTCCTCAGTTCTCATCATCACTACATAGAAATTGGAAGCTCTGAGAGAACTACTTAATAAAACCCTGCTTTAAAAGAGAGAAAATCAATGCAATTGATCTGAAGATTGATAGGAAATAGATCCTAGTCTCCTTGAAAAAGTTTTTTATTGCTACTTTACTGGATGAGTTCTTTTTTTAATCTAGAAAATGTTTACAATAAATTATTTTTTCTGATTATACAAGTAATACTTACTAAAAATTTGGAAAGTATTGAAAAATTAATAGAGAAAATTCCAAATACTTAAAAGAGGCAATTGTTAACATTTTTGCCTATTTTCTTCTAAACTTTATATATATATATATACACACAAATTTCTCTAAAAATCATTAATATAATTTTATATCTCGTTCTTATCCATTTTCTATTTAAAAGTATGTCTTCAAGTCATTGGAAATGTTGATACATTTCCCTGTTAGATATAATAGGGTTCTAATTATTCCTCACTACCAATAACTCAGATGGTCTTGATCCATAATAAGAATCATGTGTTATTATAAATGGAATTACTTCATTGAAAAGTATGCCTAGGTGACGTTTAAATCACTTGGTTATTTATTGGTGTTACTGCAGGAAAATTACATTTCAGAACCTAAACTAAATAGAATAATTCAACTTCCTTCTTGTGCTGTAGTGATGTTTTCTATTTAGGTGAACCTTATAACTAATGATTATTTAAAATAGATATTATGGAATTTTAATGCTGGTAAAATGGTACATTTTCCCCTAAAGTTTGCTTTGAGTGAAGATGTAAAAAAAAATGTTTGGAATTCTCTAAAGTGGTACCATTTATTTCCACTCAATGCTCAGGTCTGTGTGGAAACCTTGAAGCCATAGCTCTCTTCATAGCTTTAATGTACTTTATTCTGCATGACATTGAGAGACAGTGTCAAGTATGATGAATCATGATGCTCACAACTAATGATACATTTAAAGCCAATTCATTTGTCTCTTTGATCATGTAAATGTATTGGCATTCACCAAGCCTGCCATGATAGGACATTATAGCTACTTTGGAGTCATTTCATTGTACACTTATATAACAGTGCAGCTGCCACTAATGTTTACAAGTCCATGTGCTACATATCCTCATGATATTTTTGCAGAGGTTAATGCTCATGCACAGTAGATATATCTGTTGTGAAGGCAATAACAGACCCGCAGGAGCCATTTTAGCTCTTAAGAGATTAGTGCCTACGATTACTCCCATTTTAGTCTATCTTCTTACTTGGTTGAGCTGGTGAGTTCCTTTTAAAAAATTCTCTGCTCACATTTAAACTATTTTGGTACATTCTAATGATAAAATTACTCATATACCTATAGGTTATATATTTTAGAAAATCTTTTGTTTGCCTGTAGATCAAACCTATTTCTCTAGTACTTGCTCCTTGACTTTAAAGGTGTGTCCCTGTTCTTGCTTATATACCTTTGATAGTAGTCTAGACAATAATCTACTGTTACACAGGAAATGTTTCACATCTTGAAAGGTTTTAGCTATTGTGCAATAGTAAGTGTTAGCAAAGCATACAATGTTATTCCCTGGATTAGCACATTGCAATCTAATACACAGAGAGGCTTTCTCTTGAAGAAAAATCCTCACTTGCAATTCATGTTTAGTCTGTTTTTCCTATCTCATCCTTAACAGCTGGGTTATATCTGCTTCCAGGGAAATGTGTTATGTAAGCTTAATACCAATAGCTAAGAAGAACTTTGAAAACTGAAAATAGTCTTACACTTAACTTTAAAGCAATCTGCCAAATAACTTTTTTTAGTTGGTCACCAATTGGCAATCACAAGATTGCCAATAATTAACAAAGAGTATAATGAGTTAAGGTCTATTCTACAGAAATATAGGTAAGATAATCAAGATAATCCTTTTTCTGTTTAAATTATAACTTAATTCCTAGCATTACTTTCTTTGAATCAGAAAGCTTATGGTCCAGGACAGATTTGCTTTAAGTAAAGATTGTATTTTATCCATACTTTTTGAGGCTAGTGAGTAGAGACAGGAGTTCCATTCTCTCTATGGCCTTATCAGTGTCACCTTGCAGAAAAGTCTTCGACCTTTCCAAATCACATCCTCAGAATGCACATGCTTAGTCAGGAAGATTGCTGTGATATTAAGCTAGTCTCATTCCTCAGAAGCACGCCATTTTTGCTAAAATCACAAGGACTATTGGCCAATGGTGGCATTAGTCACAGAATATCTGTCAGGCCAGCTGTATGGATGCTCACCAGCCACCTATGAGGCAATGTCTCTGGATACTGAGTCACAGGGGAGGGGTGTAAACTTAATCACGAACCTGCAGATGTTAGCAAGGGAGGTCTAGTTCACTCAGAATAATCATAGAACATTTTTAATGAGGCTTAAGACAAATAAGAATAAAGGTATGGGCGAGTCCCGCATTATGTAATTGTTTTGAAAGATGGTGTACATAACTATTGCTCCACCCAATGACCTCAATATTGAGCAGGAGTGTTAATGTGAAAATGGTTTTCTCACCTTAATGTGGTGTTAGCTATCAATGGTGGGTAAACAAGATTTCTTTTTTTTAATGAAATACTTTTGACTTTTATTGTTGTTCAAGGACAGTTTTCTGCCTTTCCCCCCACGCTTGCTGACCACCCCAGCCATCCCCACCTCCCTCCCCTGTTTCCACCCCCCTTGTTTTTGTCCATGTGTCCTTTATAATTGTTCCTGTAAACCCTTCACCCTTTCCCCCACTATCCCCTCACCTCTCCCATCTGCTTACTGTCAGTTTGTTCTTAATTTCAGTGTCTTTGGTTATATTTTGCTTGCTTGTTTGTTTTAACTCAACCTACTTAAAGAACGATGAGCGTTTCAATGGATTGTCTGTTTCCCAAGGTCAACCAGGGACATTCAGTGATGGCACAGCCTACCTAGCCCTAGAACTAACTTTGTTAATTGTTCATACGAAAGATATTTAAAAGGCCATTGTATTAAATGTTCATTTGTATTTTCTCAGTTAAGGTACCTAGACTAGATTTAATCATAAAAATATTAATTGAATTTTAGCCAGAAAAGTATCTCCATATAATTTATATTCAGTATTTTTTAAAAGTCCATATTTATCTTATTCTTATTTTGTACTGAAGTATGATAGGGCTATATCTGTGATCTATTCAAGTTAGTTTATTTTAAAACTAACTTGAAAAAAACAAAACACCCTGTTAACTAGATTATATTTTACATAAATAACATACTGGTAATAGTGAGACTATTTTATCTAAAATAATGATAAGTTTCCTTTCTAAAGACCAGCCAGTCTTTTCTCTTAGCTCAAAGGAATATTATATAAGCAGCAGTGCCCTAAAGGCTAACCAGCCTTTCACATTCTGAGGATTTGGTGCTATATGCTTTCTGTTTTGTGAGGGGATTTTTTCATAATGCATGATTTCAATAAAAAGCACTGATTTTAGCTCAATGTATACCAACCCACAAACTATGGTAGGGGAATTTTTAAATAATACAATGATCATAAGCCTAAACTCATTAAGTGACAAAGGTAGGTTTTCTTCTGCGGAAACAATGGGAGGGTTCTCTGATGTTACTAACCCAACTCCTGAAAGGACAAGTAAATTAGTCCTTCAAAAAAATTTTTGTCATTGCTATTTTCTGAGACATTGGTGAAATGCTCGGTGCCAAAAAAGGTATTTATTTCCATATAGCATCTATGGGATAGGTGATTGATGTATAGCAACAAATTTCATGTAAACTGTTTTTGTTCCCTTGGAAATATGAAGAGCATGAGAGGCAAACAAATGATATTTGTACTATGAGAATGAACTATTTTTAATCTCATTTAAAAAATATACAACTTTCAAACAGCTTCCAAATTGGGATGCTGCATCATTAAGCAGTTGACATTTGTCCAGTTAAAAGTATTGACTCATGCTTTCGTTGCCCCCCCTCAAATTACTACAGTGCCACAGCTGATCTGACTATATTTTCCATTTCTTATAAATAGCCACAAGAAAAGTATTAATTATCCTTGTACGATTTAATGCACCAACTGCCTTAACCTTTCAGGTTTTCTTAAACGCCAGCATAACAAGGCATATCCATGGCAGCAAATGTGATTTATGACAGGAATCTTTAATTTCTGTTTTTAAATATGTTACCCACCGATCTGCATACATTTAAATTCGCCTGCAACACTTTTCTCTGTCTTGAGGCTGTTGTTTAATATTCAAGGATGATTTTTGTCCACATACATTTTGGTCTATGTCACCTCAGATTAAATTATTACTGTTTTCAGCCTTTTCAGAGCAGGCCTCAGGCCCTTATTTACAAGAATCAATGAAACAGTAATGAAAATCCATTTTTCATACTATCAGCTCTGGCCTGCTTTTATTTAGTTAGCTGTGTCTAAGCAAGCAATTCATTTTGTGCAAATGTCATGTAGAGAAAAAAGGATGAGCCGTGAAAGGGTTAATCATGAAATAAGACCTAAGCTTTCCCCCATATAAAAAGCATCCGTAATGTTAAATTTTTTTTAAAAAGCCCTTCTTAATATATGCAAAGTAATGTATATTGACACATAAGCAAGGCTTTTCATGATGAATATTGAAATATATATGCAAAGCACAGGAAATGTGTAACATGTTATAGATCTTTCAGTGTACATTTAGAGGAAATGAACCATTTATATTCTACAATTTAGTGAATACCTACTGTTTATTGGTACAGAGCACATAGGAGTATATTTGTCTTAGTAATTTATTTAGGTAAATATATTTATTCTTCTAGGGGTTCTTGTGCTTTTCTTGGTTCTATAGTCCTAGACATAAATATTTAACAATGCATTGTCTCAAATGTTATTCATGTAATTTATCAGTGAAAACAGTGGAGTTGTAATAACTTTCAAGCCTGCACCTTCTCTTAAACCTGAGATTGATTTAGAATGCAGAAAACTGAGCTGGATTTTCTTCATACTGCTGAGCAGAATTATTTACTAGTAATAACTGAGAAAAGCTACCCTCATCCAGCTACTGAAAGAACAAGGTTCATTTACTCCTCTTTGAATCAGCTTTCTTAAGCAAATACTTTGCTTATAAAAGAAAAGGAGGTAGTGAGAGAAGAAAGCATTTAATTATTATGAATACATTTTCCTATATTTGCTGACCTACCCACTTTTTTTTACACAGAGATATATACACAGAAATATACATATATATTACCCCTTGTGAGTATTCCTCTTGGGAATTTCTTCTAAATTTTAATGCATTTGGCTATAAGATGTCAGTTCAAATTATGGGTAAGGTCTTGTAAAAGAGACTGTCCACTTTTTAATATCACAAAAGAAATAAATAGAGACTAAAAGCATGTGGATTCTTCTTCATCTGTGCTATGGACTTTCTTGGAAATACATTTTAAAGGCATAATCTGGATCCTTCTATTTGTGTATCTTTTCATTATATTTGGCTTTTTAAAATTTGTTTCCTATGTTTGGTGACAGAATTTCTAATGCTGGTATAATGTGCAGATCTGAAAACATGCCAATTCAGTAGTTTTAATTATATTTGTAAAAAGTGACAGTAATATTCTGTTGAGCCAAAGCAGAACATTTCTGCATTCTAACCCTGATGCTGAATCTGAACAGTGGTTTCCATGCTGCCAGTGCTTGTACAGGTCAAGGCCAAGACTGGTGAGGGAACAGGTCACTGTACACTAATCAAACAAGAAACCAAATCACGCAGTCAGCCCCTGTTCTTACGTCCTCGGGTGCTGTTATCTATTACCATGGGAGCACAGAATAGTTTTTACTTTAATATTAAAGCCACGTGTGTTGATATTTTAAAGTAAAGGAGAACCAACCATCTGAATGATCAGACTGTGGAAAATTGGTCATTAAAGTCTTTTATTATGAAATTAATGTCAACTCGAGTTTGATAAAAATAAAAATTAAATAACTCAGTGAGTGGTAGCAAGTAAGTTACTATTTTTATATGTTTTGTTATAGAATCTCCACACCACTGGGTTGTCTTCATATACTGGCATTTATAAAGGGCTCACATGACTAAAAGGTTTCTTACCAGACGTATAAATAGAAGACATCAAGGCAGTGTGCTTTTAAAAACTGCTTTTAATTTCTCAAAATACTTAAGATGAGGGGGGGAAAAGCATACCATTCTACTTTTAAGGTTTGAAAGCAATTCATTTGGGTTTTATCCAACAAGTCACATAAACTTTTTCACTTACGTATTTTTCAAATACATATAATTGCATTACAAATCTAACCTTTATGGGAAGGACAAAGAGTTAAAGATTATGTTTGTAAACTATTTGATGAATTACAAACTCCTGTTTACAAATGACCAGTAGCTCTAAGACCTCTTTTCCATGCTTTTATTATGGCTCACTTATTTTACATTGCATCTTCCTGATTTTGGTGAAAACTTAGAAAAATATCAACATTATATATTAAATTAAAAAAAGAGAAATCTATATTAGCCTCTTAGCTCTATATCTAGTTACAAAATGCAGGAGGCAATTGGGTGTTGAGAAGAAGTATACAAAAATTTTAACATCTGATTTCTCTCTTGGATTAAATTTAAGATTACTTATTATCAAAATCTTTATATATTTTTATAACCTATGGTTCATTGAATGGCCAGAGACTAGATGCCATTTTCATGATGAAAATAATATTTTTAACAGAAATGAGGTAAGGAAAAGAAAATTCTATGAGAAGGAGCAAAACACACAATGGGGGCTCAGAACCAACTGCACCTCTCCCATTCAAACAGGGTGTTATTTTTTCCTCAATTCCATTTTATTTTATTTTTTTCCATTGTGATTTATTCCCCTTATGCCCTCTTCCACCTACATGCCCCACCTGCAGTCACCAACCTATTGTCCATTTGTCCAAGGCCATGAGTACCTTTTCTTTTTTGTTTAACCCCTCTACCTTTAAACCTCTCCCACAAAGAGCTGTCAGCCTGTTCTCCATCTATGAGTCTGTCTCTATTTTTCTTGTTAGTTCAGTTTGTTCATTAGATTCCACATAAGAACTAAATTATATGGTATTTGCCTTTTTCTGACTGTCTTGTTTTATTTAGCATAATCTTCTCCTGGTCGATCCATGATGTTGCAAAAGGTAATTTTTTCTTTTTTAATAGCGAGTAGTATTTCACTGTGTAAATGGACCATAGTTGTTTTATCCACTGATGGATAACAACTGGGCTGCTTTCAAATCTTGGCTATTTTAAATAACACTGCAGTGAACATAGGGTACTTATGTTCTTTCAAATGATCATTTCAGTTTTCCTTAGATAAGTTCCCAGAAGTGGGATCGATGGGTCATAAGGCAGTTCCATTTTTAAAATACTGCTTTCCGCAGATTGGCTGCACCACTTTGCCTTCCCACCAAGAGTGCTAAAAAGAATGCCTTTTCTCCATATCCTTACTAGCACTTATTTGTTAATTTATTGATGATAACTATTCTGACCAGTATGAGGTGATGTCTCATTGTGGTTTTAATTTACATTTCTCTGATGGTTAGTGATGTTGAGCATCTTTTCATATGTTCATTGGCCATGTGCATATCCTCTTTGAAGTGTTTATTCAAATCCTTTGGCCATTTCCATAAGAATTTATCTAAATTCAGAAACATTATCTTTCTAAATTCTTCTGAGGAGATTTGGAAGAGACAGTGATAATTAGAAAAAAAATCATTGCTTCCTTCCTAAGACTTAACTTTGACCAGCTGTGTGAACAAATGGGAAGTTTGGTGGTTGGTATAAGTGAGGGAGAAAGAGGCTCACAGTGTGAAGCCTCTGTGTGGGGCTTTGTGTGGGGCCACACTGGGAAAAAACTTGGGATGAAATGCATGTGCTGGAACCAAGCACTGTCACTTTTTTATTGTGTAAAAAAATTACTGAATCCCACTCTTTTTTCCCACCTTTAAAATGGCAATAATTTTAGTACCCACATCACAGAGTTGTGGTTACAATAAAATAATACTCATAAAAGCATTTATAACCATCATTTACACATAGTAAGGGCTTAAAATTTGTTAGCTATAGAAAGAAAATCTAAGTGTTTAGGAATCAGTGGAGAAGATTATTTAAACTTAGGGTAGAAAGGGAGGTACACAGGTGTAATTTTTAAATTAAATATTCTAGAAAGGTATTGAAACAGTTTTGACTCCAAGAAAGAAGGGAGGATGGAGGAGTAATTATCTTCATCCTCCTCCTCATTCTCCTGTTCTCTGAAGTAGCAGGGCCCCTGCTGTCAAGAGCCAAGGCTAGTGTGATTAACATTGATTAAATAGAATGATTTATCTGTGGGCTAGCCTGGGAACCTAACGACTCTATTCTATAGAAAACATGTTCCTAGTGACAAACATCCAATCTAGAAATGAATATTTATCTACAAATAAACATTTGGAATATACTCTTTCATAAATTGATCTTCATATTTTATTATATCTTATTTGCCATTTTCTTAACAAATGCATTTTAAAATGGCATTGATATATTCAATTGTAAGCTAGAGAATCAAAAGAAAATAAGAGAAATACTATAGAAAGAATTTCTCTGATAAATATTAGTTAACAAATGTTCTCAGTGAGTAAACGCCAGAAAATACTTATTTATTATTTGGCTTTGTCAGCCCTGGCTCAGAATTTAGAAAGTTAACTACATTTATTAATACATTCTATCACCTTGTCCACATCTCATTAAACTTGAAATTGAGAAAATGCATAAGATTTCATAACAAACAGCCATCTACTAGATACCTGAAAATTAATCAGTGTCTGACTGATGCACTTATGTTAAAGACTGGACAAAACATTTTCATTGACATATTTAGTAACTAGAGAAAATGAAAAATAAAAGAAAAATATTTACATCTTTGTTTTTCATGAATACCCTGTCATAGTGCAGAATATTACAAACATGGACAAAAGTAGCTATGCTTCTAAGAGAGTAAGATGAGGAATTAATTCATCTAAAGCATATTTAGATTCCATCAATGATTTATGACCATTTATGAGAAAAGGAAATATCAATTTCTAAATTTATATTTAATATTTACAAATATGTAAATTAGACTGTCTCAGAAAAGTGTAGCAGATGTCTCTATCTTCTTGATGCTGATGGACTGCCTAGGTATTACTTTAAAATGATAGATTGGCAATGAGAATATTATTTTCTACTCTATTCCATCATATTCATTTGGATGCATTAATTCTTTTAAAGAAGATTATATATGCAATCCAATCTTGACAGCCTGGCTCTATTTAATGGGATGTTCTATTTAAATGTGAGGACATATTGATCTCATTCTGAAGTTTCTATCTAGTATCTATCAAGAAGATAAAGCTTGAACATTTTCCATGTTGGGTCCTGTTCCAAAATTTTTGAAATTGAATATGCTATAAAGGAAAAAAAAACAGTAACTTTTCACTTTTTGATTTGAAGACATTTTAAGATAAAAGAAAAAAGAACATTGAAAGAAGTTGTGGTATTTCTTTACACAGGGTCTTTTAGCAGGAGGATAAAATACTTACCTAAAGGGAAAAGTAAGCCAAAGGGCCCATTTCTTCTATATTTTGGAGATTTAATAATTTTGTTCAGGGGCTCTGAGACATAAACTGTAACAATGTCCACAATATTTCAGTTTATGGTAGCGTCCTTCTGTGTATACATACCACTTCTGAACTCTCATGAAAATGATTTGAACTAAGTAAATCAATTTACCCTAAGATCTTGAATTGGTCTTGACTATTTCAAACTGGGTTGTAGAAGTACTCCTACTAAATTATTTTTATTTTTTATATCCCTGTTTTAAAAAAAGGACAAGCTTTTTTTTATCCATTCAATGGAGGGTACATTTAATATAGAAAGGGGGTGGAATATTTTGATAAAATAGAAATTGACTGTAACTAATGGCTGAAATCAAGAACTATCATTCTGATGTGTCTGTATACATGCATGTGTGTTCACAGTATATCATATATTCTGAACGGAAGGTAGAAAAAATTTAGAGTGTTACCTAAAGCATAAATAATATTGAACAACAAATGTGATTTATTTAAATGTTCCAGATTAAAGTGTTTTAGCCTAGTAGTATCCTCCCAGTAATGGGAATTCCATTTTGCATGTAAATATCAAGTGCGATAATTTGTAATCATAAATCATTATTTGGGTAATTTAAAATATTTTTATTTTAAAATAAAAACAATTTACCAATACATACAGATTTCTCTATGTTTTTAATATTAATGGATTTTAGTAAAATTTTGAGTTTTGATAGTATATGATGAACAACTATCAAAAATACAATTTCAGAATACTTAGCATTTTTGTTTGGATTATACTAATGGTTATATTAAGTGTAATGCTCACTCTTAAAAGCATAGTGTAATTGTATTAATAAGCATCCAGATACTGTGTTGTGAAGATGCCATGAAATCTGAGACAAAATCCCATGCTTTAAATGGCCTAGAATATGAATCTGGATAAGTAATTACCAAAATACAATGGATTTGAAACTGTAAGTATAAATTTTGTGTGTTGGATAAATGTTTTCTTAGAGTTTCTACCCAAATCTCTGATGTAAACACAGTTATGACTGAAGCTTAAGAGCTAGAAATTAGGCCCTGGCTGGTGTAGCTCAGTGGATTGAGCGCGGGCCTGCGAAGCACATGATCACTGTTCGATTCCCAGTCAGGGCACATGCCTGGGTTGCAGGCAGGTTCCCTGCAGGCCAGTTCCCAGCAGGGGATGCACAAAAGGCAATCATACATTGATGTTTCTCTCCCTCTCTCCTTCCCCCTTCCCCTCTACAGATAAATAAATAAAATCTTTAAAAAAGAGAGCTAGAAATTATGTTATATGTATATATGCTATGGAGAGGTTATGCAGCCAATTTGACTACTGTTAGTAAAAAAATTAATTTGAATGCAATTATTCAGACTACTGGAACTGCAGCAGATTTAGTGCCAGTATACAAAAAAGTGAAAATAAAACTCTATCTTAGAAATAAATGTTTACCCATTTATTATTCACAGAAAGTGAAATGATTTTCCTAAAATGCACAGCCACTTATTTTTATATTTGAGATTATATATTAAATAAATTACCTCTTTTTGACAAACTTGTGACTTCCTGCAGATTATATATTTTTCTCTGGAGATGTTCACTATATGTATTTTTCTTCAAAAAATGTTAGCTTTTTTATTAATTACTATCTAACTGGAACCCAAAATGTCAAAAGGATCTTATTATTTAATAACAAAAATTAGAAATGGGATAAATTTTTACCTATCTGGCTTAAAAATGAAAAAAAAATAGTTCAAAACATATACCCACACAATATTTACCCACGGCAATTCTATTTGCATTTGTAATGCATTATTGAAATCAATTTGTGTCACATGGCTTATGACTAAAGGAGTTGGCCCAAATCTACTCTGAAGGAGAGTGGGAACTCAGCCTCAGAGTCAATTTGCAGAATACCCTCTAATTTAAGTGAGTGTTTCTGTAGAAAGGTTGAAAGCTGAAAAATGTTCTCATCGTATAGCTCTAAATGATTGAAGTTCAGAATAAATTTGGAAGCTCTTCCTCAAGGATTTGTGCAAGGCAATGTTGAATTAAGTAAAAAAAAATGTCTATTTTTTAATATATTTGTTTATTTTCCATTATAGTTGACAGCTAATGTTATATTAGTTCCAGATATACAGCATAGTAGTTACACAATTATATAAGTTCAGAAGTGATTATATGAAGCGATTCCTCTTTCCTCTGGTACTTCTAGTCCCCACCTGGCACCAAACATAGTTATTACAATATTATTGACTATATTTCCTATGCTATACTTTACATCCCCAAGACTATTTTGTAACTATCAATTTTACTTCTTAATCCCTTCGCCTTTTTCACCCAGCCCACCAACTTCTCTCTCTGGCAGTCCTCAGTTTGTTCTCTGTATCTACAAGTTTGCTTAAAGAAGACTATTTTTTATTAATGGATGATTACAGGTATTTTCAAAATAATGATTAATAATAAACTGTTTGTAAATTTTATCCTATGTGTCATCTTTTGTATATATTTTGAAAAAAAGATTTCTAAAGAGAGTGGTCTCACATGTACTTCCAAGTCCATTACCTCTGCTCTTCTGCTGTCAAACCTTGGCTCTTCCTCCCTACCATACTTCAGTCTAAGTCACTGTTGGCCTCATAGATAATGACCTCCTGGCATTCTAGGGTTCATAGTATTCTTTGATGGTCCCTGCTATACTTGTCTCAGTAGAATCATGCTATTGGTAAGGCTACATTCCGTATTGAATTCTTCCATTATTTTGGCCAATAATCCAAGATAAGAAAACTATTTTATTGAACAAACAGGAAAAAGTAGGGGGAAAATGTTAAAAACTTCCCATTAAAGACTTAAACACTAAAGAAAACACATCTCCCTTCAGTCAGTCTGTCTGTCTCTCTCTCATACACACATACTCAAACACAGGTGGTAACTCTTGCATATTTATTGCTCTTCTGAATCCATTTTCTATCTTTCTACATCCTGTTCCACTTTGTGCCCTGGGAAGCTGGGTGGTGAAGGCCGACTCTACAAGATTCTTTTTCTTTTTGCCTTTGGATTTAGTTTTAGCCAATGGGAGATAATGGGATACGTTTGGAAAATGGAAGGAAAGTGAGGTGAGAATATATAGTTCATTAGCTCCCACTTCAGGTTTTCACTTTCCCAAAGCACATGAATGTTGTGGTCCACTCTACTGACAGGTAAGCTCAGGGAAAACCTTAATTACCACCAATACTTTTCCTTTAAACTATAGGTGGTAATACTACCTTACTCTTGCTAACCTTTGGTAAATGTATCATTTATTTATTTTCCTTTAGATTTTACCTCCTACTTTAAAATATTTATTTTATTTTTAAGATTTTATTTATTTATCTTTAGAGGGGAAGGGAAGGAGGGAGGATGAGAAATATCAATGTATGGTTGCCTCTCTCGTGCATCACCTGCTGGGAACTGGCCTACAACCCAGGCATGTGCCCTGGCTGGGAATCAAACCACAGTTGTTTGGTTCACAGGCCCATGCTCAATCCACTGATCTACATCAGGCAGGGCATTATTTTATTTTTTAAAATAGGCTCAATCATAAGCTAGAAACCTGACTGAATAGTCCTTTGTTAGCAGAACCCTAATTCTGAATGTGTTTTCCTTTTGGAGCCTCTTTCTTCTTCCAATCTCTCCTCAGGGTATATATTTTTCAACTTTCTGCAAATAAATAAAAACTACCAATCTCAAAGATGGTGCATGAAAAGAATCTTGCCCTTTCTGGTACAAGGGTGATATGTAGTACATAGTTCTCAGCACTATGTTGCTGAATGGCTGATTTATTTAATCGATATTTTGGCCCCTTTTTGTATTTGCTAACTTCTGGGTTTTTTCTTTTCTTTTCCTTTTTAACAGAACATATGCATCTCCCAAGGGCAAACCATGATTCTCCTAGATACTGAAGTCAAAATCTCAATAACAAATCAACAATTTCTTAAAGGCAAGATATAAACAAATCTACCTGTCTTTTATAGATATGGCTTATACACTATTTTCCAGAATCTTTTTACTTCTCCTTTTCTCATCTTTCAGTTTCTGGACCAGACCCAACAGCCTACCATACATAAGAATATTGTTCATTATAATGCTTTCCTAAAACAGTATAATGTCCACCCCTGATTAAATTCTTTTTGAGCAAAAGTTCAGCAACTAGATATTCATGAGATGAAAAATGAATCTTACATTCTTCACAAAAATTAACTCAAAATAAGTTGTGTACTTAAATATAAAATATAAAACTACAGAATTCCTGGAAGATAACACAGGAGAAAATCTAGATGACCCTGGGTATAACAATGATATTTTAGATACAACACTAAAAACACCAGCCATGAAAGAAATAATTGATAAACTGAAACCATTAAAAAGCAAAAATAACAACAAGAAAACCCAAAAATATAAAGAAAGTGTCCACCCTCAAGAAAATACCTTCTGTTCTGCAAAAGACACTGGCAAAGGAATGATAAGACAAGCCACATATGCACTGGAAGAAAATATTCCCAAAAGACATGTCTGGTAAAAGACTGTTATCCAAAATGTACAAAGGACTCTTAAGACTCAACAGTGAAAAAACAAATAACTCATTTCAAAATGGGCAAAAGACCTGGACAGACACCTCACCAGCGAAGATTTACAGATAGCAAATAAACATATAAAAAGATGCTCCACATCATATATCATCAGGGAATCCTGATGATGTAAAACAAAACAACAATGAACTACCACTGCATACCCATTAGACTGGCCAAAGTTGAAAACACTGATTAACATCAAATGCTGACAAAAATGTGGAACAAAAGAAAATCACATTCATTGCTGATAAGAACACAAAATGAACAGCCACTTTAGAATGGAATTTATTGGGTTTTTTGTTTGTTCTTTTTATAAAACAACATACTCTCACCATATAATCTGGCAATTGCGCCCCTTTGTATTTACTGAAATGGGGTGAAAACTTATGATGACACAAAAACCTCCACAGGAATAGTTACAGCAGCTTTATTTATAATTGCCAAAACTTGGAAGCAAAATATTTACTCTTCAGTGTGTTAGAGTCTAAATAAATTGTGGTACTTCCAGACAAAAAAAATACTAGTCAACACTAAAAAAAATGAGCTATTAATCCATGAAAAGACATGGGAGAACCTTAAAAGCATACTTAAATGAAAGAAGCCAATTTGACCAGGGTATACACTGTACGATCCAACTATATTATATACTTAAAAAGGCTAAAATATGGAGAAACCATAAAGATCAGTGGTCGTCAGTGATTGGAAGAAACAAACAGGCGAATCAGAGGATTTTTAAGTCAGTAAAACTATTTTTTTATGATACTACAATGTTGGATACACATCATTATACACTTGTCAAACCCAACAGAATGCACACCACTGAGAGTGAGCCCCAGTGTGCACTACGGCTATGGGTGAGAGTGAGGTGTCAGTGCAGGGTCCTGGCTGTAATAAATGCACTCCTCCAGTGCAGGTTGTTGATGTGAGGGGCCACTGGGCATGTGTGGGGAAAGGTGGTACATGAGGAATCTCCGTACCTTCTGCTCCATTGCTGTCAACCTAAAACCACACTAAAAATAACCTGTGTAAACAGCAACACAAAAGTAAATCTGTAGCAAGGGTTTTCAGTTCTATTTCCATCCTTCTTCATATCCAAACATGGTAAGTAGAACCACAAAAGTAAGTTGTCTTCTGTTTGGCGCAGTGATCATTCTCCCACCATTACCACCCTCCTTAACTCCAGAGTGGAGCATCATGGGTTTGTTATTTCTGGTGACCAAATGCATAGACATGCACAATAAAGTTAAATAATTCACATTTGATGGAGTAATTTTGGCCTAATAAGCAAGTTGGTAGGCAAACTTGCTATTTAACTGTTGACGGAACTATGGCAACAATTTTTTAAAAGCTTGTATAGACCCACATGGAAAATTAGAGCTAGAGAAAACCTAGTTCTTTAGAATTCCAAATTTTTCAAAATATGTGGAAAAATAATACCATTTCACAGAACCAAGTCATTTTTTAAAATTATTAAATCATATATGGAGGCTGTCTACATTGCAATGATATAATCTTTTAAGCTATTAACTTGAAGTTAATAGTTGGATTGATGTTTCTTTCTTTAGATATTTCTATCATGACTTTCTCAGTATAATTTTTTTAGAATTTGCAACACAATTTTATGTGTGCAGTTTTATTCTATTCTCAATCCAGATAAATAGAAATGACTGTCAATGTTTTCTAATCACCTAGACCTAGTCACCTGTTGATTCTACCTGAGAAATGAATTTCACATTTTTCCCTTCTTGCTTTCCTTTCTTAATCCCCTTTCCTATCATAGTTGCTTCCTCCAACATGATAATAGATTTACATCTGGAATTATAAGTCTGTGTGGTGTGTGTTTGCATGTGAGCACTATTTCTTTTTTTAAGAGAAAACTGGTAACCCATTTTCCACAAGAAAAATACCCGAATCCCCCAACCTGTTTTCCTAAAACTTTCAAAATTTAGTCTTAACCTAGCTTTCTAGTCACATTTCCTACTACTAACCTTCTCCTGAACATGTAAACTTTATATTCTAGACCACAAAATTCATCAGCTTTATAACACCATGAGGTTCATGTTTCCATGTCTTAAATATACTTCCCCTTCACGTTGGAAGATCCTTCCTTTTCCTCCTGGTAAATCGTCTAAAACCCAGCTAATATCCTTTGATCTCTGAAGTCTTACCAACTTTGACATCCCTAGAGAGAAATGGTAGCTCCAGCTCTCCTTGGTCTTTCTTTATACACACCTATCACATTTAAATCAGTCTCCTTCACTAGATTGAAATTTCCTGGAGGAATTATTCATTCATGCAAAGCACATAGTAGATACATGATAAATACTTTCTGGATGAAAGGATAAATGAATGGATCTCCATCTTTCAAACTGAGACTTAGAGAGGATAAGTGAGTGGATAACTTAGCCAGAAAATGAATTAATCAGAAAGATGATGTGGATATTTCAGGATTCCACTATTCTTTCTACAGAAATCACCAGGTAAACTTTTTCAAAATATAGATACCACATCTCAGGCCAGACACAATGTACCCAAGTTTCTGAGCCAGGATGTACATGTTTCTAAGCCTGCGCATACAAATAGTGCCAAAAGGGAGAGGTGACAAGTACCCTTAATTGTGCCACATCACCCCCACACCCCAACATGCACTCAATGAAGTACAGAAACACAAGTGCTGCACCACAGACACTGAAAGTCTTCTATCAATTTTTCTGGAATTCTGGCCTTTGGTTCTGGAAGAAGAATATCGGGGGAATGGGACTGGAATGACAAGTCTTGTACAATAGAAGAAAAGGTAGACGTACACTATGCATGCCAGGGGGAAGCAGCATCTGGCCATTCACCCTTTGCTGGTGAGTCAGGGATATTTTGAGACAGAGGGAATAAACCAGGCTAATACAGAGTTGCTGATATAAGTACAGAAACAGCAAGACAGATACGGATTTGCTCACAAATTACAAGAAAAAAATGGCTGCTATTAATTCAGGCTGAGATAACTTTTGATACTCCCATAACCTATCACTTTTTGAAAAGGCACATCATTTTACTGGACCAGAGGTAATTTAAAACTTATCTTTACTTTTTAACTTTTGCCACTTCCTGTAAAAATGACATTCTGTACCTTCAGAATAGTGGGAGAATCATATTTAGAAATACAGGGAAAATTGATCTGTAGGTAGAGATTATATCTACAAATACACACTTGTTTTGCACTGTGTGCAATAGAGCTGTTTTTGTTTATTTACTCATATGTTTTGCCACCAAAGACTTTGATATTAAGAAATTCACCAATTCACTGTGAACGAACCCCAAAACTCAAATCACTGTCTACTGAGCTTCACTCTGCTGTTATTGATTACATATGAATTCTCTAGTATCCCAAGCCACAAATAATTTTATTTCTTTAATTTTGTACCTACTTACTGTTCCCTTTGCTCAGATCTACTAGGTGCCACATTCTGTGAGTACTAACGGCAGGTCATTTATTCAGAGGGGTGGTGCCTTGTTCCCTACTGGCCTGCTAAAACCATGATCTCTGTGATTCTTTTGTTTGTTCTTGTCCTCCATTTTTCTTCACCCTGAAACCAATTGCTTATAGTGAGATAAGACCCCAAAATAGAGTGAATAGCACTGCTGCATGATCTTTTCATCATTTCAGGGTTGTCTTTTTAGATGCTCTGTTTCACTTGCGTGTTGTTGAGAAGTTTGAAAGCTCCTAATTCTAATGAGCATTAAAATCCTCAGGAGTAACTCTCCTCTTCCTATCAGCTATTTCTGTGTTCTTACAGAGTTCACTTCCCCTTTAATCTTGGGGCCTCATTAGTGACTTTTATACTGGGATGAAGGGTTGAATTTTACAGAATGGAAGCTAGCACTCTGAAAATACTGACATTTCCTCTGTCATCATGACCTTATATGGCAGTTGCTGTTACTGACATTTGTCCAAAGATTTAAGTATAAAAGATAAACTTATTTTTCTTAGGTGCATCAAAATGATCTTTTTTGTTCCATAAATATTCATGTGAAAGACTCAAGAGTCAGGAAAAACCATAGATAATCATATTACTGCTTGAGATAAAAATTAAAAGAAAACAGTAAATATTTGTTTGCGTATATGTTATACATATATTAGAAGAAAGGGGGAGAGACAGAGACAGAGAGGGAGAAAGAATAAGGGTCTAGGTTAGGGCAACTTTCAAAGTCTATTTCATTTATCCACTAAAGAAACAGTGCATTAGAATTTCAGCAGTATATACAAAGCCTAATGTGAGACCTTTGGGATGGATGCTTTAGAGGCACTAAAAGATTATCTCTGACATTGAAAATGCCTGGTCTCTTGTCCTTGCCTTTTAGACCTCTGTCTTCAAAGCTTCGCCTCTAGAAGGACTGACTGCAGTGATATGCTTATAGCTCCATTTGCAGACTTTCTTATAGGTTCATAAATGGAGACTAGAAGGAGGAGGGAAAGGAATAAAATTTAATAACTGAATAAAAATGTAAATAAAGATTTGCCTAAAATTACTTGTCCAAGAAATAATTCTCCCTCCCCCTTAAGCTAATACTTTGATAAGCTCAGTACAGTGATCCTGATTTGGAGCGTGACCTTTGAAAATGCTCTCCAGCTTGATTAAAGATGTATTAAATTTGTTTAAATAAACCTCGTTGTAATGGCACATCATTTGTAAGAAGCTATTAGGGGGCTGGAAACTGTGCTGCTGTATTTGCATGAAAATGTGCCCTGCTCAAATAGAGGATCTCTCCTGAATTAGATCCACTGCAAAGGGAAAAGTGACACTTTCATAATTTTTCTGACAAAAAAAATAAAAGAAAGAAAGAAAGGAAAACTTCATGCAAAGCTCTGCAAGAGGGACAACTGCATGTCAGTTACAGAACCATACATGAAGTCAGTGCTCAGTCCAACGAGCATTCTCGATGTTCTCAAGGTATTTAGTTAAATGAATCAACAATATTTGTTTGCCTATTATTTTTCTCCCAGAGTGGCTTCATCTTTTAGTCTATATGTGTGAGCACATGAATTGTTTGAGAGTAATCAAAGCCACAAGGTTATCCTAAAGGAAGCTATATTGTCATGTGTCTGGAAATTTCATGATTTGGAATTCTTCCCTGGCTTCAACATTGGTGTCATCTCCGCAAAGTTAATGCTTTCTGGGTTTGGGGGGAAGTTTAAGCATGAAAATGCTTTTGCCCACCACCCTCACATGAAGTTTATAGTTATCAGATGTACAGTAGTTCCCACCAATGGGTCCCAAACAGGCTGCTACTCTGATGACAAAGGTCTATGCTCTAAATCAAATACTGAATCTAAACCATCCACATCTTGTAAGAGTCAGGGTTCTAAGCCACCTGCCAGTGTGGAGGAACTCCGGCCTCTTTCTTGTCACCATTTTCTTATCTTCTCAGGTATAAAAATGCCCATTTTTAACCTAGCTTCTTCCTGGTCGGTCCTTCTATTTAACTGTTGAAAAGCTCTAATTTTATCTGTTTGCTGAAAATTGCTACAATCAATCCAATTTATGGAGTCTTCTCACTGAGGTGCATAAGGGTCAGTTTTCTATGGCATAGGAGGTGATGGGGAAGTATTCAGCTCCCTGCCACACTCAAGCAGCTCCTCTGTTCCAGACATTGTGCTAAGAATTTTCACTTTTTTTCATTCTTAAAATAGCCTCATAATTAGATAATACTCCCATAATTATAAGTTGACGAACAGAGGCTCAGTAACTGGCCTGAAATCACATCATTAGCAAGTGGTGAAGCTGTATTTTCAGCTTAAGTGTGTCTGACTCTAATGCCCATGCCATTTTATTACACCAACTTTGAGTTGAATTTACCATCTGGAGGTAAATTAAAGGCCCCAGCTATGAAGTATGACTGGCAATATTGATTAACAGTCTCAGATTCAGAGACACATAGGAGTGTGTCCTCAACAAGATAGACTATTCATGCGGCAGGACAATGCTGTCCTGGCCAGCAAAATTCAGGAAATCAAATCATTGTCCATCATTTAGAACCTCCCTCTTTTTCTTCCATTAAAAAGTTTTTTAAGGCTGTGGCACTTTCTGTTAAATATTTTTAGATTGCACATTTTCAACATTAAAATTCTTTTTTATTTTTCCAAAAGAGCTTAAAGTAATTTGACATTAAATGTTATGATTAAATTGAGTTACATTTTGAACATGACGTATTAATCTCTGACTGGTGAATGTTTCTCTGCTGTCTAAATTTATATGAAGGCAATTCTAAAAAGTTTAAAGTAATGGAAACATGTTTAGAGTCAGTACATAGTTTTCTTAAGTGACTGCTATAAAGGAGATAATGAGAAATAAAAGGAAGGGAAGGAAATTCAACGAGGGTTTACCAGAACACTAGAAAATGTGTGAAGGGAGGTTGGGGATGAAGGAATGGAGCAAAAAGGAGAAAGGACTCATGGACATGGACAACAGTGTGGTGACTGCTGGGGGGAGGGGATATAAGGGCTTTAATGGTAATGGGAAAAAAAAGGAAAAGGATGAACAAACATTCTTTGATTGTACCTGAGAGATTAAATCATGTTTGAGACAACTCCTTATTATGATTATTATTATCATCATCAACATCATCCTACCCATATCCATATGAAATTGTAAGAAGAACATTTATAATATCAGAAATTTTTAGAATATTGTGTATAACACTCTCATTCAATCAAAAAAGGACAAAATAAACAAAAAAATCAAAAAGACCCTTTATAAGTAGTTTCCCAACCTATAGCTTATCCTTGTGTACTCTCTGTTACATGTCTCAGTAGCACCTAATAACAGGTCTTACATCTAATGTCTTCAAAATGAAGAAGACCTTTAGAGAAAGTGTCATGTCAACCTCATAAAATTGTTTATATTCTTTCACTTCTCACCCAAAATTTGTGTTTATTTTTTCCACGACTTGAAGTAGAAAAAGTCACAACATAATAAATTCTCAGGAAAATTAGGAAGTGTTAAAGCTATCACTTCTGCATGGGGTTCCAGTTAAATTTCTGTTGTCTTTGGTTCAAATGAGGTACTTGCTACTATTTAGAATCTTCATCTACTGGAGGCTCTGAAGCTCCACCTCCAAACCATTCTCTAACATTTTCCATAAGCAGCATTTAACATTAAGACAATGAAGAAAGGCACTTGTTCATTACCTGTGTAAGTGGGGTACAGGTACTACCTGTGCTCCCTTAAGTTAGTAGAGGCCCATAGGGTTACACACTCTTTGCCAGAGATTATATATGTTTGTTCTGCTGCAAAAACAAAAACAAAAGGGAAGTATTTCTGAATGTTTTGTATAGAGGCCCAGAATTTAAACTAATGCTCCCCGCCTTCTAGTGCTTTTTTTCCCCTTCATTTCCTTTCAGTCTTTAATTTACCATTCCCAGCTGAGATACTTGAGCAGATAGAAGCAACCCAGCTCCAGGCTAATTGGTTCATCATGTACTTTATGATAATTTTCATTCTGGATTTTGATTAGGTCAGTGTGGGGACTGCTTTGGTCAAAGATTGTAATGATCTGCCCATTAACTCTGAAATAGGGTCTTTGACTGCACTCATCTTATTAGATATGTCAGTTGCCTTTAACTGTGCTAACCATGAAATATTACTGAACTCTCTTAATGTCTTATGCTAGACTCTAGTATTTTCCAATATTCATTTCAGTCCTATTCAACCCAATTTGTTACTTTCATTGGAAGTTCTAAATGTTGATGAATGGCAGGTGACATACTGATCCTTCTTAGGAATGAGTCAGTATCTGTAGGATCAGCTCTTCACTCCTACCTAGGGTAGTGAAGTGTGTCACTATTCCGAGTCAGGTAAATGTGGTTGCACTTGGAGCTCCACCACTTACTAAATTCTCTGACTGGTGACAAAACATTTAGTTTTTGCCTCTGTTTCTCCAAGTGTGGTCCTAAAATCTATGACATATCTATAGCACAATGCTATGCGTATAGGAAAAGTACAATTAACGCTGTTATTATTACTCCTGTTTTAAAGTAATCAAAACAAACTTAAAACATTGTAGCTCATTGAAAAGTGGATTTAGAGTATAACTTGGAATGATTCAGGGCTCAAGCTATAACAGTTGAAATTCAGCTTTCTTGATATTTCAACAGTCATATTTGGGGAAGTGGAAGTATTTGGACAGTTGATTCTATTCTCACTTTCACTTTGTGTGTCTGACATCCTATCGGGTTTTGGTTAGTTTCATCTGGAACTTTACTGGTATCTATTTCTACGAAACAACCTTACAGAAAGCCGACACTGTTTGTTTACATTTTGTTGACTCTGATTCATTTCAATTTGTTTGTTAGCAATTTGAGTTCATTTTGTATTATAAAGTTCGTGTTCATGTCAAACCACTGCTTGCACTCTAAGTTCTTACTTTGCTTCTATTTAAGATTCAGTTACTTTAACCATTTGGAAACTTGTTTTTAAGTCTTGATGTGATTTAATTTATTTCTGATGTTTCCCCTTTACTTTCCATTATTTAATGTTTAGACATGAGCAAATTTTATTCTCAAAAGTCTAAAAACTGCTTTTACACAACCAAAGTGAAAACTTGAGATATGATTTTCCAAAAACAGATATCTTTTCTTGTTTCCAAAAATAAGGAAAGTAATTCACTTATTCCAAATTATCTCAATAATCAAGACATTTGGAGGAACGACCCTCTGTTTTTCATATATATATATATATATATATAGAGAGAGAGAGAGAGAGAGATCACAATTGACCTTTCTTTTTCATCCTATTATATTTTATAAAGTTCTATTTTTTAAAATGACTGAAAATAAGTAAAATATCAAAGATACAACTTAATTATTTGTGAAATTTTGGTTATTATGTAATAGACTGGTTAATAAGTTTCTATGGTTAATAAAACAAGGATACAAATTAATAAAATAAATGATCATTTATTCTATTTTTATTCAAATAATTTTTGTTAATGTTAACTAAGGTACTAAGTCATGATTTGTACATAATTTCAATTCTAATGGCAATAATGATGTAAAGGATAATAAAATAAAGTGCTACCACATTCACTGTATACTAAATTTCCAAAAAACAAACAAAAAGATATTCTATGTTTTCAAAAATATTTGTTTAATTTAAATGGTTAAAATTACCTATTAAAAGTCAAAGATAAATGATAATTACTAAATAAAAGTTAAATGATTTACATAAATAATTTAATTTAAAATTTGAAAGTTTTATTAAATCTTTAATAAACAGTTCTAGTTGAATGAAACTATCGCAGTTCTTGTCTTATGTGCTCACCTTACCCAGGTGTAAGGAAGTGGTGTCACGCATCACTGTGTTACATCTGGACTTACATTAAGAAAGAAAGAAAGTTAACCATGAATTGTTTAACATTGAAAAACAGTTCTCAGCCATCAACAGCAACTGTTACAAGTACTGTGTTAATTCATGAATAGCTCCAGAACTTCAAATTACAACATGAAAAAGAGCATGAAAATGGACACTTAACATTCCTGGGAAAACGATACTTTGTGAAAAAATGTATTGCATGCATGCATGCTCTCTGGGAGCAAAAATTTGACAAGTTAATTAATTTGTCTTTCAATTTACCAAGCGATTCCACTGCTCATGCTCTCTACTCTATGACATACCATGCCTCTCTGATGTGGACAAGAGCAAGCCCTTCACATCTTTATGGTATTCTGATTCAATTGCCTTTTATTTCAATGACATAAGAAGGGGGATGTGGAAGAGTATTTCCTTGAAGCCAGAATGGTGTGAGCCACAAAGTAGACCTTCAGGGTTATGGGTCTCACCATGCCACTGCTGAATGACAGAGGCACTCATCTGTAATTTAATAAACTTATTGCTTTTGTGTTTCTGATATGTAGGTCATCTAAAGTGTGGAGTTCCTCATATCCAAGTCTAAGGATACCATCTGTTCTTGACTTAATGTACCGCAGTCTCCATGATACAACTTCTCCCATGAAATGCTCACCACTGTCTACTGAAAAAAGTTTTAGATGACAATCAAACCTCAGGCCGTGACCTGTCTAGATCCATTTCCTTTTACTCCCAGATCCTGCATTGGTTCCCCTTGCTTCTTTCCCTCTGTCCATAATGTCTCCTGTTCTTTTAGGTGGTGGAGTCAGGACTTGTACACAACATCTGAATTCAGGACCTGGGTTCTTAACCACTATACTTTTCTATTTACCATCGCCCAATTGTCCATTTTGCTATTAAGCATCTGTTGCTTTACTTTCCTTCACAAGGGCATTTAATGAATCTTATCAACTAAGGAGAAATGTTTATATGCAAGTATATATACCATCTTTTGAATCTTATATGCTTACTAAAGTGAATTTATTCCTTCTCTTTTCATGTCAGGCATATTTATTCCTAACCAGATTATACACTCCATGAAGACAGAAATTATGTCTTACACTTCTTGCTGTACCCTTTACTGTTTAGATACTATGACTGTGGCATTTAATGGTTATAATCTTAATAAATTCATTTTATATAAAAGACGACCTATAATTGAGAGATATTTTGTCTATAATGAGCCATTTAGTTTTTTGCCTTTTCTCTCCAATTAATTTGGTAAAATTTCCAGTTAGAAAACAATGTCTGTAAAATTTTTCATAAGGCCATTCCTCTTCTCTACTAGAGATACCTTCTTTTTCCACATTTGAGTGTGCTTGGGGCAGACACCTGGTAGAAGGTCTGTTCACAGGCATGCAGATGGGTACTGGGAGCACACCACCCCCTCGTGAAAGCTGGCCAGCTACTGAGAGAAATACCTTATGTCCTCTAATTCAAAGCCATCCTGTGTGTTTTCTTTACCCGGATTTAAAGAACATACCCTGTTCCTATCCAAATGTGAGAAGTTTAATTTCAAAATAAAATGTGTCACAATAGCAAAGAAGCAAAAGTGGAAAGATTCCTTACATCATTATCAGTCAGCATATCTTGCTTTGATTGGTTATTTACATAGTATAAACCCTTCAAAATACTCCTGATCAAAGATTAATGCATATTTTATCCTTACATCGGAATCACTTAGGAAGAAATATCAAATTAGCATTATCCTCGCAGTGTCCAGTCTAGGCGTGATAGTTTAAGAACTACTTGTCTCTCTCCAACACGTCTATAATCTCTTTTCTTCTGCCTGGAAAATGTTCTTTTCTAAACCAGCACTGACAATTCTTTAGAAGGGATACATGCACAATAAGCTATTAGGAATCTAACAAACTTACGATTTCGGTGGCAATCATCTTTTTCTACCAGAGTGTCCCATCAATTCATTAAAAAACAAAGAAACAAACAAAATTAAGCAACAGCTGTAAACCAGGTGTTTTGTCCAGTGTTCATGCAAACAAATATTAGATGAACTCTTTCCCATCTAGGAAAAACGATTGTCCCTGTTAAAATGAGGCTAACGCATCAAACAACTTAACCACCCACTTTTGTCAAGTTATTAGTTAGTCACCAGAAAGAACATTTAACTGCCGGATGGAACTTTTAATAGATAAGTGTGTCTGAGGAGGAATAGGGATCAAGATTTGGGCACGTGGGATGGTGCCTAAATGAAATTTTCAGAAGATTGTTTGGTAGATCCTGTGGGGTTTGTCAAACCGGTTAGGTAAATAGAAAAGTAAGCTCAGAAATTTTAGAGGCACAATGTTTCAATTTTCACTTTATCCTATAGCTAACCCAGAATAATGCCATATCAAAGTTATAGATTTAATATTTTTCTTCTACTAGGATAGGTGTGCTCAGTATACATTTGGACCATAAACTTTATGTTGACAAGCAGATGTGCTAAATACTTTTTTAAATAAAAAACATGTTTTCCTTTTATAACATAAATGTTTTTTAAATAAAATACTTGCATGACAGATTAGGGTAAAGAAGAAGGCTGCCTGTAGCCCAAGGCCGCTGGGCCCAGGGGCTCCCACAGACCGAAGTTCCACACGGTCCCTCTAAGGAATGGGAGTGGCAGCGTTTCTTGTACCTGCTTCCCACTTGTAGCACATGAGTTTCTCGGGGCACATGTATTAAGAGCTGCCAATAGAATTTGGAACAGTCCTTACAAGAGTAATTTGGTATTATTCCAGTAAGATTATCTATAATTACCCATGTTTCTGATAAAAAATTTCATAGTGAGAGATGATAATAGTCTGTGAGATCAGTTCAGCAGTTACCTTTACTTTGAAAAATAAAGACCTTGCCTCTTCAGGAATTTTTGCAAACTTTATTCTGAAATTGTAAAATATGGAATTTATTTATTTAATATTTGTTTTGCTCAACACTTCATGCAATAGAATAATATTTAAATTAACACATTTAGTAATGTTTGTGAAAAACAAATACAGTTCCCTGAATTTATGATAAAAAATAATCATCTATGTAAAGTTTATATTAGTAGACCATTGATTATTATTCTGTGATTAATATTCTACATAAGTACATAGAGGTGTATGTATATGTGTGTATATACATGTGTGTGCACATGGTCTGTCCAGATGGTATGCAGCCATGTAATATGAATTTCATGACTCACTTATTGAAAAAGATGCAATATACAAGAAACATAGGACAATGACACCTCAATCTCCTTCAAAGTGGGCACCTTGGGGCCTCACATAGTTCTCCCAATCACCACCAGCTGCCCCATTGTATCTTCCTGAATCTCATCAATGGTATAAAATTTCATCCCTTTGGAAGGTGATTTTAATTTGAGGGAAAAGCCAGAGGTCACATAGTGCCACATCTGGTCTATAAGGGGACTGAGTCACCTGAGTGATTTGATGTTTCACCAAAAAACTCTGCATGAGACATGATGCATGAGAGGGTATGCTGTCATCATGAAGCTTCCAATTATGTGTCGTCCATAGATGAGAACTTCTGAGTCATTCAGATGGCTTCCAAGGAGGAGTGTTCAAGCTTCACTAAAAATTTGATGCAGATTTCTTGCTCTACTCACTCTGTCATTTTGAATGTGACAACCACACAGTACACATGCTCACTCAATTGTGTCTACTACCCCTGATGACTAGCACAGTGAAATCGTCATTTTTCACAGATGCATATTCCAGGCCACTCTCCCTGGCTGCCAGGTTACATTGATGTAGCACAAACCATTCTCGTCATATGAACAATGGCTGGACTTTTTCTGGACATATACGTTATGTATGTATAAGACATCAATTCACAGCATTAAAATATAGGAAAGGGCCCTGGCTGGTGTAGCTCAGTGGATTGAGCAAGGGTCTGTGAAGCAAAGGGTCACTTGTTCCATTCTCTGCCAGGGCACATGCCTGGGTTGCAGGTCAGGTTCCCCGTAGGGGACACATGAGAGGCATCCACACATTGATGTTTCTCTCCCACTCTTTCTCATTCCCTTCCCCTCTCTCTAAAAATAAATAAATGAAATAGTAAAAAAATATATATATAGGAAAGAGAAAATGCTTAGAGAAGTTATACGTGGAGAAATATATGGTATTCTTTATCCTAGAAATTGTTATTTGAAAGGAAAAAAGCTGATCATTGGAAGTTAGAGGTTTTTAAATGTAGAAATCATGTAATTTTAAATAGACAGTATTTTAATAACAAAAATAGTATTCAAAATGAACAAATATTAATATATAAAAATAAATGTAACTTTTTCTTTTTTAAGTTCTCATTTTAGCTACCATGAGAACAACTGCTTTTATTATTAGAGATTATTTCGATTAGAGGAATGAGAAAATAAGTGCAGAATATATCATTGGGTGGAACTGGTCAAGCCTGTCCAGTCCCTCCGGGCTGTATACAGCTGTGTTCCGGGAACCTGAAGGTGCTGTCTCGCTGCTTTGTATAATTACCATACAGTAACTGGGCCTTTAGATATAAATTCAATGCATATTTAGGAGCTAAGTACACTTAACTGAAAGTGCTACCAGTTGTCTACTCTAATGAGCTGTTAGCTAAACTGAAAGTATCAGTGGATTGTCTCTTCTTGACTTTGAAACCTTTAAATAACTTGGAGAATGAGAAGTGGAAGTAGGACTTGAGAAAGAGTTGAGCAATATTGTAGTTGTGAGATTTACCTCCTGCCTCAGCAATGTTCCTCTGTCCTTTCAGAAGCATAGCTTCTCACATGCTTGGTGTCTGCTCCAATGAGGACAGTGCTGTTACCAAAGTGTGACAGCCCTCCTTGCTTTAACGTGCTATTGTTTGAGAATTCAGTTTCCAGCTCATTTCTGATTTCCTTTTAATTTTAAATTTTTGTTTCTAAAATATATATAATATTGACTTTATTGATGATTGCCTTGAGATAATTATATCATGAAATTGCAGTGTAAGTAACAATTTAAAGGCAAATGGATATTGGTTACTTACAAGCTCTATTTGCTGCATTTCAAATACTTACTATCTATTTCAACTTCTTTGACCATGAAGAGCTGTCTATCTTAAACAATGAATAATTGTCACTTAATTATCATAAACCACCCTAAATCCTAAAGTCTATAGTTTATTTGGAAGGTTAAAATTATATGACCAAAATTTTTACATGTAAAGTATCTATCATAGACTGAAGAGAGCTTAGGCTTTTGCTAATGTTTTCCTCAATGTCAGTTGATGATGGATTACTCTTTTCTCAAATAAATAGTAACTTGAAAGAAAATCTGAGAAGAGATGATACTCAACCAAAATCCTCAGGAACTATTTTGACATATGAATTTGATATTAGGACACAAATCTAGAATAAGGCAAAGAAGTGCAAGAATATCACTGAGTAAATATTATTTTACACTTGAAAATAAACAATAAACTTAAAATGGTGGCTAGGAGACAAGTAGTTGGTAAACAGAGCAAGTAGCACCCTCTGTTAATTCACTGAAGAACATAGCTCTCTCAAGGTAGAAGGAAATGGGATTTTTACTCCATCAGTCTCTTTTTCTTCATATTAATTGTTAAAATGAAATTGTAGTCAGTTAGGTTCTGATAACATGGTATGTTAGTCAGCTCGAGGCTGTGATAGCAAAATACTGTAGACTTGGTGGTTTAAAATAACAAAAATTTATTGGAAGCCAGGACATATGAGGTCAAGGTGGGTTTCAAAACCTCTTCTGGTTTTTAGGCAGCAAGCATCTCTTTGCGTGCTCACGTGACCTCTTCTTGTGACCACCCAGGGACAGAAAGCAAGTTCTCTGGTATCTCTGGTGATAAATCCACTCATTCCATTATGAGAGTCCCACTCCGATGTCTTCACTTAGCCCTAATTTCCTCCCAAAGGCCTCACATTCCAAAGCCATCACATTGGTGGTTAGAACTCCAACATATGAACCGGGGGTGGGTGCAGTTAGCATTCAGTCCATAACAGATGGTGAGATACCATTTTTAAAAATAAAGATTTTTAAGCCTTAAACCTTCTAGGAGCCATGGAACTCTGTGTCCTAAGATAATTTTTGTGCATTTCCTTATGTTTGCTTGTTTGTTATTTGTTTGTTTTAAAATGATGGGGAGAATGCTGGCCCGACAATCTGAACCAATTAATTTTAAATTCTGGTTGTGAAATTTTATAACTGTGTGTGACTCTGAATTTTCATCTCTACGAAAATAAGAATTCATGGGTAATTATTTTGACCTCTGTTGTATTATGGAGGACAATTGAAGCAATGTACATAAACATGCTTAAAATGTAATAAATAATTTATGTTTCTAAAATACTTTTTTACATTTTTATTAATTTATTGTGGTAAAATAGTTTAATAAAATTCTATAGATTTTAGATGTGCAATGGTATAAGACATAATCTATATATTGTATTATGTGTTTACACCCAAAGTCAAGACTCTTTCCATCACCATTTTTCCTCCCTCTACCCTCCCCTACATCTCCCCACCTCCTTTCCCTTTAGTAATCATCATACTTCGTCTGTGTCTATGAGATTTTATTTTGCTAAATCTATTCCCCTATTTCATCCAGCACCTGGACCCCCTCTTCTCTGACAGCTATCAGTCTGTTCTTTTGTACTTATGACTGTTTCCATTTTCTTTGTTAGTTTATTCTGTTTACAAGATGTCACATGTAAGTGAAATCATATGATATTTATCTTTCTACAACTGGCTTATTTCATTTAGCCTAACATTCTCCAGTTCCATTCATGTTGCCACAAAAGGTAAGATTTCCTTCTTTTTATGGACCAAATACTATTCCATTATGTAGATGTACCACAGCTTTTGTATTTTAGCCATTCACCACTGGATGGGCACTTGAGTTGCTTCCAAATCTTGGCTATTGTAAATAATGCCACAATTAACATAAGTGTGCATATATTCTTTCAAATTAGTATTTTTTTCAGATGTATTACCAGAAATGGAATCACTGGGTCATAAGGCAGCACCATTTTAAATTCTTTGATATAACTCCATACTGCTTTCCACAGTGGCTGTAACATTTCACCTTCCCATCAACAGTGCACAAATGTTCCCTTCTCTTCACATCCTTGCCAACACTTATTTTTGATTTATTGATGATAGCCATTCTGAAAAGTGTGCAGTGACATCTCATTGTGGTTTTAATTTGCATTTCTTTGATGATTAGTAATGTTAAGCATCTTTTCATATGTATATTGCTATTTGTATGCCCTTTTTAGAGAAGTGTCTATTCAGGTCCTTCGCCCAGTTTTTAATTGGATTTGTTGTTGTTGTTGTCGCGGGTTGTATAAGTTCATTATAAAGTTTGATATTAATCCCTTATCTGTTGTATGTATCATTGGTGAATATGTTCTCTCATTCAATGGGCCGACTTTTCATTTTGTTGGTGATTTTCTTTGCTGTGCAAAACTTTTTTAGTCTGATATGGTCCCATTTGTTTCTTTGGTTACCCTTTCCCAAAGAAACGTGTCAGAAAAAAAAAATGTTTGAGATTTTACTACCTATATTTTCTTTTAGGAGTCTTGTGGTTTCAAGTATTATATATAAGTTTTTAATCTATTTTGAGTTTATTCTTGTTTATAGTTTCAGAAGATGGACTAATTTCATTTTTTGCATGTATCTCTCCTATTTTCCTAATATCATTTATTAAATTGACTATCTTTACACCGTTGTATATTTTTCCTCCTTTGTCAAATATTAATTGACCATAAGTTATGGGTTTATTTCTGGGCTCTCTATTCTGTTTCATTGATATATGTGCCTGCTTTTATGTCAGTTCCATGGTGTTTTCAATATTATGGCCTTATAATAGAATTTGATTTCAGGTAGCATAATTCCTCCACTTTATACTTCTTTTTCAAGATTGCTGTAGTTATGTGGGGACTTTTGTTTTTTTTTAATATAAATTTTTGAAATATTTGTTTTAGTTCTGTGAAATATGCCATGGGTAACTTTATAGGAATTGCACTGAATCTATAGACTGCTTTGGGTAGTATGGGCATTTTAATAATGTTAATTTTTCCTATCCATGAACAAAGTATGTGCCTCCATTTATTTGTATCTTCTTCTATTATTTTCTAAGTATAGGACTTTTACAACTTTGGCTATATTTATTCCTAAGTATTTTATTTTTTGATACAATTATAAATGATTTTGTTTTCTTAGCTTCCTTTTCTGATAGTTCACTATTGGTGTACAGAAATACAACTGATTTCTGGATATTTACTTTCTATCCTGTTACATTACTGAATTCATTTTCAATTCTAGTGTTTTTTGGTAGAAATTTAGGGTTCTTTGTATATACTATTACGTCATCTGCAAACAACAATAGTTTTATTTCTTCCTTTCTAATTTGGATGTCTTTTATTTTTTCCACTTATCTGATTGCTTTGGCTAGGATTGTCAGTATAATGTTGAATAAGAACGGTGAAAATAGACATACTTATCTTGTTCCTGATCTTAAGGAAAACACTTTTGGTTTTTGCCCACTGAGTATAATGTCTGCTATGTGTTTGTCATATATGGCCTTTTATATGTTGAAGTATGCCTTGTCCATTCCCACTTTGCTGAAATTTTCATCATAAATGGATGCTAGATTTTATGAAATCCTTTTCTGCATCAATTAATATGATCATATGATTTTACCCTTCATTTTTTAATATGATATATCAAATTTATTGATTTGTGGATATTGTGCCAACCTTACATCCCCACAATAAAGCCCACTTAATAATGGTGCATGATTTTTTAAAATGTATTCCTACATCTGGTTTGCTAATATTTTGTTGAAGATTTTAGCATCTATATTCATCAGAGAGATTGGCCTGCAATTTTCTTTCTTTATTGTGTCTTTACCTGGTTTTGAAATTGGGATAATACTGGCCTTACAAAAAGATTTTGGGAGTCTTTCTCTCCTTGAATTTTTTCAAATAGTTTGAGAAGGATAGGTGTTAGTTATTCTTTGAATGTTTGGTAAAATTCGACTGTGAAGCCCAGTCCAGGACTTTTGCTGGGAGTTTTTTTTAAATTTCTGCTTCAATTTCATTACTTGTGATCAGTTTATACAGATTTTCTGATTTCTTCTGATTCAGTTTTGGAAGATTGTATTTTTCTAGAAATTTATCCATTTAATCCAATATTTTGTTCAATATTTTGCAATATAGTTGTCTGTAATATTTTCTTATAATCTTTTGTATTCTTGTAAAGTGTGTTGTTATTACTCCTCTTTCATATCTGATTTTATTTGGGGATCCTCTCTCTCTCTCTCTCTTTTTTCTTTTATGAGTCTGATTAAAGTTTCCTCAATCAGGTTATCTTTTCAAAGTACCAGCTTTTGGTTTCATTAATCTTTTGTATTGCTTTTTGAGACTCTATTTCATTTATTTTTGATCTGATCTTTATTATTTACATCCTTCTACTCACTTTTGGCTTTGTTTGTTGTTCATTTTCAAGTTGCTTTAATTCTAAAGTTAGATAATTTATTTGAGATTTTTCTTCTTTCTTCAGATGGGCCTGTAATGTATTGTGTCCCAAATATTTTAGTTTCTTGTGGGTTCATTTTCATTTGTTTCAAGGTATCTTTTATTTACTTCCTTGATATCATTGTCCAATTATTCTCTATTTAATATCATGCTAATTAGCCTTCATTTCTTTGTGTGTTTTTTAGTTTTTTTCTTATGATTGATTTCTAGTTTCATACCATTATGGTCAGAGAAATGCTAGATATAACTTCTATCTTCTTAAATTTATTGAGACATGTTTTGTGTCCTAACATGTGGTCTATCCTAAAAAAAAATGTTTCATGTGCATTCGAAAAGAGTGTATATTCTGTTGCTCTGGGGTAAGATAATCAAAGATATCGATTAAAACTATCCAATCCAGTGCCTTTTAAAACCACTGTTTCCCTGTTGATTTTCTTTCTGAAATTATCTATTCATTGATGTTAATGCAGTTTTAATATCTGTTACTGTGACTCAGTTTTTCTCTTTATTTTCATTAATATTTGCTTCATTTATTTAGGTGCTCCCATGTTGGGTTTATAAATGTTTACAAAGATATTTCCTCTTGTTGGATTGACCACTTTAGCATTAAGTAACACCTTTTTTCATCTGTTGTTATGGCTTTTGTTTCAAAGTATTTTTAAAATTTATTTATTTTAATTGTTGTTCAAGTACAGTTTTGTGTCTTTTACTCCCATCCCAGCCCACCACCCTCCAGTTCTCCCAACCTCCCTCCCATTTCCACCCCCCTTAGTTTTTGTCCATGTGTCCTTTATACTAGTTCCTGTAAATCCTTCCCCTTTTCCCCCTAAAAATCCCTCTCCTCTCTCCTCTGGTCACTGTCAGCCTATTCTCTATTTTAGTGTCTTTGGTTATAATTTACTTGTTTGTTAGTTTTGTTGTTTAGGTTCCCGTGAGAACCCAAATTTAAAGGTGAGATCATATGGTATTTGTCTTTCACTGCCTGGCTTATTTCACTCAACGTAATGGTTTCCAGTTCCATCCATGCTGTTGCAAAGAGTAGGAGTTCCTTCTTTCTTTCTGCTGCATAGAATTCTATTGTGTATATGTACTATAGTTTTTGGATCCACTTATTTACTGATGGGCACCTAGATTGCTTCCAACTGTTGGCTAATGTAAATTGTGCTGCTATGAACATTGGGGTGCATAGGTTCTTTTGGATTGGTGTTTCAGGGTTTTTAGGATATACTCCTAGCAGTGGAATTGCCAGGTCAAAAGGCATATTAGATTTTAGTTTTCTGAGAAAATTCTATACTGTTTTCCACAGTGGTTGTACCAGTCTGCAATCCCACCAACAATGGATTAGGGTCCCCTTTTCCCCACAACCTCTCCAACATTGTTGTTGTTTGTTACTTTGTTTATGATGGCCATTCTGACCAGTGTAAAGTGGTGTCTCATTGTGGTTTTAATTTGCATCTTTCTCATAGCTAGCAATATTGAGCATCTTTTCATGTGTCTCTGGATCCTCTGTATGTCCTCCTTGTAGAAATGTCTGTTCAAGTCCTTTGCCCACTTTTTACTTGGGTTGCTTGTTTTCTTAGAGTGCAGTTGTGCAAGTATATTTTGGAGATTAAACCCTTGTCTGAGGTATTATTGGCAAATATGTTTTCCCATATGGTTGGTTCTCTTTTTATTTTAATACCGTTTTCTTTAGCTATGCAGAAGCTTTTTATTTTGAGGGAATCCCACGTGTTTATTCTTTCCTTTATGTCCCTTGCTCTAGGGGACATATTAGTAAAAATGTTGCTGCATGAAATGTCTGAGATTTTGCTTCTAATATTCTCCTCTAGGACTTTAATGGTGTCATGGCTTATATTTAAGTCTTTTATCCACCTTGAATTTACTTTGGTGTGTGGTGTAAGTTGGTTCTCTTGTTCCATTTTTTTGCATGTAGCTGTCTAGTTCTCTCAGCACCATTTGTTGAAGAGGCTATTTTTAGTCCATTTTATATTGGTGCCCTCTTTGTTGAATATTAATTGACTGTAGAGCCTTGGGTTTATTTCTGGGCTCTCTGTTTTGTTCCATTGGTCTATATGCCTGTTTTTATGTCAGTACCAGGTTGTTTTGATTACAGTGGCCTTATAATACAGTTTGCTATCAGGTACTATGATCCCTCCTACTTTGTTCTTCTTTCTCAAAATTGCAGCTGCTATTTGGGGTCATTTATGGTTCCATATAAATTTTTGAAGTGTTTTTTTTATATCTGTGAAATATGCCGTTGGTACTTTAATAGGTATTGCATTGAATCTGTAAATTACTTTGGGTAGTATGGACATTTTGATGATGTTAATTATTCCAATCCATGAACATGGTACAGGCTTCCATTTGTTTGTGTCTTCCTTAATTTCTTTCTTCAGTGTTGTATAGTTTTCTGCATACACGTCTTTTACCTCCTTGGTTAGGTTTATTCCCAGATATTTTATTTTTCTCTTTGCTATATCAAATGGAATATTTTTCCTTGACCTCTGCTTCTGCTGTTTCATCGTTGGTACACAAAAATGCCTTTGATTTCTGAATACTGACTTTGTATCCTACTGTTTTGCCAAATTCATTTATTAGGTAGAGCAGTTTTGGGTAGAGTCTATAGGATTTTCCATGTACACTATCATGTCATCTGTAAACAGTGACACTTTTGTTTCCTCCTTTCCAATTTGGATGCCTTTTATTTCCTTTTCTTGTCTGATCACCATGGCTAAAATTTTCAATACTATATTGAATACAAGTGGTGAAAGTGGACAACCTTATCTTGTTCCTGATCTTAGTGGAAAAGCTTTTAGTTTTTTCCCATTGAGTATAATGTTGGCTGTAGGTCTCTCATATATGGCCTTTATTATATTGAGGAATGCTCCCTCTATTCCCACTTTGCTGAGTGTTTTTATCATAAATAGGTGTTGTACCTTATCAAAAGCTTTTTCCGCATCTGTTGATATGATCATGTGATTTTTGTCTTTGTTTTTGTTTATGTGATGTATTACATTTACTGATTTGTGAATATTGAACCATCCTTGCATCCCTGGAATGAATCCCACTTGGTCATAGTATATAATCTTTTTAATGTATTGTTGGATGCAGTTTGCCAATATTTTGTTAAGGATTTTAGCATCTATGTCCATCAGTGATATTGGCCTGAAGTTTTCTTTCTTTGTGTGTTTATCTGGTTTTGAGATTAGGATGATGCTGGCTTCATAAAAGGAGTTTGGGAGTCTTCCATTATTTTCAATTTTTGGGAATAGTCTGTGAAGAATAGGGGTTAGCTCTTCCTTAAATGCTTTGTAGAATTCTCCTGTGAAACTATCTGGTTCAGGGCTTTTGTGTGATGGGAGTTTTTTGATTATTGCTTCAATTTCTTTTGCTGTTATTGGTCTGTTCAGGTTTTCTGCTTCCTTTTCATTGAGTTTTGGAAGATTATATTTTTCTAGAAATTTGTTCATTTCACCTAGGTATTCAAATTTCTTGGCATAGTTCTTCATAGTAATTTCTTATAATCCTTTGTATTTCTGTGGTATCAGTTGTAATCTCTCCTCTTTCATTTCTGATTGTGTTTATTTGGGTCCTCTCTCTTTTTTTCTTGATGAGCCTACTTAAAGGCTTGTTGATTTTGTTTATTGTTTAAAAAAAACAGCTCCTGTATTTACTGATCTTTGGAAATGTTCTTTTAGTCTCTGTGTCACTTAATTCTGCTCTGGTCTTGATTATTTTCTTCCTCCTATTTGCTCTGGGCTGTCTTTGTTGTTGTTCCTAGAGTTCTTGTAGGCGTAGTGTTAGGTTGTTTGTTTGAAATGTTTCTATCTTCTTTAGGTAGGCCTGTATTGCTATCAACTTCCCTCTCAGGACTGTGTTCACTGTGTCCCATACGTTTTGGGTTGTTGTGAGTTTGTTTTCATTTGTTTCCAGAAATGTTTTGATTTCTTCCCTAATTTCATTCTTAACCCATTTGTTGTTTAATAGCATACCATTCAGTCTCCATGATTTTGAGGGTTTTGGCTGTTTTCCCTTGGGGTTGTTTTCCAGTTTTAGTCCCTTGTGGTCAGAAAATGGTTGGGATGATTTCAATTTTCTTAAAATTGTTGGGGCTTGTTTTGTGTCCTATCGTGTGGTCTATCTTTGAAAATATCCCATGTGCATTTGAAAAGAATGTGTATTTAGCTTCTTTGGGATGAAGGGCTCTATATATATCAGTTAAGTCCATTTCATCTAGGGTGTTGTTTAATGCCACAATATCTTTGTTGATATTTTGTTGGGAAGATCTGTCATTTTTGACAGTGGGGTGTTAAAATCCCCTACTATAATTGTGTTGCTGTCAATATCTTTCCTGAAGTCCTCTAAGATTTTCTTTACATATTTGGGTGCTCCTATGTTGGGTGCATATATATTTACAATGTTTATGTCTTCTTGGTACATTCTCCCTTTGAGTATTATGAAGTGACCTTCTGGGTCTCTCTTTATGACCCTTTTTTTGAAGGCTATTTTTTCTGATATGGGTATTGCTACCCTGGCCTTTTCCCCCCTCTTCGTTTGCTTGGAAAATTTGTTTCCAACCCTTCACTTTTAGTCTGTGTAGGTGTTTTGTCCTGCGGTGGGTCTATTGTAGGCAGCACATGAGTGGGTCGTGCTTTGTTGTCCATTCAGCTATTCTGTGTCTTTTGATTGGAGCTTTTAATCCATTTATGTTTAAGGTTATTATTGATAGTTACTTATTCATTGCCATTTTTGTACCTGTGTTACTCTGTCTCTCTCTTTTCCTTCCTTTCCTTAGAGCAGTACCTTTAGTATCTCTTGCAGAACTGGTTCAGTGGAGATGAACTCTTTTAGACTTATTTTGTCTGGGAAGCTCTTTATTTGGCCTTCTATCTTGATTGAGAGCCTTGCTGGGTAAAGTAGCCTTGGTTGTAGGCCTCTGGTTCTCATTACTTGGAGTATTTCTTGCCATTCTCTTCATGCTTGGAGCATTTACATTGAGAAGTCAGCAGCTAACCTTATTGGAGATCCCTTGTATCTTACTTCCTGTTTCTCCCTTGCTGCCTTCAAGATTCTCTCTTTATCTTGGAATTTTGCCCTTTTAATGATGATTTGTCTTGAAGTGGGTTCCTCATCAAGTACAAGACAAGTGAGTTCCTTGTCTCTTTGGGTTCCTCTTGATTGGGATTCTCTGTGTTTCCTGGATTTGTGTGACTTTTTCTCTCATCAAATTAGGGAAGTTTTCCATCATTACTTTTTCAAATAGGTTTTCTATCTCTTGCTCTTCTTCTCCTTGTGGTATCCTTGTTATTTGGATATTATTATATTTTATGTTGTCTTGCATTTCTCTTAATCTCTTCATTCTTTCTGAGCTTCTTTTCCTTTTCTTGCTCTTTCTGGGTGTTTTCTTCTACTTTGTCCTCAAACTCACTGATCTGATCTTCTCCTTCATGAGCCCTACTTTTGGTTCCTTCCACTGTGTTCTTCAGTTCAGAGATTGTATTCTTCATTTTCTCTTGGCCCTTGTTGATAGTTTCTATTTGCCTTTTCATCTTGATATAGTCTGCAGTGAGTTCATTGTAGTTCTCCTGTGATTTCTGGTAGCTCATTGTGAGATCTTTGCACTTCCTGATAACCAGCGATTTGAATTCAATATCTGATAGCTGACTTGCCTCTATTTCATCTAGCATTCTTTCTGAGGCTTCGTCATTCCCATTCACTTGGGGACTGGTTCTTTGTCTTTCCATTGTTTGTGAGACTCTTTTTGTTAGCTTCAGCTTCTTAAATTTATTTGTTCTGGCTCCCTGGTTTTTTGGTGTGAACTTCTGCGGTAGAATACCTGTGAGATTTACTGGTGTAGTCTCTTTGATCTCTCAAGTTCACCAGTCTTGAGCTGTCCTTTAAGTTTTCTCTGTGTTTGTCTTTGGGTTGTGATCATTTTTGGGGTCTTTCTCTTCTGGGTCCTTCTCACCATCTGGCTAACTGATGGTTAATGTCCACCACAGCTTGTAATTTATTGTGCTGGTATGGGCAGGTTGTGTTGAAGCTAATTCTTCTGTGTGTACAAGGTTTTGAGGATTCTCTTTTGCTCTTGTTCAGTTGTTTGTACTGGGTAATTTCTCCACTATTTAGTTGTATTTCCAGATAGGTCCTGGATTGAGGTTTGTGTGGTTTCCACTCCCTCCTTCACCTTCTTCTGTTGGTGGTTCCTTTGTTGTTGGATTTCTTCTTCCAGTGGGTATCCTGGTGTTCACTGCTTTCACTTACTTTTTTTGTGATCAGTTGGAGGATAAGGCAAAATAGTTTATGACAGCAGGGTAATATTCTATGGTATTTACAGTAGCAGCTGGTAGAGAAGAGATAGAAGATCCTTTGGCTATATACTATATTAACTGTGATCTTTCACCCAACCAGCTACTTTTAAGAAAGGATGGAAAGAAGATAAGACTCTTGTTGGGGAGAGAAGGATTGTGAGTTGGATCTAGAAAGCAGTGAAGTTGTGGGAGGTCAGATTCTGGGGTAAGGAGCGGGTAAAGGATAGTAAATAGGTGTAGTGTATAAGAGAATATAGTTAATGACAACAGTAATAGAGTTCAGAAAAATGTGAAGTGGGCTAAAATCTGGGAGGGGTGTTTTGAAGTATTTACAATTGTATGGAAAAGGTATTATTTACAATAATATTAGAACAACAATCATATGACAGAATCTATGTGATCTGGATAACATAAATAGGGTGCGTAGAACTTTGGATACTGTGCTAAAGGAACACAAGTGACATGAAGGATAGTAAATTAACAATACATTGTGAAAGAGAGAACACGGGAAACCTGTCAGATGATACAATATAACTGATACAGGGTGCAGCCAAGGGGGGGGGCAAAAAAGGATTTGGAATGGTGTCCAGAATTCAAAGTGTATAGGAATATTGGAGAGACATATGAGATGTCCTCACCCCCCCCCCCCAGGGGGAAGGGATGAATGGAGCAGGGCCACTGAGAGCTGTTTTGCATAACAACAGTTTTGCAGCTAACCTCTAGAATGGTTATTTAACATATCTATAACCTTTAACTGGTTTCATAGATATGTTAAATAGCTGTGGCCAAGTATTGAGCAAGGGAGAAGGGAGTGGACTTGGGACTCAGAATGGAACTAGGGGCTGTGCCCCGGAGTGAGAAGGCCTGTGTGAGAGCTTGGAAAAGACTGGCTCTGGGACATGAGGGGATAACTGCCCAGGTGAGTAGAGGGCCAAGCCGTTTGGGGCAGAATGGAGATTCCTGCAGCCAGGTGAAGCCAGGTGAAGAAGAAAGCTACATGCTTTTGGTGGAGTGAGAACCCCTGCAGCTTTGATAAAAGAGGCCCACGCGGCTTTGGGGTGCCCCCTTTGGCTGTGTGGCCTGGAAAGCAAGAGAGAATTTGACTGGAACTGGGTACAAAGAACTCTTGCCAGTGGACCATGAGAGGGTACCACAGTACTTTGGATTAACTCGAGAGCCTGCACAGTGACACAGCTGATGGGGCCAGCAGCCTAAAACACAGATGTGTGGTCTTTTCCTGATTTACGGTACCCGGAGTTGGGACAGTGGGAGAAGGGAGTGCTGTGTGGGTGTAGAACTCCCTAAAGGACTTTGATATTTTAGTGGAGGCATTAAGCCTAAATAGCATTGAATAAACATTTTGTTTCCTTTTCACAAATCTCTGGCACTGAGAGATGTCTTTCCAATTGGCAGCGGACAGAAGAGCCCAGTAGATATTAGTATTTTGCCCTTGGGAGGGGCCCCTGTTATGTAGCAATATTTGGCATCCCTAGGTGGGCCAAATATTGTATTGCCCCCCCTCCTTGGACCTCTTGTTCAGTAACATAACCAGCCAAGCAAAGAAAACTATACAGAAAGAAGAGAAATACAAAAATACTATTCAAATAAAAGATGTAAGAATAATGAAAAGTAATACAAATATGCAGTAACTTGTAGTTTCTCTGCAATAGCAAAGTGAGATTTGTCTCTCTGTCTCTACTATTGGGATGCCCCCTCTTTGAGTCCAACTCTGGTCCTTTCACAGTTCTAGTTTTTTGTCTCACTTGTGGGTATTAAAACAAAGGCAGGAGAAGGGAGGAAGAAGGGATAAGTTTGGAAAGAAAGGAAGAAGGAATAAAACAAGAAAGAAAGAAAGAAAGAAAGAAAGGAAAAAGGTATTGAAAGGTAAAACAATAATAAAATTTTAAAAAATTACTTAAAAAAAAAACACTTCTTGTTGGTTTCAAACTGGCCAAACTGGTTTTTCAGGTCTCACTGGCTGCAGCAGGCTGAGGGGCAATTGGTGTGACTTTTCTCCCTTCCCAATGTGTACTCAGCCAGTCTTGCCAGCACTTTCCCAAGAGCTAGTCTGGTGCCTCCCCCCACCACCACATGCAGGGGATCCAGATCTTCTTCACAGCACTCTTGCCCTAGGGGTCATGCTCTGGGCTGGGGTGTTGGGGTGCGTGCCCGGCCAGGCTGCCTTGGTCGGCAGGTTTGAGTGCGAACCCTTCCCAGTGCTATGGGGGAATGCAGGGCCTTTAGCCTGGCTGGGTGGGGAGTAGGCTAAGAGGCCGTCACAGGAGAATCCCCCAAACAGTTTTATTTTTTGAGAAATTCCTCCTACTCAAGCCTGCAGCTAAGTACAGCCCAATTCTCCAGCCAGACCATTGACTATTGGGGTCAGAGCCTGACACTGCGACTCTCAACTCTCCCAAGACTTCATGGGTGATCACAGCCCTTGTGTGTTTGCCTCTTTGTCCTTATTCCCCTCTGCAACTTCAAGCAACAGGTCTGTTCTGGTGCTGCTCAAACCCTGCTTGGCCAGGGAGGGAGGGAGCAGTTGACTGGTTCTCTCCCAAGGACTCTATGGCAGGCCCTCTGCTTCCAAGGAGTCTGTAGTAGACCCCCAGAGGTGGTGCCGAGTACATGGGGGCACCCGGTGCGGGGCCAAGGCTGCAACCGCCCTAGTCCCTGCGCTCGTCCCTGGAACCTTATTGTGCTGAAGCTGTCTCCTTACCGTCTGGTTTTTCAGTGTCCACTACAATTTCTGGTC
Organism: Artibeus jamaicensis; assembly: GCF_021234435.1. Lineage (NCBI taxonomy): Eukaryota > Metazoa > Chordata > Mammalia > Chiroptera > Phyllostomidae > Artibeus > Artibeus jamaicensis. The sequence goes on from NW_026521904.1 coordinate 2,821,693, forward strand.
TCTTATTTTCATATAAGCTAGGGTACTGTTGGCTGTTTGCTCTGTTCCTCCATAGATCGGCCAGGTTTTTCTCCCATGTATAGGGGGAAGTGGAATCTGCTCTGTCCTACTCCGTTAACCATCTTCCTCCATTTTCAACAAAGTATTTTTTTTTAAGTATTGCTTCCTTAGCTTTTGTTTCTTCATTTCCATTTGCACAAAATATCTTTTTCTTTCACTTTACTTTTAGCCTTTGTGTACCTTTTATTTTGAGGTGGGTATCTTATACACAGCATAAATAATATACATATATATATATATATATTTAATGCATTCTTGTACCCTATGTCTTTTTATTGGAGCACTTATTCCATTTACATTTAAAGTAGTTATTTATATGTACACATTTATTGTCATTTTACTCTTTTAACTATATTCCCGGGGTTTTTTCTTTTCCTTTTTTTTCTTCTTTTTAAAGAAAACCCTTTAACATTTCTTGTAATACTGGTCCTGTTCTGGTGGTAACACATTCCCTTAGCTATTTCTTGTCTGGGAAGCTCTTTATTTCCCCTTCAATTTTAAATGATAGCCTTGATTGGTAAAGTAGTACTGATTGTAGGCCCCTGTCTTTATTACTTTGAATGTTTCATACCCACACCTTCAGGCCTAAAATATTTTTGTTGTTGTTGTTTGTTGTTGAGAAATCAGCTAATAAATACTCTTATGGGAGCTCTTTTCAGGTAATTAATTGTTTTTCTCTTACTGCTTTTGATTCTCTCTTTTCCCATATCTTTGCCATTTAATTACTTTTTATTTATTTTTATTATTTATGCTGTTACAGTTGTTCCCACTCATTCCCCCTTTTTCCAACTCCAATTCGCCTACTCACTCCCCGCCCCAAGCTTATCCTTCCGCATTCGTGTCCATGTCCATGGGTTGAACAGAAATGTCCTTTGGTTAATGCCTTTACCATCTTTCATCCTGTCCCTTCCCTCTCCTTTCCATCAGCAGTCAGTCTGTTTTCTGTATCTAAGCTTCTGTTACTTTTTTTTATTAGTTTATTATGTTCTTTAGATTCCCTATATAAGTGAGATCATGTGATATTTTTATTTCACTGACTGGCTTGATTTACTTAGCATCATTACCTACAGTTCTATGCATGCTATTGCAAAATGTAAGAGTTTCTTCTTTTTTTACTGCTGTGTAGTATTTCATTATGTAATGTACCACAACCTTTTTACCCACTAATCTACTGATGGTCACTTACACTGTATCAAAATCTTAACTATTGTAAATAGTGCTGCTATAAATATAGAGGTATATATTTTGTATTGGTGTTTCAGAATCCTTAGGTTATATTCTCAGAAGTGGAATTGCTAGGTCAAAAGGAAGTTCCATTTTTTTAATTTTTTAAGGTAAACACCTTCAAATTGTTTACCACAGTAGTTGTACCCACTAAAAGTATACTAGGGTTCCCTTTTTTCCATATCCTCACCAAATCTTGTTATTTGTTGATTTATTAATAGTAGCCATTCGGACAGGCATAAGGTAACATCTCGTTGAGGTTTTAATTTGAATTTCTCTGATGGTTAATGATGCTGAACATTTTTTCATATATCTATGGCCCCCTGAATGTCCTTTTTGGAGAAGTATCTATTTAGGTCTTTCGGCTATTTCTTCATTGGGTTTTTTGTCTTCCTGACATTGAGTTGTATTATTCTTTGTATATTTTGGAGATTAAACTCTTGTTAGATTTATCATTGACAAAAATGTTCTCCCATTTAAGGATTTCCATTTTCCATTTACTGAATTTAACCAAGGAGGTAAAAGGCCTGAACTCAGAGAACTAGAGGCCACTGAAGAAAGAAATTAAGAAAGATACAAGTAAGTGGAAACATACAATGCTCATGGAATAGAAGAATTAATGTCATTAAAATTTGATTTTACCCAAAGCAATATGTACTTTCTTTTCTTTTTTCTTTTTTAAAATTACATTTTATTGATTATATTATTACATTTGGCTCATTTCCCCCTTTCACCCCCCTTGGCCCTGAACACCCCCTCATACATGCATTCCTCTCCCTCCTTAGTTCATGTCCATGGATCATACATAGAAATTTCTTGGCTCCTACATTTCCTATACTATTCTTAACCTCCCCCTGTCTATTTTCTACCTACCATTTATGCCACTTATTCTCTGTACCTTTTTCTTCATTCCCACCTTCCCCTTCCCTGCTGATAAACTTCCATGTGATCCCTATTTTTGTGAATCTGTTCCTGTTCTAGTTGTTTGCTTAGTTCATTTTTGTTTTTGTTTTTTTCTAGGTTCAGTTATTGATAGTTGTGAATTTGTTGTCATTTTACTGTTCACACTTTTTTATCTTTTTCTTTTTCTTAGACAAGTCCCTTTAACATTTCATATAATATACTTGGTGATGATGAACTCCTTTGATTTGACCTTACCTGAGAAGCACTTCATTCTAAAGGATAGCTTTGCTGGATAGAAAAATCTTGGATGTAGGTCATTGCCTTTCATGAATTTGAATATTTCTTTCCAGTCCTTTCTTGCCTGTAAGATTTTTTGAGAAATCAGCTGACAATCTTAGTGGAACTCCTTTGTAGGTAACTTGTCTCTTTTTCTCTTGCTGCTTTTAAAATTCTTCCCTTATCTTTAATCTTGGGTAATTTAATTTCGATGTGCCTTGGCGTGTGCTTCTCTGGGTCCAACTATTTTGAAATTCTCTGAGCTTCCCAGGAGCTTCCTAAACTCTATTTTCTTTGCCAGATTGGGGAAGTTCTCCTTCATTATTTTTTCAATCAGGTTTTCAATTTCTTGCTTTTCCATTTCTCCTTCTGGCACTCCTATGATTCAGATGTTGAAACATTTAAAGAAGTCCTGGAGGTTCCTGAGCCTCTCCTCATTGTTTTGAATCATTGTTTCTTCTTTTTATTCTAATTGAATGTTTATTTCTTCCCTGGGGTCCAAATCATTGATTGCTTGGTTTTCTCCCCATCACTCTTGGTTCCCTGTTCATCTTCCTTTATTTCATTTTTCATAGCCTTCACTTTTTCTTCTATTTTGCGACTGTACTCAACCTGTTCTGTGAGCATCCTGATTACCATTGTTTTGAACTGTGCATCAGATAGGTTGGCTATTTCTTTGTGGCTTAGTTGTATTTTCTCTGGGGATGTTTATTTATTAATTAATTAATTTATTTATTTATTTATTTATTTATTTATTTATTTATTGTTCAAGTACAGTTTTCTGTCTTTTATTCCCATCCCAGCCCACCCCCTCCAGTGCTCCCCACCTCCCTCCCATTTCCACTCCTGTTACTTTTTGTCCATGTGTCCTTTATACTTGTTCCTGTGAATCCTACCCCTTTTCCCTTGAAATTCCCTCCCCTCTCTCCTTTGGTCCCTGTCAGCCTGTTCTCTATTTCAGTGTTTTTGGTTATATTTTGCTTGCTTGTTTGTTTTGTTGTTTAGGTTCTTGTTAAAGATGAGATCATATGTTATTTGTCTTTCACCGCCTGGATTATTTTACTCAGTATACTGCTTTGATCTGTTCTTTCATCTGAGCCTTTTTTGTGTGGAGGGGTCCTAGTGTACCTATTACTTGTAAGAAGTGGAGCCTTAGGTATTCACCAGGGCAGGGCAATGCACCAGGGCGGGGCAACAATCACTGTGTTGTGGTGCTATATGTGGGGAAGGGGTCTGAGAGGGAACAATGGCATTTGCTAAGCTCTCCATTGGCTTTCAGTAACTTCCTCTGCTACTCACAAGCAAATTGGGTTCTTCTGGTGCTGATTCCCCAGAGGCGGTTTTCTGTATGTTCTAGGAGTCTGTGGGTCTCTCTAATGAACTCTCCTGTGAGGCTGAAAATTTATTCCGCCACCTCAACCCCCATAGGTTTTTTCAATCAGAGGTTTTGAAGCTTTATTTCCCCATACTGGAACCCTGGGTTGTGTGGTCTGTTTCTCTCCCTAGTTGTTCCTCCCGGTTTACCCTCATGCAAATGTGGGACCGCCTGCTCCTCCAGCCACCACCTAGCTTGATTCACCAGCTGCCACCTCATCCACCTTGGTTCTCCAACCACTGCTTTGCCACAATTCCTCTCTGCCTGGCTGCTCATCTCCACCCTGCCTACCAATCTGGATGAATGTTTCTTCTTTAACTCTTTGGTTGTCAGACTTTCATACAGTTTAACTTTCTGGTAGTTCTGGTTGTTTTTCATTTTTAAATTTGCTGTCCTTCTTTTCATTATGTGAGGAGGAACAGTGTATCTACATGTGCCCCCATCTTGACCAGAAGTCTAGCAATCTGTATTTTAATTGCAATTCCTATTAAAATAACAATGGCACCCTTCACAGAACTAGAAAATTGTTCCAAAGTTTTATCTGAAACCAAAAAAGACCCCACATAGCCTCAGCAATCTTGTGAAATAACAAGAAAGCTAGAGGTATAACAGCTCCTGGTTTCAAACTACTACAAGGCCACTGTAGTAAAAGCAGCCTGGTACTGGCATAATAACAGACATATAGATCAATGGAACAGAACAGAGAACCATGGAATAAATCCACACCTGCATGAACAACTAATATTTGACAAAGGTGGCAAGAGCCTACAATAGAACAAAGACAGTCCCTTCAATAAGTGGTGCTGGGAAAAATGGACTGGTACATGTAAAACAAATGAAATAAGAAAACCAACTTATAGCATACAAAAAAGAAATTCAAAATGAATAAAAAACTTAAATATAAGTTGTAAAATCCTAGAAGAAAACATAGATAGTAATATCTCAGATATCCAATGTAACAATATTTTTGCTAATATAACTCCTGAGTCATTGGAAAAAATCAGAAAATAATCAAAGTGGAACTATATCAAATTAAAAAGGTTCTTACAGCCATTTTAACTATGGTGTATCTTGGTGTGGACTTCTGGGTTCATCTCGTTTGGGACACTCTGCATTTTCTGAACTTTTGTGTCATTTTCTTTCCCCAGGTTAGGGAAGTTTACAGCTGTTATTTTTTCAAATAGGTATTTGATCCTTTTTCTCCCTCTTCTCCTGGTAACTTACAGTGTGGGTGTTGTTAAACCTTATGCTATTCCACAAGTTCCTCAAGCTATCCTTATTTTTTTAAATTATTTTTTCTTTTAATTGTCCTGATTAGGTGTTTCTGCTACCTTGTCTTTCATATTGTTGATTCGATCTTCTACTTCATCCAACGTAACTATTTATTTCTTCCAGCATATTCTTCATTTCATATAGTGTATTCTTCATTTCTGACTTATTCTTCTTAATGATTTCTAGGTCCTTTCTTTATGATTGCTCTTTCTTTGTTGAAGTTCTAAGCTCCTTGAGCATCCTTATATTAGTTTTTTTCAACTCTTTACCTGGTAAATTACTTGCCTCCTTTTAATTCTGGCCATTTTAAAGAGAGTTCTCCTGGTCTTTCATTTGGGTCATGTTTCTTTATCTCCCCTTTTGTTTGACTCTTTGGGGTTATTTATATGTAGTAGCTGGATCTGTTCTGATCCCCAGTCTTGGTTGGGTGACCTTATATAATAGGTGTTTTGTGTGACCACGTGATACAGTCTCCTTGATCCCCTGATATAGATGCTTCAGGCATGTCCTTTGTGTGGGTTATATAGGCCCCCTTGTTGTAGTTGAGGCTTGATTGTTATTGGCCCATTCATAAGTAGTTTAGATTATCAGACTCGTTGACTGTGAGAATCAGCCCCATCCACAGGTTATGAGCTGCTGTGCAGTTGCTGACCATAGGAAGCAGAATTTACCACAGTGGTATCTTGTGTCTGTCAAGATTTCCTTTTGAATATGCCACTCATGAAGCTAATTGAATCATGATCTGATGTTGTCTGGATCTGGCCACTGTGTATGTCACTTCTGGGGCCTCTTGAAAGGCACTTAGTTGCTTCCTTTGACTGGCCCTAGGCAACCTGTTTGGAACTCCGAAGTGATCCACAGTTCATGGCTGCCTCTGCTGGCCCTGGCTGTGTAGAGAATGGTCCAAGCTGCACATTACATTTGGCTTTTACCAGCACCTAGCCCAGTGGCAGTTCAGCAAATGTCCAGAGGTGCTCTGAGATCTGCCTCTATCTGCCTCTGCCCTCTGGTTGTCTGTTAGGTTCAATCACTTAATGAGTCTCTGGCAGTACTCAAGTTTCATGAAGTAAGTTCTCAGTTATTCACCAGGTGTTTACCAGATTAATACAGATTCAAACTCATTGTCAGTATTGGGTCTAGGGCTACTCAGCCAATATCCCAGGGAATACCAAGTCTAGTTGCCCCGCCGGGTTGCCTACAACCTTCGTGGTGAAGAGCAGGTCACAAAGTATCAGCAGGTCACAAAGTATCATCATGGGCTCATCAGAATTTATCAGGCTCAAACAGAGCAGGATTTGGCCACATGAAAGGAGGTCTATCCACTGGCAGATCATGTCAGTGAAAAATGGCCCTTGTCCTAGAGCCACACAACTCAGTCTGTCCAAGATTTTGTTGACTCTGAATTCAATAGAGCAGAGCCCTGGGTATTGTCAGGTTGGCCGATTGGCATTAGTGGCTCTCCCATGAGGTGGAGGTACTGATCAAGGTTGGGGGAAAGTGGGAGTGTGTCCTCTGCCCCAGTATCACACAATTCAGTCTGCCCCAAATTCTGCCTAGGCCTTAGCAGGGCAGGGCTTCTATGAGTCACTCTTCAGCTCTGGTGCTCTGGGCTTGGGAGCCTAGCTTGGGGGTGAGACTCTACCCTCTTCAGCAGGAACCTTTGCAACTGAGACATCCCTCCGGAATTTCAGCCACTGCTCATAGGATTGGCGCTACCCCTTTTGGCATCTTTACAGTTCCTACCAGTTTCAGTTTGGTTTTTCCTAAAAATCTTTGGTTATAAGATTTCTATTCTGCTATTCTATAGTTAGTTGCTCTATATTTTAGTTGTAATTTCAGTCTAGACCTGGGAAGGAGTGATTGTAACACCTACCCACTTTACTGCCATCTAGGATTTCAACTAGCTCTAAAATACTTTTCAAAGAATATGTTCCTATGTATTATTGGGCAAAAGAAACATACCATGCAATTAAGAGCTCATTTAAAAAAAATAATAACTATAATTGGTCACAGTCTCCACAGTCAATATGCAAGGAAGACATATTCTGTCTTTTGAATTTCTCATTATTCCATTGGATTCTAAAGTCACTACATTAATTATAATAAAAAACTTAGAGCAGAAAAACTTCTTCAAAGGTATTAGGATGTATTTTAATGACATAATAAGTGGATCAGTAGTTTTACAACCAGTAAGAAAAAAACACAACTTTTCTTTAGAAAATTGCCTGTAAATCTTGCCTGGAGGATTATAGCATGAACCTCTGAGGGTAACTGCTTTTCTCGAGATTTCCATTATTTTCATTTTTATTGTCTTGGTTCATTTTATATTCTTGGCCATCCTGAGGAAAATTCTTTGCATGTTTCTCTTGTTGCAAATTTTATTTAATATTAAGTAGGAGAATTTAAAATATGTATTTGAGCCCTAGCTGGTGTGGTTCAGTGGATTCACTGCAGGCCTGCAAACCAAAAGGTTGCTGTTTTGATTCCCAATCAAGGCACATGCCTGGGTTGTGGGCCAGGTCCTTGTTTGGGGGGGTGTGAGAGGCAACCATGGGATATGTCTCTCAGACATCAATTTTTCTTTCTCCCTCCCTTCTCTTCTCACTGAAAATAAGCAAATAAAATATTTTAAAAAATGAAAACATATTTGAAATACTGGGATACAGAATGTCCTCAATTTTTGCAAACCCATCATCTGAGCAGACATGAATCCGTGAGTTCATGTAGAGACTTTTTTCAGTATAAAAATAATAGCTTCAGCTCATAAAGTATTTCATCATGTTTATATCTTGATTTACTGTTGGTAATTTCCAGAAGAAAACTACTTGAGTGGATGTTAATGAGTCATTTCCTATTACTCCATTGACTAGAGTAACCAAGATAAGATTTTAGAAATTAGTATCTAGAAGGAAGGTAGGCTGTAAAACTAGTTTTGGGGTTGTATATAAGCAGATAAATAAGTGTATCAACTCCCAGTTAAGTGAATTTCACCATCCTGTACTTGAGAATCTCTGGAGTTATAAGATAATTAGCAAACTGACGAAATAAGTTTCAAGGTTTTGACCAAGGTGTGGTGTCACCTAGGCAGTACAACTTGTCCCGTGGTGTTTTACATCATGTGCTGATATTGCAAAAGGGAGGGAAAGCTATTTGAATGACGCACTCCATCATCTTACGCCGTAGGTTCACAAAGAATGTAAATGGCCGCTAATCAATTTAAACTATTATAGCTGCTGCTCAGACAGTTACAAATAAAAACAATAGTACATTCAACAGTGCTCAGTTACAAATGTAGTAGGACAGAGAGAATCAAATATTAAACGTGACACAGAAAACTCTGGGTTAACACATTTGGGGCAGCAGTATATCTTGCCCTTGATTTAGATAAGATTTTAGTAGAATAGGTGGTATAAACAACCTTGTTGAACAAATTCATGTCGAATGATTGTAGAAGAAGATCACAAAATGCACATGAGGTGTCCAGGTGCTCATTCTAAGCCCTGTTACTGTGGAAATAGCATTACTAACAAGTGTACTAGAATCTGATATTACTCACTTCCTTGAGGTCCTTTAATTTTCTCTTATTGAGGAATATGTATTCCATTTCACTTAAAACAGAATACATACCTCACTCAAAATTAGGTCTGGGTGATTGTATGGTTAAACTAGTGTTTTCATTGGCTATCATTAAAAATGATTAAATGATGAATGGTAAAGAAAAGTTTTGGTGCTACCATACTACACAACTCCAGAAGACACTATTTACATTGTATTCCTTATTGTTAATATGAAATATACTTATACTGTATTTTACCTAAAAATAAAATTAGGAACTTACTGATGTAAACTACTGCAATATGTGCAGTCTACTGTGCAGTCATGCTCCTCTGGGGCTTTTAAACATAGATTTATCATGTCTATGGAATGGGTTATTTAGGGTTGGTCTCCCTAAAAGTTATGTCTTTATGAGGGATTAAAGTGAATGGAAATTGTTGATGGAATAAAACACAAAAGTTATTCATAAGCTATCTCATTAGCTATCTTATTTAAAAATTTATTATCTATCAGGGGTAGAAAAGTATTTTTGTTGTTGTTCTATTGCTTACATAAATGACCACTACACTTTCCATTAAATATGATGTTCCCATGCTCTTCTCTTGTTTTTTCTTTCCTTTTTTGTTCTTAAGAGGAATAAAGGGCCACATTAGTCTTGTCATGAGACTATTACCCTTGAAATACTGTGATATGAGGGGTACAAGAATTGTCAACATGCTTTCCCCAGTCCCTGTACAAAGATACCCTGGTGGGAGAAAGTTTAATTGAGGGAAAAAATGTAAACTACAGAAGTTTAACATTTCAGAGTTTTGTCACAGGTGACTCTAAAGCAGATCTATGAAACTACCCTATTCTCCATGACCCTGCAGAGAGCCAGTAAAGTTGGGCTCAATGTTTTTTTGTTAGCATTCCAATAGAACTATCTTGGGAAGAGAATACTTCCAAGAAAATATGTTCAATTCTGGAAATGCTAATGTGTTGGCTGCATTCCGCCAAGTCTTTCTTGCTTGAAGGAAAGAATGAGGGCAGAGTGCAGCAAGTTGCTGGGAGTACTTGAATTTCCTAAATCCTGTAAATTGCTTACCTATAATCTCCAGTGCTTTGCTTTCTGGAGATTTAAAATTGCTTTAATAGGTCAGGTGGTGCGGGGGACATGCTATTACCTATACATGTGCATAAAACTCACGTACATGCTCTCCCCAAATCAAACATTTGTTTTCCAACCAGAAAAGAGGAAGTAGATTCAGATTCAAGTTTCTTTAGGGACATGTTCATGCTGAGAGGCAAATGAATGGTCACTGTGGGGAATTTATTTCTCCTGCTGAAAAAGCAAAGGCTAATAATAATTGAGGTTGATTTGCAAAATGCACAGCTTTACAATAATCATATGATACCTAGTAATTTTGAAATTGAGGTAAAAAAAGGAAGCACTTCAGAAGCCGGAATTATGAAAATCAAGAAGTTGCTTAAAATATTTGAGAGTGTGCTTAGAAAATCAATTGCCATATGCTTTATTTGCTTCTGAAGAGAAATCGTGTTTGCTGTTGGAATAAATTGCACACACAGGTGTTTGATACAGGGTTTATAAGCTATCAAGAAGAACCAGAATGTTTGGGATTGGAATAGGAGGTGTTAGTTTGAAAAAGATGGTATGGGGGGGATGGAGAGAAGAGCACAGTACCAGTAGGAGAAAAGAAGTAAGTTTCTTAGCCATATTTGCAAATGGGTGGAGTGGTTAGAATTTACCACCTGAGTGCATACCCACCTTGATTTATGCAGTCAAATCAGAACTCTATTCTCAACTACTTTGCTTATGAGTCACTGGTGTAACAGAAATGAGATAAGTAATAGAATTAACATATGTATTTGCTTGTTCTGTTTCTGTTTCTGCTTATTATATAGGAACACTACATAATGCTATATCAATAATTGTCTTTTCCCACTCGCAGGTCCCAATGGAATTAAGGGTCACCCATTCTATTGATGAGAAAACTGAGAATGATTTTAGTCGACATCTGTGTGTGTACAGCTTGTGTGACCACAGTAACACACATTACTTCTCATCATGACAGATATTGACACATAAAGTCATCAATTTCTGACACACAATGCATCAATATAGTGATCTCTACAGAGAAATATACAATACTGTTTTGGGAAGGAGTTTATATTGAAACATCACCAATGAAAATTGACCCAGATTCATAAAATAGATAAACTATTTGCCATTATACAGTCATGCTTCATGATATCATAAAACAAAAACAAAATCTATTCACCTGGGAGAATGAGGCCCACTCTACGTATTTTTGATACTACACTGACTTTTCAAACTAATATGTAAACTTTCATGGCTTGGTGTACACGACACCAAAACATCCAAAAGAAAGAGGAAATTTAGCCATATTCAATAATATTCCTAATTTAAGTAGGTTGTTGAAAATCATCAGACAGACCCTTTTGTGAGGAGAATCCCCCAACTGGTCTCTGTGGTCTCTGGAAACTAATCTGTGTCTCCCTTTAATTCTTGTTTGGACTCTCTTCCAGCAAGGAGGCTTTCAGAAAGCAGAAGTATTTAGAACAAAAAGGGTACATTTTAAAAGCTCTGAAAACATATTTAAAAAAAAAACACACATTTAAAGTAATTGAATGATTGTCAAGAAATTGCCTACAAAAAACAGAAATTATTTTAATTCTCCAAATTATTTTAACTATGGCATATTTTCTTAATTCTAAAAAAGGTGTTTATTATCCCTGAATATGAAATATTTATATATTTTTATTTCTGAGTAAATATAAAATTAATTTCCATTGTGCTTTCTTTTCTGTAAGTACAAAACTAATGTTTTACATCTTATTAAAGACAAATTTATAAAAATTTAAATAATAATGATTATTAGAAAATTTCTTGTGTTCCTTCTAAAATTAACTAATTGCAAAAATGAGATATTAAAATTCTATGACATTAACTTTTGCTAGTTGATAAATTGCACAAATGCATATATCATAGAGGCTCAATAAGAAAATATATCTTCTTAGTGTATTAAATATAAATCTATTGGCAAAGTCTTTGAAAGAAATCACTCATAATTGTTTTTGAATAATCTGAAAATGCCATCTTTAGAAAACATCATTTGAGTCACAATCCATTCATTTTGATAGACTATAGTAGTTTTAGGAATCAGTTTATTTAGAAAGCACTAAGGAAAATAATATGCTATTTTCAACCTGAGTTATTAGTGATATTTGAATCTTGAAAGCACCCAAAATTGTATAATATTTATTTTTGTTCTGAAAGTAACAACTTGAAATGTGAGTGTATGTGGAGGTAGATCAAGGGCGTTAACTGTAATGATTTGTTACTGGTAAGTTTCCAAATTGGATGACCCAGTAGCATAAAGCCAGACCAATCTGAACCAATTTTACAACTATAAGGGCTACTGATGATGATGGCATTTATATCTCAAGAATCAAAAGAAATATTTTAGAACAGTAATTTATTCTTCACTGTAAAATTATCTTTGCTTTCTTTCAATGTTTTAGTAAATTCAGTGCAAATTAATAAAATTCCTTTATTCTTTCTCATATATGTGACTTGATAAGATTATAAACCACAGTTAAAAAGATGAAGGGAAAATTGCTTACTCCAAACAATTTGACATTGTTATATAGTAACAAAATAAGAAGCATTTAAAAGATGTGGAAAAAATTTTGTTTTTCCTTCTAAGATCTTCTATTTCAGGATGACCTAAACTCATAATGGATTATTTCCTTGTTCATCTTATTTTTTACTAAGGATTAGCTTTTAAAGTAGCAAGAGATTTAGAGATTTTCTCTTTTCAAAATAGTCTACTCAGATAACTAATAATAGAAGAAATTTCTTAATCAGTATTGGCTTGCTCTTTTAGTTTTTATTATTTGTTATGGAAGTTTTAAATGTGTACTTTTAATATACTGAATAGCCTCTTTTAATTTTAATGTGTGCTATATATTTTAATTCTAGTACTTTGTGGGATTCTCTTCTGTTGTTTTGTCATTTTTTAAATCTTCTAGTAATCTTAAAAGATAAAGAGTTTGGCAGCCTAGCTCAAGTTCATAAGATCTTTATTCACTAATTTATTTACTAAGTTTCAAATATAAGATATACCATTGGTATAAGATATATCATTATAGATCACCTTGGGCAAATGAATTTTACCAAAAAATCTCAAAAATTTAAAATGTATCTGCCATTTTTCTTCAGTAGCTATGTTCTAATAAAAATAAAAATGGTGTATAATTAAACTTATTACACAGTCAATAACTTTAATTTTGGTGTACTCTTCCTTGTAATTCTCTTCAGTAAGGTTTTTGGAACACTCATTGTACATATCTCCAGAATCTGGAAGTAAAAATTGGTTTTTTTTCCTTCTGTTGTTTAAAATGACTTGAAATTTAGAAATAATTAGTGCTTATTTTCACTCTGCCTTAACTGGAAATTATTATCTAGCAACACATTGACTACACAAATAAAGTTCACACATAGATTACATATTAAAGAAGTTATAAGTGGAATATTAGGTGTACAATGATAACACTTACAATGCTCTATATGTGATCAAATCACATAATTTTTCATTGATTCATTACTATCTAGGTAGCATTCTCAGTGAGTAACTGATAATTAAGAAAATTATAACTAAAGGCATCAGTCATTTCAAAAAGAATACCATTTGCAGGCAGTGTGGATTTAAGCCAGAAGAATGGAAATGAGATCAATATAGGGTCACATTTGGCTGACTCAGTAAAACAACACTGAGATGTCATGGTGATGGCATAATGACATCACCACTCTCTTGGGACCAATCATTTGGAATGCAGGTGGCAGAGCTTCACTGATCTCATCGGAAAGTAGCTAACCCATATAAACTAACTTTTTAAGGTCTTAAAACTGCATTTTCTGCCTATTTGCATCAATGGAGTAAAGCATCTATGTAGGTGATATTACAATATTAAATTGATGTGATAGGTAATCTGGGACAAAATCTGCTTGAGAGTGAAAGCATCTATTTATATATTAATTAAAACATTAATACCTGGTGGTCCAAGGTGTCTTTGAAAAGCCTAACAGTCAATAAACATAGATTACAGTTACTTTTCTGGCATCTATTCAATAAAACAATGTTTCCTTCCTTCCTTCTCTCCTTCCCTCCCTCCCACCTTCCTCCCCTCCCTGCCTCCCTCCCTCGTCTTCCTCATTTATTTCCTTCCTTCCTGTAGACTATATAGTATCAACATTTAATGATTATGAACTCATAAGGTATGGAAAGAGTTGTGTAAATTGAAGTAGAATAATTTTCCATTTAGGTAACTTTTTTCTTTGGAGTAGATATAATTCTAATATTAAAATTATAAAGACATAGCTGAATAATTTAATTTTTAAATTATATTTTTCTGATACTTTATTCATGTACATCCAAAAATAAAGCCACCAAATTTGAAAACTATCTTTAAGATGCAGTCTGCCCTTTTGGTTCAAAGCAGTTTGGATGGTACCAGACCCAAATATATGACATAATAGTCATCAACAATCCAAACCTAATGTAAACCTAATTCAAGACATGTCCAACTGACAGTGTTTTATCCCTTCTCAGTATCAGATTCCTTGATGTCCCTGAATTTGCATGTGTTCTAAAAACCTACAGATTGCCAGTGCATTAATAAAGAAAAGCTTGAAATATAAAGAGAAGAATAAATCACTTAACTAATAAATACCAACTTGTTTTTTTTAGTAATTATCTGTAAAACTTCAAGGAAATGTTGCTATTATTCACACACAGTAAAAACATAGATGGATAATTCTTTGCTGCAATAACATCGATGTTCAGATGAACTTTATTTTATAAAACAGAGAGCTAAACATTTTATGGAAAGGGCAATAATCAGTTTACTGAAATATGTGGGGGATTTTCTTTGGGAAATTAGTTTGTCTTGAGCTGGGTAAGATATCAAAGGCAGAAGAACGCTGACAATCTATTTGTAGCCATAATTTAAAATTCATGCCACTTCCTTCTCACAGTCACTCATTAACAAAAAAACACCACTTTCCACGCAAGGTTCCACAAGTAAAAAGTTCATCCATTTGGATGGCCTTAAGAGAGGCTTGCAATGACAGATGGTTTGGTTAATTACAAAATTAAACTTTATGCTATTGAGACATGATTTCAGTGAATAATATTTTCCAGACAGAGTTTAACAAGCAGCTTGTGGTTGAGTAACCTTTTGCCCAAAAAAGGGAACCAGGTCTCTGTGACTACCTTCCACATTCAGAGAGCATGAGGATAGAGGCTGTTAACCTGACTGCCCTAGGAACTAAGTTCCAGTAACCTTATCAGAGTCTAACAGGATGACCCCACCCCAGATGTTGTGAAAGAAGGATTGCTGAAATAGCACCTGGCATTTCACCCTGAACTCCGGTAACACTTGCTGATTCACTGACCACAGCGAGGGAAAGTACATTAGATGTTCAGCGGGTCTTCCTGGGTGAGTCCTGCTGGTAAACTTGGACTCATCTGAGAAATCACAGGTCTTAACATTCACATAAAGAAACTTTGAATTTTTTCTTAAAATTTGGTAAAGCAAATCCATGTTTTAAATGTTAAAATGTACAAAGATTAAAACTAGAAATCTAAATATTTTTAAAAGAAATGGCTACTACAATATTGGATACTTTTATTGTTATTCTTTATGTATTTCTTACTGAAAACTAGTTGGGATTATTAGCACCTGGTATGACCAGAAATTTGATTTTTGGTATGCAGATTTTTCTCTAGGTAATTTAGGAAGGTCATGCTTGACTGCACCTAACTAACTTGAATGGGTTGCAGAGAAGAGATTTCATGCTGAAGCCACTAGTTCTGGCATTTTTACTTTTAGAAATATTTGATCTAAGTAGAACTAAGCAAGATTTTAGGAAATTGGTAATATATGCAATGACCTACAATATTTTATTTTACTGTTTTATATGTATGTTTATATGCACATATGTTTGGGAAATAGTTGCAGCTATATACACATAAATACTGAACTTATTGTGGGCCAAATGCTCTCTTGTATGTTGCTTGTGGTTCATGAAACAAATAAACAACATCAATAACAACAACAAAATTGATTTGATTTTTCCCTTCAGTAAATTAATGAGCTTTGATAAGTCAAAAGCATAGAACACTCAGAAGTAACTGGATGATAAATTAACTGCCACCCAGACAATATTCAAATAATTATTCTATCATAAATGTTCTCCTGTTCAATTCCCTAATCATATCTTCAGTAGTTTTTTTGGAAATGTTAGTTACATGATAGTGTAATCTTGTCCTTTTCATTTTTAATAGCTACAGGAAAGTTAACACAATGTATATAGCATATTTAATGGAAAATTTTTAAATCATTAAATGTCTAGAAACTTCTTACAATATAACCATGAACATTTAAATCAATTCAACAAATACTTCCTAAATCTATAAACTATTAACTTATAGAATTTAAAGATTATCTCTATATTCCCTGAATTTTTAAAAAATACTCTATTTTTAAGGATGACACACAGACTATGGTCTAATGGCCTAGGGACAAAGTTGTGATAAAATATATCAGAAAATCATAACAAAAATACAGAAACCACACTTTCTATGATTAGAATATTTCTATAAACTAGTGTGAGAGTGGATGAAGAGTAAATCAACATTCATTGGAAACCATCATATATATATATATTCCGTACATCATTTCATTTCATATTAATGAACTTGGTGAGAACTTAAGAAACCAAGTATCAGGGTAATTATTAAATTATTGAGGACAGACAGAACAATACTAAGACTTACCAATTTGTAAAGCCTTTATCATTTCAGTATTTTAGTTTAATTTTAAAAGTCAACTATTAAGGTATCAGATACACACAAAAATGCACCCACTTTAAGCATACTGAAAAAATGTGCACGAGTGTAACCACCACCACAATTAATATATAATCTTTTTTATCGACTCATAAAGTTTCTTTGCTTTCCAAACTAGTGAACTTCCTCCTCCCAATCTACCCCAGTAAACCATCAAGCTGCTATCTGCCTCCATACTGCTTTGTTTCATTTAGAATTTCCCACCTATTATCTAAATATGAAGTTGGCTTCATACCGTATGTACTCTTTGGTGTCTAGCTAATTTCAGTCAGCATAGTGGTTTTGAGATTCATCCATGTATTATGTATCAGTACTTCCCTCTTTCTTTTTTCCTGAGTTGCAATAAATTACATTGTATTCTATCAAATAAGGTCGCCACATTTATTTTATTACTCATTCCATTGACAGACATTGGAGTTGTAATCAGTTTATGAATGCTGTGAATAGACCTTTGCATGTTCATTTACAATATTTTTTCACTTTTTTAAAAATAGAAGAGAGCGCCCTGGCTGGTGTGACTCTGCTGGTTGGACCATTGTCCTATAACGTCATGGGTTTGATTCCCAGTCAGGGCACGTGCCCAGGTTCTGGGTTTCATTGCCCCTGGAATGTGTAAGGGACTCAACTGATGTTTCTCTCACATTGATGTTTTTCTCTTTCGCATTCTCCCTGTCTCCCTCTCTAAAATCTATATGTCTATATGTATTTGTCTATCCATCTAGCTAATTAGAAAAGGACATATATATATAAAATAGAAAAGGACTTATGTGTTCATATTAGAAATACATAGAAGTGGAATTGCTAGGCCATGAAAAAAACTAATTCTACCTATATAAGAAACTGGCAAGCAGCTCTTTAAAATGGGAGAACTGTTGGTCCACCTTTGTTTCCATCACAAATGCACAAGCTTTCCGGATGCTCCACCTCTTCCCTATTACTTGATTCTCAGAAATTTATTTTTTGTTTTGTTTTATTTGCTTTTTCCGTCTTTGGCATTCTTTGGAGCATGTAGTAGTTTCTAACCTGGTTTTAATTTGCAATTTCTCTATGACTAACGGTGTTAAGCATATTTTCATGTAGTTATTGTCCATTTGTATTTTTTCTTTGGTGAATTTTTATTTTTCATAAAAATGCCCCTTTAATATGGCTTTTTGTATTGGTCTTTTTTACATGTTCTGAATAAAAAATTTTGTCAGTCATATGCACAGTGAATAGTTTTCTTTAGGCAGTGGCTGTCCTTTACATCTTCTTAACAATGCTTTGTAAGAACAGAATATTAAGATTTTATTTATTTATCATTAGAGGGGAAGGGAAGGAGAGAGGGAGAGAAATATCAATGTATGGTTGCCTCTCATGAATCCCCTGCTGGGAACTGGCCTACAACCCAGGCATGTGCCCTGACTAGGAATTGAACCGCATGCAATCCTCTCGTTTGCAGGCCCACACTCAATCCACTGAGCTACACCAGCCAGGGCAAGAGCAGAATATTTTAATTCTAAATCCAATTTATTATTTTGTCTCTAGTGATTAATGAGTTTTTTATCAAATAAATATTTGTTTACCCAAAGTTTGTGAAGAATTTTTCTCTCATTTTTTGTATAGTATGAAGAAAAGATTCAATAAATACATTTTCAACTTAGGTATCCAATCTATACATACCATTTTTTGAAAAGACCATGTTTTCTCCATTGAATTACCTTGGCACCATTGTCCCAAATCAACTGAACCTACAGATATTGTTTTATATTGAAGACATCTCACTATACTCTGGCTGGTGTGGCTCAGTGGATTGAGTACAGGCCTGCAAACCAAAGGGTCACCAGTTCAATTCCAAGTCATAGCACATGCCTGGGTTCTGGGCTGGGTCCCCCGTAGGGTGCACATGAGAGGCAACCACACATTAGTGTCTCTCTCTCTCTCTCTCCCTCTTTCTCCTTCCCTTCCCCTCTCTGAAATTAATACATAAAATTTTAAAAAAGAAAGTTGTTACATTGGGTTGCATATATCCTCTAAATTTGTTCTTTTCACATTTGTTTGGCTACCTTATATTCTTTGTTTTTAGAGCCAGCTTTATTAATTCTAGTGGTATTCTAGTAGATTCCTAGGATTCTGCTTATATAAGAATATACTTTCTCTACATAAATGCAGTATTATTTTTGTTAAAATATGTAAGTTCTTTATTTCTTTGTGTTGTGTTAATGCACAGCTAAGGCTTTGAGTAGAATTGTCAATGCAAGTAGTTAAAGGAGATATTTTTTCTGTTGCAGTCTTAGAGCAAAGTATATAGTCTTGATTCTCTTACTCTGTGTAACACAAATCCTATTAAACTTGTTTTATGGTCTACCATATAGAATATACTGGTGAAAATTTTTGTGCACTTAAAAAATATGCATTCTGGTGTGGATTGGCAGTGTTCTAAAAATGTCAAACCAAGTTGTTCCTTAATATTATTCACATTTTCTTTGTTCTTACTAATTTTTGTGTACTTAAATATTAATTTATGAGAATTATTTTTTAATTTGAACAGACCTTTAGTAGCTTTTATATTATTGTAATCCAATATTTTGATTTTAACTATTTTGTGTTTGTAGAAAGTAGACAACAATGATGTTGTTCTATACAGTAAATGTTTGCTTAGAAATGTACATTTCGCATATTTTTGTTTCATGCTTTGCTACATTTCTCACATTCTTTCAAATATCCTTTTCTTTCTTGTTTTTTAGGTGAATTTTTATCATAAAAGCTTCAGCATTAGTTGTCTACAAATTCTTGTTTTAAATTATTTTATTGTTCAACTACATTTGTCTGCATTGACTCCCTACCACTCCCCCCACCCCAACCACCCCCACCTCTCTCTCTTGCTTCCACCTCTCCTTGGTTTTGTCCATGTGCCCTTTATAGTTGTTCCTAAAATCCCTTCCCCACTTACCCCATTATCTACCCTCCCCTCCCCTCAGGTTACTGTCAGTTTGCTCTTAATTGCAGTTTCTCTGGTTCTATTTTGCTTGCTTGTTTTGTTGATTAGGTTCCAGTTAAAGGTGAGATCATATGGTATTTGTCCCTCACTGCCTCACAAATTCTTAAAATGTAAATTATCTGGGTACGTAAGTTCTCTAGGGCCACCTTAACAAAGTACTACAAACACACAAGCATTGGGGCTTAGAATAAAAGAAATTTATTGTTCCACAGTTTTGGTGTCTAAAAGTCTAAATTAACCAATACACAAGGCCATGCTCCCTTCTAAAACCTGTAACACAGACTCTGCCCTTGCTTCCTCCCAGCTTTTGTTGGTATACCTGCAATTCTTTGCATTCCTTGGCTTGTAGCTATAAGACTTCTATCTGCATGGTTATATGACATTTTGGTATGTCCTCATCTCTTTCTTTTTATAAGGACACAAATCGTATTAGATCAAGGGAACATCTACTCTGGTATGACTTCATTTTAATTTAAATAACTACATCTACAATGACCCTCTTTTCAAATCAAGTCACATCCTGAGATACTGGGTGTTAGGACCTTAACATGTCTTTTTAGGGAACACAATTCAAACCATAACTCTGAATGTGATTTTTTTATGATCAGTTGTTTTTTTCACCAATTTAGTCTTTTTCAAAACTAATAACTTTGAGGACATAGTCTACCACTTTTTACCTTTCATTATTGTTGTTATAAAAAAAGCCAATTCTTCTTGTCATTTATTTCTAGTTTATCTTCATTGTTCTTCCTCCGGCTGCTTTAAGATCTTTCCTCCCTACACTGCCATTCTGCAGTTGCACAATGATTATTACCGATATGCATTTCCCCAAATTTTTCAACTCAGGATTGAATAGACTTCCTGAGCCCCAAAATGATTCAATTGTTTTAAGTCAGAACACTTCTCACAAGATATTGTCAAAAACTGCCCCTCTAGAGCCTTCTCAAGTCCTCTGAAACTGTAGCTAGATGTGTTTTAAATCTTCTGTCTCTTTACCATTGCTATTTAACCTCCAGATACAATTTCCTGTTGCTGCCAGTCACCAGGGGTTGTTCTGTCTTCTCACTACACACTGTGGATCAATATTTAATTTTGCCAAGAATATGCACTTTTTAAAATTATTTTGACTTTAAAAAATTATGTATATATTATTTATATATATTATTTTTATATATACATAAAATTATGTGTGTATATATATAGTTGTATTTTTAAAATTTTTTCATCTGTTTCCAATAGGGCTGTATAGATGGGGTTTCTATAGGCATCTAATCTATCATATTGTAGGATATGTAATTTTAAGGCTCAAAACCATATTTTTTGTATCAAGGTCAGTTTAATATAAAACAATCTATATGTTTTACTCCAACATAGTTAGAAAATATCTGTAATTTAAATGAGAAAATATAAATTTTTTTTCTTTTTTTAAGTATATTTTATTCATAATGCTATTACAGTTGTTCCATATTTTTTCCCCTTTATTCCCCTCAACCCTGAACTTCTCTACCCACCAGCATTTTCCTCCTTAGTTCATGTTCATGGGTTGTACATTTAACTTCTTTGGGTTTTCCATTTCTTATACTATTCTTAACTTCCCTCTTTCTATTCTGTACCTACCATTTACGTATCATATGCCCTGTACCTTTCCCCCTATTCTCCCTCCTGCCCCTCTCTGCTGATAACCCTCCATACGATCTCCATTTCTGTGATTCTATTCTTTTTCTAGTAGTTTGTTTACTTAGTTTTTGTTGTTGTTGTTATTATTGTTTTAGATTCAGTCGTTGATAGTTTTGACTTTGTTGTCATTTTACTGTTGACATTTTTGATCATCTTCTTTTTCTTAGATAAGTTCCTTTAACATTTCATATAATAGAGTCTTGGTGATGCTGAACTCCTTGAACTTGACCTTATCTGAGAAGCACTTTGTCTGTCCTTCCATTCTAGATGAAAGTTTTTCTGGATAGAGCAATCTTGGTTGTAGGTCTTTGATTTTCGTGACTTGGAACACTTCTTTCCAGCCCCTTCTTGCCTGTAAGGTCTCTTTTGAGAAATCCGCTGACAGTCTGATGGAAACTCCTTTGTAGGTGACTGTCCCCTTATCTCTTGCTGCTTCTAGAATTCTCTCCTTCATTTTAATCTTGGCTAATATAATGATGATGTGCCTTGGTGTATTCCTTCTTGGGTCCAACTTCTTTGGGACTCTCTGAGCTTCCTGGATTTCCTGGAAGTCTATTTCCTTTGCCAGATTGGGGAAGTTCTCCTTTATTATTTGTTCAAATAAGTTTTCCAACTGTGGCTGTTCCTCTTCCCCTTCTGGTACTGCTATAATTCAGATGTGGGAAAGTTTAAAGATCTCCTGAAGGTTCCTAAGCCTCTCCTTATTTTTTTGAATTCTTGTTTCTTCATCCTTTTCTGTTTGGTTATTTTTCTTTCTTCCTTCTGGTCCACTCCTTCGATTTGAGCCCCAGTTTCATCTCCATTATTATTGGTTTCCTGTGCATTTCCCTTCATTTCAATTAGTTTAGCTTTCATATGTTCCTCTAATTTGTGACTAAAATCAGCCAGTTCTGTGAGCATCCTGATAACCAGTGTTTTGAACTGTGCATCTGAAAATTTGGCTATTTCTTCATCGCTTAGATTTGTTGGCTCTGGGGCTCTGAGTTGTTCTTGAGCCATGTTTTGATCTGTTTGTGCCTGTTATGTATGAGAAGAGGTACCTTAGGTGTTCACCAGGGCGGGACCACCCAGGTTGCTGGTTTGTGATGCTGTATGTGGGGGCAGGGTTAGAGAGGGACAAGAGAGGTCCCCTCTGCCTTGTACCACCACGGTGGGGGCGGTCTGCGCGGTCCATCTCACTGCTCGCTCCTTCACTGGTTTATCTGCGTGCAAATGTGTGACCGTAGTCCACCCTCAGTGGGTCCGCCCTGTACTGCACACATGGGATCTGCCCATGGCTGCCGGGGTGCCTGGGTTGCACAACCAGGTCTGTCTGGTGGATCTTTCCTGCCCGACCCTGCTCTGCTGCTGGCTCTGCCCCTCTTACTGGTTTGGCTGAAGGGTTCGTTGTTGTCAGACTTCCGTGTAGTTCAATTTTCTGTGGTTTGGCTGCATTTTTGTTGCTAGAAATTTATTTTTAAACTTGGTTGTGTGAGAAGGTACAGTGTGTCCACCTATGCCTCCCTCTTGGTGGAAGTTGATAGGGTAATAATGTGGGACTCATAAAGTGAGGTAAAAAGTGTTAAAATTCTATGTCTGTATTCTGCACGAGTTGTGTATAATTGCTATTATTCATTACACGGTAGAATTTAGCAATACATTTATTTGGGTTGGGAAGGTTTTTAACTTTAATTTTAAAAATAATATGGGGCTATTCATGCTATCTATTTCTTGAGTAAGTTTCAGCAATTTCTGCCTTTTGGGAATTTGTCTATTTAACCTAAGTTATCAAATTTATGGGCATAAATTACTATATAGTATTTCCTTATTGCTCTTTGATACCTTCTCTTTCATTCTCAATATGGGTAATTTGCATTTTCCCTATTTTATCAGTATGTACAGGTATTAATTAAGCTTATTGATCTTTTCAATGAATAAGATTTTAAATTTATTAGTTGTCTTCTGTTTTATTTTTTTGAAATATATTTTAATGTTTTTATTTCCTCCTTTCTGCTTGCCTTGACTTAATTTTCTTTTTCTAGTTCCCTAATGTTAAATCTTTTATTGATACTGACCTTATTTGTTTCTAATAACAATGTTATATATTTTCTGTAAATTTTAGCTGCAGTCTAAATTTTGATATGCTGTGTTCATTTCATTACTTCAAAATGTTTTAAATTTCCTTTCTGACTTGTTTGATATTTAGTAACTTATTTAGTAATATGTTGTTTAATTTTTAAATTTTAGATATTTCCCAGATACATTTCTGCAATTGAATCTTTCATTCCATCACGTTCTGACAGTATACTTCATATGACCTGTGTTCTTTTCAAGTGTATTAAATTTCATTTTATGGTCCAGAATACGGTCTACCTTGGAAAGTGTTCCTTCCGCATTTGAAAATAATGTATATTTTTCTATTGTTAGGTGGAGTTTTAATATGTTTCAGTTTAGACTTATTGTTTGATAACATCATTGAGCCCTCCTATACCTATACTGATTTTTGGTACCATAATTTACTACATGATGTATCTGTTTTGATAAAGATTGTTTAAGTTTTCAACTATAACTATGAACTTATTTCTCTCTGTAATTCCATTAATATTTTGCTTTCCATACTTTAAACCTCTGTTTTTAAGAACATTGGTGTTTATAATACCAGGTCTTGGAGAATTTTATTTTGTACTATCTCTCTGTATACCTAATAATCTTCCTTGCTCTGATGTTACCTTTATCTGAAACTATATAGTTAACCAAGTTATCTTTTGGTACTATTCACATGGTATATCTATTTGTATACTTTTATATTCAACCTCTCTAGTATATCTTTCTCTTTAATGTCAGTTTACTTTTTCTCCAAAACCAGCAATCTCCTTTCATTAACTTGTGTGTTTAAATCATTCATATTCAATAAGATTATCAATATGGTTAAATTGAAATACATCATCTTTTAAACTGTTGTAACTTTGTCTATCTCATCTTTGTGTCTTTACCACCTTATTGCCTCCTTAAAATTAATTAAGATATATTAATAATTTTATTTTTCTTTCATTTACTTATTATTTATTCACTTTTTAAATTTTGTAGTGGTTTTCCTAAAATTGTATAATATATATTTTAATTAAGCAAAGTCTATCTCCACATAATAATATGCCCTTTATTTAAAATTCTCACAATTATGTATTTCCACTCCACCACTCATCTTTTGTGCTATTTTGTTATATATTTTAATGACATTATACCCACCAATGAACTGCTACTATTTTCCTTTTACACAATAAGATATAATTTATAGCTACTAAAATGATAAAATGTATATTTAATTTTACCTTCACTTATCTGAATTTTTGTTCTTTTCATTTTCTATGTAGATCCATGTTTTCAGCCTCATATTTCTGGCTGATGAGTTTTCTTAAAAATTTCTTCCTTCAGTTTGGTTTGTCAGTGACAGTCTTTTATTATTTCTTTAATTTTGAAAGGTAATTTTTCCAGGTATTGAGTTCTGCATTGACAGTTTCTGTCTTTAGTATTTTAAATTTGCCAATCTATTTTCTCCTGTTTTCCATGAATTCTAAAGACAATACTATTGCAATTATTTTATTTTTTCTTCTGAATGTATTGCTATTTTCTCCTTTCTATACTGGTTGCTTTCAATATTTTCTATTTGTGTTTTATGCTCAGGAATTTGAATATGCAATATTGAGGTATGGTTATGTTTTGGAATTTAGTTAGGTATTCTCTGAGTATATTTGATCCATGGTTTTTTTTAATGACAATAGATTTGTAAATAGTAGATCATTTCCCCCCATGTATTTCTATCTCCTGGTCCCCTTCTTGCTCTGGGATCATGTGCACATATATTAGAATGCTTAGCATTGCCTCACAGACCTTGGGTAGTTTTTTGATGCTCTTTTTTATCATTTTCTTTCTTTTTAAAGCTATTTTTCAGTTTGAGTAATAGCAAAAAAAGCTATTATTTTGCAGTTTGAGTAATTTCTATTGTCTTGTCTTCAAGTTCACTGATTATTACCTTGGATATTTTGTTTTGTTTTGATTCTATTTATTTGCTCATTGAAGATATTCTACATGTCTATTACTAAAGCTTTCATTTACAAAATTCCCATTTAGTACTTTCATATTTTTATCCCATATTATTTTAAATTTGTTTGACTTTATTCAATATTTTTAACTATTAATTGGTTATTTTAAATCAGCTTGGTGATACTTTATAAATAATATAAGTTGGGAAGAAAACTGGATGACCATTCACAAACATATTATGTAAATTTTTAAAATTAAATTTGTAAAGGTGTCTAAGGGAAGTAGTGTCTGTTGGTTTTTAACCTAATTTAAGGGTCCCTAATGTGCCCCAAAATAGCACAGTTGAGAAAAAGATATAAAAAATGCAAATAATATATCACACAATATATATGGTGGTCAAAAATGAACATTTACTTGAACTCTAAGTTAGCTGTCTGAGCAGTAAATTTAATTAGTTTTCATCCTATGTCACTAGTTTTTTGAAGCTTTCTATTACTTTGCAATGTAAAATGAATTCCAAAGTTGTATAAAGCAAACTGGGCAAAACATAGTCTATATCCAACCTGTCTAGTGGGTTTGCTCCAGGCATGGGTAATCCTAAATCAAGTTTCCTTACCAAGTATTTGCTCAAATTTCCTTTTTCTTTTCTCTATAGCACTAATTTTTGAAAGAGTAGGTTACATTTAAACCTCCATTCCTATGCATTTTTTAAATTTAAAAATATCTATTTAGCATATACAACACACACATTTTCTACACATTGTTGTAGTGTAGAAACTACAACAATCAAAATTAAGTCATGCTATCATGTTTTTTTTAATATTCTAGAAACGTACCAAAACAAATAAATACAATTTCAGATACTATGAATTAGAGCTTTTTAATCTTGCTTTGGTTCAACCATTCTCACAACTTTTTTTGGAGGTAACCAATGATTTCTCTCTAAAATCCAAAGGTTTTTAGCTTTTTTAAACCCTGTCTTCACTGTGACACTCAGAATAGCAACAATTTTCATCATCCTTTCAATCTATTTGAACTACTACTGTAATCAACAAATTGTACTGATTTATGATTACAATACCTGCAGAACTAAATAGTCAAACAATATAGTAAGGTATTTATTTGCAATGTTGTGAGCACACATATGCTTTTTATTTACACAATTGCAGAACTGATCTACTTTATTGCTATTATTCTTTTCTCTCATTTGTTTATTTTTGCTATCACATTAATTAATTTTGCTATGACATTAATATTGACATTAAAGAAAGTATAGAAGGCATAAATTTCTTTCAAAACTGCTTTCAGTTCTAAGAAATTCCCTCGGGAATATATAGTGTGGAATGGCTTTTAGAAAACTTTCTATGTGTAAACCACTATATATGTGCATATGTTTAAACACTGCCTGTTAGCTGCTTTCTTATGACTATCACACCCTTTAATTGATGGCTTTTTACTAAAATTTAACTTTAAAATATTGTTTTTTCAAAGAAGATTTTTGTAAGCATGTAGGGGACCGGTTTGTTTTGGTCTGGCAAATGTGACTCAGCTCTGTATGGAAAACCTACAGAAGTGAAGTGGTGGGCAGGAGCCAGACTTTCAAACCGAGTTTTCCTGTGGGAATCAGGCCTAGAAAATACATACAGATTGTTATGGCTTGCTCTTGCTAAAACTCCATCACCCTGGTCTAAAACAACAAATGTGTATTGTCTATCTTCAAGGTAATTTCCAAAGTCTGTATGAGTTTTCCCAAGGACAGAGCTAATCAGCTCATTGCCATTCCCCTCTGCATGTTATTATTATTTTCTTGATTGTACCTAAAATGTAGACAATAATATTCTATGTAATAGATAATAAATCTTTCTCTGATGTAAGACCCCGGGAAAACAATAAAAGCCTGTCTAGGCAAGGGTCTATGCACTCTCTATTTGAGGGAGTGGCGAGGCATCCAAAGACATTCTCCCCTTGAGAGAGTCATTGTGCCTGTTCCCTTTTTCTCCACAGGACTGTCGTCACCTGTGCATTCATTCTTGTCAACAGCCACAGCAGGCAGACTCTGCTGGACGGGGTCTGCAACATAAACAAGTTTGTGGATTTGTTTAATATTATTTGATCTTCAGTGTATCATGTTGATGAACTATATAATAGGCCTTTATCATTGTAGATGTGCCAAAATCACTTGGAAGGTTGATTATTAAATCATAATTTTTGTTACATTGACAAAGAAGGACCCAATTTTTCTATAGCAGTATTTCTCAAACTTTACAAATATTTTATATCCCTGAAGAATCTTTCAAAATATTTTTTCTTAATACCTTATCCCATACAATTTTAATGTCACAAAATTCTGTATATCTGTTTGTGTAATGTGGTCTTTTGGAGGGCTAAAAAGGCATTTTAATATGTGAAGATTTTTATACCCCAGGATCCAATGTTTGCCCTTTTTGGGGTAATATTACCCCTGTCAAGAATACACAATATATGCTATTAATTCATCATGGTGATTTTACTATTTATTCAATATCTTTTATTTTAATTAAGAAAACTTTGTATATAAATCACAAGGATATTTTAAATTCCAAATGTCTATATTCTAAATTTTGTTATATTATTCTCTTTATATTTTCACAATGATTTAGTTTCATGATAAGTACTTTTTAGTCATATAGTCTCATGCCACAAATTTGCGGCACTGGAATAGAAATAGAATAAAAATGAAATATACATAGTTTATTGCTCCTCTTCCTTGCAGTCATAACTTGTGCAGAAATTAGTTACATGACAGGGAGACAGATTAGGCAAAACTGGTAAGCTTCACATGAGTGGAACTGGAGGAGGTGTTCAATAAGTCATGGAAAACACAAGAAATAAGTTACAGCAACAAGATACCTTCAAATGCAGTTCTAACAGATACTCGATGATAAACTCATTTTGCTAAAATGGTTACAGTGCATTCTGGAAAAAGGTATATTCTTGGTACAATCTTGAAATTGTAATCATATGATCACTACATCTGGAAAATAACAGTCAAAATTAAACTGAACTTAGTCTGTATGCTGCAAATTTTACATGGCTCTGTCAAATGTCAGGCTTCTTTCTCCCTCACCAATTTCAAAAATGTTTCACCATGATTTCAAACATTGAATCATCCTACCCTGTGCCAACCATCTGTTTTGTCTGCCCCCTCATTGACTCAAATTAGATGATGGAGGGCAGGGCAGGTTCTCAAGAGCAGCCATTAACACTGGAGGAAAGAAGGTTCTGGCCACAGACTTTCCATTGGAAATTCTGGACCATTAAAACTGGCCAGGAGAAACTTACAGACAAAGCAATAAAGAGTAAAATCAAGCTATGCATAAGAAAAGCATAACAAAATATGAACAGATAAAAGTGTTAGCTAATCAATATAAAAATAAATTACAAAGTTGAGAAATTGTCAGATAGCAAAAGGAAAATACAGGGGTGAAAATGTGTCTGAAAAACAAAACTATTGGGAAAGATTTTTTGTATGACAGAAAATCATGTGTCTGTATAAAAAACATTTTTATCTTCCATATATGAATATGCTCTATTGATGAGGATATATTTGTAAAAAGATGAATAATAAAAATAATTTATTATCAACTCCTTCGTACATGTTTTTAAAAAATGAGCAATCCAGTGGATTTGTTGACATGGACATGCTTTAGAAAAATTCTTCCAGATACTGTGAAAAGACAAAATTTAGCAGATTGTGATAACGTAATTCTTTTTCTGGTAAAAGATCCCCACCTATTTTTTTCTGAAGGAATGCATGCTCTAAAATTCAGAGGGTGAAACAAAAAGAAAAACATGTAAGTTCTTTGTTTTTTAAGGTATGTGATGATCATTATTTAGGTGACTTATTAAAGATTTTTCAAAGGTAAAAAACCATAGATAATTTTAGAAATATATCTTCCAAGTAACATAAAATATTTATTTCTATTATTACATTATTATAATACAAAATAAAATACCTTTCCTCAATGTATAAACATAATTTTATCATGAAAAATCAGTTATAACAAAAGAATTATACTGTCTTTAAGATGTGTTCCTGAGTGGTTTTGTTCACAGAGACAGTCAAAGCACCAGGGAGCCTCTCTCATTGTCTACCATTGTCCAGGTGTAGGTTCTCATGCTGAACATGCCAAAACTTAAGAAAGATGAATGGACAGGGTCCTAGTGGGCCAAAAGCTACCGAAATAATTGCTTTAAAACAAAAGGCCTCCCATCCTTATCCCTATAAGAAATAGGGGCGTGAGCATGAAGGCAGAATGATCTTTGAAATGGGAGTCCACCATTTTTCCAGGCTATGGCACCTAATTAAACCTATTTCTTTCCACACCAGCACCCATCTTTACACAATACATATTCCACAAGGAAAGGGAACAACCTACTGAAGCAGAGAAGGGAACTGGGTTCAAACCCCATCCTGACAGTAAAACAAAGAAAAAATAAGGAAATGAGTTTCTTTAAGGTCCTGAACCTTGGGGACCCAGTATTAACATGAGGAAGAGTTCCCCTGCCACCACCCTCTCTGCTAGATACCCCAGAGGGGCAGTAGCCCCACTTCTGTGTGATGAAGGAACAGTCTCTCCCTCAAAGACCTGGAAGGACACTCCATTTGGTAGGGGGCAACCCTATCTGGAGCAGGACAATTCCTTTTGAGGCAATACATTGTAGGTGGAATAAACCACAAAGTCTAGCCCAATGGCCACTACTGGCCCATACTTGATTTTCCACTTCAGATTTAGTGAACTGGTAAAATTCCAACCCTTTATATAGGGATGATCCTCATAAAGTAACAGATGTTATCGCTTCCATTTTTGCCACTCACCATCAAAACTGGGCAGAGGTATAGGTTCCCCTTAATATAACAGCAGATCAAAGGCAGCTAGTTATAAATAAGGCTAATGAAGAGGCTTATCATCTCCATCAGGAGAATCCCCATTAGACCACCAACCCAGCCATGGCAATTGCTTTCACAGAGCCCACTGGGACCTGAAGAGCAGGAACCTGGCCTTTGTAGAACATTACAGATGGTATATATTGGAAGGGCTTAGGAAGCAGGTGTCTAAACAAAAGAGCAGGATATGATATGTTCCATTCAACAGAAACCAAACAAAGATCTTTCTGAATGTTTAGAAATAATCTATCAGGCATATTAAAAGCACCTATCAGGCCTAATGCTGACCCATGGGCACCAGAATATGTTCGGATAGTAAGCATGACTTTTATTAGACAAAGTGCCCTGGGTGTCAGAAGGAAGCTCCAACATTTAGGCAGGGCTTTAGGAATGAATCCCTCCCAGTTGGTGGTCACATCCTTTGAACTCTGCCATTCTGAGAAACAAGGACATTGAAGCAGACCACCATTTTCTTAGAAGCAGTGTGAGGAAACCAGAAGGAGAGGAGGGACCTGAAAGGAAAAGGGAAAGACCAACTAGGCACCAATCAATGTTCTTACTGCAAAGAGGGAGGCCATTGGAGAAAGGACTGCCTGAGAGAAAGGCCATTGGAGAAAGGAACTCAAAAAGAATTAAGGATAGAAACTGTCACTTGAGAAATGTTAGAAAGAAATGACAAATCTGAGAATGAATGAAGAGGCCCCTGGGCTCCCTTAGACACTCCCCTACCTACCACTATTTCCCTGCAGGAGCCCTGGGTATGTGTAATTGACAGTCGGGAACAAACTAATTGACTTCCCCGTAGACATGGGAGCTACATACTCAGTGCTAAATACAAAACTAAACAAGAAAAGTTCAGCTGTGATGTTGATTACTGAAGTGACAATTACAAAAACTGGACCAAACTTATGCATAGTTTTCTCTATGTGCCGGACTGCCCCATTCTCTGTTAGGCTGAGATTTACTTTGTAAATTGCATGCACAAATAACCTTTTCCCCTTAGAAGCCACAATTATGTGTAAATGTCCCACTGTAACATGCAGTCCAGCTCCAGATGCTCCTGACTTGCCTGGAAAAAACAAGAGGTGAACTTCTCTCACTCAAGATCTCTCTCTGAACAGGTTGATCGAGTCAAATGGGGTAACGAAACTCCAGGTATGGAGATTAACATCCAACCTGTAAATATTAACTGAAAAGAAGGGATGCAGAACCCACAGAAGAAACAATAACCTCTTAAAAAGGAAGTTTTAGAGGAAATTCAACCAGCATTGCAGAAATTCTTAAAATCACAGTCAGTTCTTGATAAAAAAAAAAAAAAAAAAACCTGTTTTGCTAGTCAAAAAGCCTCACTGATCAGTATTGATTTGTACAGGACTTTAGGGCATTAAACAGGGACATTCATCCTTTGGTGCCCACCCCTTACACTTTACTGATCATGGTGCCCAGGGATAGTAAATCGTGTTCAGTCCTAGACTTGAAGGATGGTTTTTCTACATTCCAATAGATGAATTGGCTCAATTATTATTTGCCTGTGAATGGCAAGACCCAGAAAATGAAGCTGCACTCCAAGACAGTTGGACTATATTGATGCAAGTTCTCTTATTTGGGAAAATATTAACAAAAGATTTATAAGTTATTCAGTTGAAATCAGGAATTCTTCTACAATTTGTAGGATACTTACTAATACCTAGAAATACTTATAGACTCGTTGCTCAATACCATCAGAGTCCTGAATCATTTGGCAAAAAAAAGACATAAATCATGGCCTTACAAAACCTAGATTTGTCAATGGGAGGTGTTGTACTTGTGATTCCAATTGAAACATGGCATTAGGAGCTTGATGGCTGATTGAAAACACACCATTGCTACAATAAAAACCCTGGAGAATCAGAGACAGTTCTGTGGATTCTTAGAGATTACAGTGTTTTGCTGAATTTAGATTCCAAACTTTGGCTTTATAGCAATGCCATCATATAATTCTCTGAAAGGACTAGACCCTGAACCCCTTGAAAGAATAAGAGACTGTCAGGTGGTATTTGACACCTTGAAGGAAAAACTGGTATTTGGCCTTTGCATTAGGATCGCCCAATTTACAGAAACTTTTCAAATTATAAATTCATGAAAAGCAAGTAATTGGACATGGTTTACTAACTCAGACTCTGGGAAATAGTCCTCAACCCATAGCCTATCTCTCATATAAACAAGATCTTGAGACAAAAGGTGATAGCGGCTATCTGTGACATCTTACAGGAAGCAGAGAAATTATAATGTAAGCAGATATTCCCATTTGAGTACTGGCGAGTTGATTTTACACAGATGCATAACCCAATAGAACTGAGAAGGTAATTGATATAGCAAAACTTCTGCTCAAAGAAATAATCCCTAGGTTTTCATTTCCTTACAACATTCAAAGCATCATGGACCATTATTACTTCAAAAGTCTCCCAGCAGATAGGACAGACACTATGGATTCTATGGGAAAAAACATGCATCTTGGAGACCCCAATATACAAGGAAGACTAAAAAAATGAACCACACAATAAAGAAGAACCCAGAAACAAATACTCCAGTGTGAGGGTGACCTTTCCCGCAAGTCCCCCCATCTGCCATGAATGAAAGTAAACACAACAAGACATGATTTGCTTGGGGAGGAGAGGTGGTCCATCCCTCAGGAGGAAAGGGCTCCGAGTAGTGGCCAGTTTCTCAGGGAGAAAAGGCTTCAAGCCCCTTCCTCCAAAGCTTTTATTGGGTTGTAATACACAGGAATAAAGGGCAGCAAGGACCAAACAGTAGATAACATTGCAAAGAAATCTGAGGGCTTAGTCTGAGTCAGAGTCTGTCAGGAAGCGGGTTTTGCAGAAACTTTTAGGGTTTCCTGCTGTGACCCTTAACATATGAATGAAAGCACTCTTAGCAGAGCAGATTTCACAGGTTTTTCAGGAATTCTTTATGATGCCAGATTTTCCCCCCAGATCCGCTCTATCAAGGCAAGGAGCTGCACCCCTCCCCATTGGTTTTTCAGGCTTAAGGGGATTATAGTCAGGAGGGGCTTTTCCCAGAGGACTTGGGGACTCGGGCTATGTCACATAGCTGGGGGGGCAAGAGTCTATTCCTTGCTCTTGTTGTAGCAAGTTCTTCCATGATGGCCTCCCAAGTCATCATGTCTGGCTTAAGTTGTTCCCTGCTATGAGGAGACTTACCCATCAACAACATAGACCATGCTTTGGGGGCAGGGAGAGGAAACCGAGGCAGCATTTGCTCCCAGAGACAAGCCTTGTCTCCTGTGGTTCACATCCCAGAGGTTACTCCCTCATCATTAGCCATAGGAGGTAGAGTTACAATTCCTGAAACCAGGCAGAGTGGTCTACAACACTTTAGGAAACACATTTGAAATGGGACCAGGCACTCCCTATTGCCTTGCTTTGGATTAGGGTTGTTGTAGACCGTTCTGCCTGGTTCTAGGAATTGTATCTCAACCCCTTGTGGCTAAGGGCGAGGGACGACCCCTGAAATTCAAGCCGCAAGAGTCAAAGCTTGTCTTTTGGTAGCAAACATTGCCTCAGTTTCCTCTCCATGCCCCCAAAGCTTGGTTGGAAGGCAATGAGGGGTAAGACCCCTCACAGTAGGGGGCAAACTAAGCCAGACTCGATCACTTGGGAGGCCTTCATGGAAGGACTCAGGGGGCTCCAACAAAGAGCAGTGGACTCTCACCCCCCCGCCCCCCAGCCCAAGTCCCCATGTTCTCTGGGAGAAGTCCTTCCTGCTCTAATCCCCTTAAGCCTGAATACCTGATGGGTAGAAGTGCAGCTCCTTGCCTTGCTAGAGCCCTGTCCTAGGGAAAAAAATTTGGCATCACAAAGACTTCCTGATAAACCTGTGAAATCTGCTTTGCTAAGAGTGCTTTCATTCATACGTTAAGGGTTAGGGCAGGAAACCCTAAAACTCTGTTCCTGACAGACTCTGACTCATACTAAGCCCTCAGATTTCTTTGAAATGTTATCTACTATTTGATCCTTGCCTCACTGTATTCCTGTGTATTACAACCCAATAAAAGGCCCTGGAGGACCGGGCTCAAGGCCTTTTTCCCCTGAGAAACTGGCCACTGCCCACGGCCTTTTCCCTCTGGGAAAATGGCCACTTCTCCTCCCCAAGCAGATCACATCATTTCTCAGTCATATTTACTCTCATCCATGGCACTCAGGGGGGGCTTGCGAGGAAAGTCAGCCCCACATAGAGTAGAACTCCAAGTGTGCTTAAATTAATCTATTTTGAAATAGTTTAGGGGAGATCCTTCCAGGTTTCTGTTTTAGGAATACCCACTTTAGATTTAGAATATGAATCAAAATCAAACAATATGTACAGCAATTTAGGGCAAACACTAACAACTTTATACAAGTTTGCTCACTGCAGTTCTATCTACCCATTTCAAGAGCCTTTACACCCTCTTCAGCTGGGAGACAGAGTCTTAGTAAAGACCTGGAAGACCCAAGAACATTAGTTAGTAAAACAATGAATTAGTCTCTACAACATCCTGCTGACAACACGGTAATAAAACTTGGGATCCACCACTCACAAAGTGGTTATCACCTGAGGAGGACTTTGATCTTTCTGCTACTATTGATGCTTCAAGGGTGTCAGTCCAAAAGAAAGGTGAATTGACATCTTAAAAGAGATTTAAAACTCCTGTCAGAAGAAGACAGTGCCTCTCAAAGCTAAGCGACAATGTTACTTTTTATTTTATTATTAGTTTTTGACAATTGATACCATAATTGTACCGATAATACCTTTGTTCACATTCCCCAGACAGTGGCTTCCTTGGCAAACTTGTAGCAGAGTTGAATGTGCCACCCAAAGTCTCAATTAGGATTTGGTCATGGGAGCCCTTTAGACTCTCCAGTTTCTGATTTCACTACAATCCCCCTGCAATACTAGGCATAGCTCTCACTAAATACTCCATTGCTTGTCTACACAATAGGTATTACTTTGGAAACCCATCTGCAAAATTGCCTCATTTTTTTTCTTTATCAA
Source organism: Artibeus jamaicensis (assembly GCF_021234435.1). Classification (NCBI taxonomy): domain Eukaryota; kingdom Metazoa; phylum Chordata; class Mammalia; order Chiroptera; family Phyllostomidae; genus Artibeus; species Artibeus jamaicensis. The sequence goes on from NW_026521904.1 coordinate 2,856,921, forward strand.
TTTGAGAAAGGGGAAGGAAGAGAGAGAAAAAGAGGAAGAGAAAGAAGGAGGGAAAGAGAGAGAGAGGGAGAGTGAAAGGGAGAGAGAGAAACAGAGAGACAGAGAGAGATGTCAGAAAACCACCAACCTGGGTATGTGCCTTGACTGGGGATCAAATACACAACTTTTGGTGCATGAGATACTTCAAACAACTGAGTAACCTGGTCAGGACTGCAACACCACGTCTTGAAATACGATACAGTATCAGCTTCACTTATTTATCAACACTATCCTATAGACACTGCCTATGCTGCCTTCCAAAGACAGCAGTCCTCCCTCATATAAAGGCTTCCCTCCATTCTTAATCCCTTTTCCTTTAGTAAACAGCAAGAATCTCTGGACTCAGGGATGGGTAAGACTACATCCCTTGACAGCAAGAAGAAACTACAAAGATGAGACTTCCATCCACTTTCCCTTCTAAGATTACAAAGGTCCACAGTTTTGAAGGGGGGAATAAAAGTTGGAGAACTAGGGAGTATCCCTCATCGTCCATAATGGCATGGGGAGAGGTTCTTGTAGGAGTGTGCTACAAGCTAGAACGATGGGTGGACAGAACATAGCACACTGAAAGGTATGAGAATAAATGGGTCAGGTCTAAGTGTGTCAGATCTAGAAAGATGAATGAACAAGACCCAAGTGTAACAAAAACCAGAAATAGGAATAGACAGGACCTGGGCTTGACAAAATCTAGCAAGATAATTGAACTAAAAAAGCCTTCCCTTCCTATCCCTATAAGAACCAGGGGCTTTAGCAGGAAGTGGTGTCAGTCTCTGAGATGCAAGTCCACCATTTTTCTAGGTTGCAGCATCTGAATAAATCTCTGTCCTTTTGCCCAGGCACCTGTCTCATGAGTTTGGCTTTTATTGCAGCAGGCAGGCAAACCTGCATTTTCAGTTACAGTTTGTACATCATTGATTTTTCATATAATGTTATTGCTTTGTTAGGTTTATAATTAGAATATATTAGAATTTTGATGGTGTTAGGTTTTACTACACTTAGAGAAGTATACTGACAAAACATATGTATGTGTGTGTGTATATATATATATATACATATACTATAATATCATAGTCTATAAATAATCTATTATCATGTCATGCAGTCTCCTTAAAAATGAAGCCTGACCCTGACCACCTCTTACCATCACCAACATCGTCCAAGCCCCCATCAACTCCTCTGAGCTACTGAAATGACTTCTCTTAACTGGCCCTCCCTGGTTCTTCTCTTATTCCTCAAAAGTTATTCTTTACAAATGTGGCAAAGTTACTTTTACAACTCTAAATTAATTTATGGCTTTCAATTGATCACAACTCTCCAATGACTTTGCACAAACTTAAAAATAAAACAAAAGTCTTTCCCACAGCATCTGTTCTCTGCCCACCTCTCCATGCTCCTTCCTACTTCTCCTACCCTCACTGGCCTCTGCTTCCCTTTACCCTCCCTGGCCTTTTGCCTTTCCTATCTTAAGATCTTTGATTTTTTTTCTTTCTGCTTAGAAATTTCTCTGAGACCACTTCACAGAGAGCTGTATCACTTTTACCAGCCCTGCTCAGATATCCATCTCCTTAATAAAAAAGCTTTTGTTACTCGTCAAAAATAGGCCATTTCTTCTATCATTAATCTCTTTCATAACATTATCAATACTGAAACGTACATTATGTACTTATTTTTTGGTTTAATTTTAGTTTTCTTTGCTAGAATATAAATGACTAAAAACAGGGACATTCACTGTCTTTATTATTATATTCCCACACTTCTCACTATGCTCAGTGCCTTGTTTATTACTGTATTTCCACATTTCTAACTTGCCTAGCACAAAATAATTAATTATATGGTAAATACTTGTGGAATAAATAAATGAACAAATGACTGAATAAATAAATTTTGGATATTTTCTACATTAAAGTTCATTTTCTCCAAACACAAATTCTCAACACTTTACTTAAACTACTCTTATGTATCACTTTGTACTCTCATTTTTTTAAACATTTTAATAATCTGTGCTTATGACTCCCAAGTTTTGTTCTCTGGAACTGGCCTTTTCTTTTGAGCTTACTGAGTTAAATACTTATTTATAAAATTTAATTTATTAAGTTTATTAAGTGAATGCTATGGTAAGACAAAAAATGGAACAAATGATGTAAGGGAAAAAATCCACTATCTTTAAGAAGCTTATAATGTAGTAGAATGGTATGTTATATCATTGCAAGAAGTTTTTAAGCATGTATATAATATTAGAGAATTTCAGCTCATTTCCAAATATGATAATTTTTAAGTTTTCATGAAGGAGGTAGTATTTGATATAGGCCTTGGAAAATCCTTTGGTTCAAGTTAAAGTGAGAGAGGGGTGAGGCATTTTAAAAAGATAAAAACGCCAAGCAAAGGCACATAGGCTCAAGATTATTTAGTGAATGGTAAACATTTTGGTATGGATGAGGTAAGGATTCATTAAAAGGAATTGTAAGAATGGAGCTTTCAAGATAGTTAAGAGCTGTAATTTGAAAGGTACTTTAAACTGTGGTAAGGAACATGTATTCTTCCATGATGGAAAATTGAGGCAGAAGCATGATGTCAAGTCAGTGCAGTGGATTTTTAATCCTTAGAGTAATATACAAAATAAATTAGAGACAGATGAGGCAAGAATCAAGGAGACTTTTAGGGGATAATTTTTTAATGTAATACAATGTAATGATGACCCAGGCAGTGATAGCAAGAAAGACATGTAATATAGAGAAGTGAATTTTATGCTTCAGGTATTTTGGGAGGACAGTTCCTGAACTATGTCATCTCTACCATGCAAAAACCATGCAAACACCAAGGAAAACCATGCAAAAAGCTCACTGCCGAGGGAGCAGCCCTTAGCAACCACGTGATGTGGAGGTGACTCAGCTCTCCCTCACTAGAGCTGACTACACCAAATGAGCCCCTGACTCTCTCTGGGTAAAGCAGCAATTGTGTGTGATGTCTGAAGTGCCTTAACATGAATGATTTTTTACAAATGTGGGTGATGGTCATTAATTGGACTAGCCATATTTCCTTTCAGAAGAATGTCAATCTAAGTCACCTGGGGGAAGAACCTGAAAAGATATACTCAGATGCAGTAAGAGATCATGGACCTTTAGTAAACTAAAGCAATGAGTAGATAGACATAATGGGTAATTAAAATGTGTATAACAGTTGGTGGTGGCAGAAGTAAAAACCCACTGATATTTAAATTAATGTCAGAGAAGTCAAATTCCTAAGGCAAACGGGCTAACCTAATTTATATCCAAACCAAGTTCCAGAAAACTCTTAAGAACTGTAACTTCTATTCTCACGAGGGCTCTTATGCTTATTTTCCCAGATTCTCTTGAGAACTGGCTATGTAAGAGAGATTCCCGTGTCCTTCCCTCCCTTCCTCCTTTCCCCCTTCCGCTCCCTTTCTCTCTCTTCCCTTCCCTTCCTTCTTTCCTCCTTTTGTTCCTTCCTCACTTCCTTCTTTGCTTTCTTCCTTCTATTCCTTTTTCTCCTTTATTCAGCTGTTTCTTTATTTCTTACATAACTATTAAAGCAAACTCTTTTTTAATATTGTTCAGTAATGTAAGAAAACACATCTAGGTTTAAGGTAATATATATAGAATATTAACACAAAAATATATATGTAAACACATACATAAGAAATAAATGTATAAACATAATAGGCTCTTAATAAATACTGATGGATTATAATTGTTCTATTTTCTCCTGAGGGGAGGTGAGTTTGAACCTTGAAGTTTATAAAGTAATGTTCCCTCAACATGTATTTTTTAAAAGTATTTGCTTAGTGTTCTTAATGAGCACTGATAGACCTGGAAAATATGTTCTCAATGTGACAGACTGGATGATATTTTGGATATTGCTTCAGTTAATCTATGCTATGCAATACACTTAATTGTTTAAAAAATTAAGTCATGTTGTTCACAGTAGTAGAGGTTGGTTGTGCTCAAATAGGCAGTTCTTGCTGAGGGTTTTGTAATCCATGGTGGCTGGGGCTGAAATCATCTTGGAAGCTTGTATACAGACTTGTCTGGAAGGTGAAGATTTTGAGATGCAATAGATGTGGCTCTGAAGGCACCTCTATGTGGCTTCTCCAACATGGAAGCATCAGGAGAGCCAGACTTCTTACATGGTGTCTTGGGACTCCAAATGCATCTTCCTCAAGACTGAGAGGCTGGTAGAAGGGAGCTATATTACCTCTTATTTCCTAACCTCAGAAGCCATGCATGGACGCACTACAGTCACTTCTTATTCAAGAAGAGGAGACTTAAATGCTTCCCCTTGAGTATCAAATTATGTAATAGAAATTAACCTGGATAAGAGGATGACCAACCAGCTCGATGTGTCTGGAACTTATGGGTTTCCTGGGAGGCAGGACTTGCAGTGATAAAACTGGGAAAGGCCTGGATGAACTGAGAAGAGCCGATCACCTACAATTATTTTACAACAAAGAAAATTGGAAAGTAAGGTAAAAATTATTAAATAAAATCTCCTCTTTGCCAATTCACCAAGAGTAGAAAACTACGAAGAATAAATATTTTCTGGAAAGAGTGATTTCTAGTCAAATGAAATTGACAATCTTTAACAACATTTCTCATACTTAGAGACTTAGATAACATTCCAATAGCACACAAATATCTTTGATCATCGAATATTTCTTTTTCACACAAAATTTGTTAAGTGAATCACATTTGAAACATGATGAGCTAAATACATGCAAACAATGCCATGAAAATGCTATTTGTGGAGACACCTCCAAGGATCTGAAAATGTTAGAGATTAGAGAGCACAGTGTATTTGAAAAATGCATACTTGGCATGTATTCGGGCTTACTAATTTGATCTTAGGTATATGAAAAGTACATTAGCTCAGGTAAAAATTGAAGTACATAGTTAAGTCATGAGTTTCCAGAAATGAGTCAATTTTGTTTTAAATAAAATAAAGTAACAGACATCTCAGCTGAAATTATCTGGCTAAATGTCTGTGTGGGGAAGTTCACACATCCTCCTCACTTTCTGCTTCACTCTAATCAGAACCATTAGTCTTCTCATTCCTGTTGAATATCAAATTCACCTGCAGTGGAAAAATACAGGAGCATTCAAGTTTCTATTGCAAAAATAGAAAATAAAGTTTGAAAAATATACTATAACTGTCTTGAAGTCATTTGATTAATTGAACAAAAGCAAAGCCTGAGTTAATAAATCTCTATATACATATTTTGAAATAGTTAATAAAATTTAAGAATCTTTTTAAAACCCATACTACGATACTATGTTTTGAAGGGAAATGGCTAAGACTTTTGTAACTTTTCCCTTCCTTTTTTTCTTTCTTCCTCTTTCTTCCTTTCTTTCTTTTGTTCTCTCTCTCTCTCTCTCTCTCTCTCTCTTCCTTTCACAAAGTACTGCATCCTTAAAGTTTCTCAATGAACCAAAACTTGTAAGTTAGCAAATCTGAAATTGAAATGCAATACAGTCTCCAGAAAGGTGTCCAAGAGTGGAGAGTTTGCTGATTTGGGGTCTAGTTTCGCAGCTACTAGGCTATGTGAGATGAGGAAAATCTCTCAGAACCTCAGATTTTCATCTATAAAATAAATTGTGATTCTTTTAAATACCAACTCTTGAAGTTGCTATATGAATAAAATGAGATAGTATATGTGAAAAAAAAGAAAAATAAATTGTGATTTTATGTTAATTCTATGTTAAGAAATTTATATTAAGAAAGTATACCAACCCTTCTGATACTAATTACCAGTTATTAAGTACTTTCTCATTGCTTCGTTTTATGCTAAGCACTCAGTTACTTTGTTCTAATAGCAATTCTGTTAGAGGGATATTATTCTCACTTTACAGATCAGAAAACTGGGGATCAGAGTTAGAAAGTCATTTCCGAAGATCACACATCTAAGTTAGGAGGAAGCAAATAATGTGCCTGTTCTCTTTCCATTGTGTTGCGTAGTGCCCTAGACTTCACCAAGATCCGATTTTACCTTTGATTTTGGGAAGTGCTTGGAGATAGGGTGTGACTGGCCTAAAAAATCCTTACACAACATTGGTAGCTTATATATTAGGTGACTTTATTAAGAAAGGCTTTCCTTCCATTGAACACAACTGTTTGTCCGGCTCCATGTTGGACACTGCAAACACTATTGAACATATTTCACTCAACGATTCAGCCATGAAGATAATATTCTCATTCACACATGAAGAGACTAAGACTCGGGATGGTTAGGAAGTTGCCTAATGAAGTAGTAGCAATTCAATGTTAGAACTAGAGGTAAAATTTAGGTCTGTTTATCTTTCAATCCCAAATATTTGATTTTAAGATATGCTTCCTTCTACATTCTATGCAACATTTGAGGAACATATTTTAAATGAATTACTGAAATTAAAGGTAATTTTTAAGTATACTAAGCTAAAAACACAAAAACAATTTTTGTGCAAATATTGTGTGGATAAAACCTTGGAAAATTAGATGTTACTTAGTGCTTTCTTAGCAATTCACAACAGTCCCATCAGGGGCTGCCAGTCAATAACGACTCAATAAAATCAATAGAGTTAAAAAGAGTACATCTCTATACAAAACAGCTGTTTCAAATTTCCTCAGCTAAACTTAATGCCAGGATTTATTTTGTCAAGTTATTAATATTCTGAAAATACTATTTTGTCTTCTAGCAATCCAAGTTTCACTCAGAACAAAAGGACCCCTTAATCAAATGATCAAGGTAGTAAGTTTCATGCTGCAGTATTTATGGTTTTTCCATTTTATTGGCCTTCCTGAAAATTTTCTTTATTTGCATTTTTATTTTGGTATGGTTTGCCAGAACAATACATTTTATATAAAATATTAACAAATGAACTAAAAGAATATTGATTAATCCACCCTGGCTGATGTAGCTAAGTGGTTTCAGCATCAAGGATCAAGGATCTATTCCCATTCAGGGCACATGCCTGGGTTGCAGGCCAGTTCCCAGCAGGGGACACACAAGAGGCAACCATACACTGATATTTCTCTCCTTCTCTCTTTCCCTTCCCTTCTAAAGATAAATAAATAAAATCTTTAAAAAATAATATTGATTAGTTCATTTACACTGTTTTTGGAAATCAAAGTTTAGCTAACAGGTGAGTCAAAATGGAAAAGATATCTTCCAAAGTGGGAAAAGAGTAAGGAGAAAGGTAGGAAGGAGGAATAAACTCGTCTGTGTCAAACTCAGTTCTCATGACTTGGACAATGCCCATTGCAATCGCTAGCCAATGATTACACTACTAACCAGTGTGCCTGCTCTGGCACCTCGTCCAGAGAAAAACTATACAACTTGCTTCCTGTAACTGCAGCACAGTCTTCAAAAATATAACCTCTGGGAAATGAGGAAAATTGTCAATCTAGGGGCAATACTGAGGCCAGAGGTCACAAGGAATTCGAGCATTTGTTTTTCTAGTGCATGTCTTTTGTTCTATTTTTATTTTTTAAACATATTTTATTTATTTATTTTTAGAGAGAGGGGAAGGGAAAGAGAAAGAGTGGGAGAGAAACATCAATGTGCAGTTGCCTCTCATACATCCCTTACTGGGGATCTGGCCTGCAACCCAGGCATATGCCCTGACTGGGAATCGAACTGGCGACCCTTTGCTTCACAGGCCCATGCTCAATCAACTGAGCTGCACCAGCCAGGGCTTTTGTTCTATTTTTAACTTCTAGTTTTTAGAAAGGTAAGAAATTATACTACTAGCCATTAAAACCTGCTATATTTCTAGAAACACTGTGAATTCAGTGTTATTATTTCATTTACCAATTTTACTGAAGAAAGTTTAAAGTTCAGAAAAGTTAAGGAAACTTACCAAGGTAACACAGGTAATAATATTAATTCTGGGGTTTCCCATTTCATCTGGCATTGATTTTTCTACTAAACATTTTGAAAGGATTCAGGCATTGCAAATTAAATGTAAAACTGCTTTTAGATTGCACTACCTACATATACACATGCTAATAGGAAAAGTGGGTTGCATGCGTGTATTATCTATTATATTTATATATCATAAAGAGCAGCAGTATCCTATGCTTTTCATCCATGGAATGAGTAATAGTTCATAGAAATGGGGATGTATAAGCTCCAGCTCACAGATGAGTATTTGGAGGACTTTGTGGATATGCAAATGGGCCCAGAATTAGGACAGTTAGCTCTTTGCTAACTGGTTATATTTAATAGTTTCCTACGATGTGAAGATGTATATCGATAAAATAATTCAAAATATTAAGTTTGCATTACAAACCTATTTATAGAGAGATATCTGTGACTTGGTCAAAAGAAACTTCGTGGAATAAATATCTGAAAAAATTGTTATATAGTGCTAAGATGGAACTCTTCTGTTATCAGCTCCAATTGAGTCAACATGTTGATAAATATCACGGTCCAGGGTTCCTCTGTATATCAGTTCTTAAAGCTTTCTTAATACCAATTGTCAGTACCATCTTCAAATGTAACCAAAAGCAAGATTTCTAGGGCAATTAAACCACCACTTCTGTTTGTTTACTTTGATCTTCCATTTTTCCTTTTAATGTATCCTTTGGCATCGTGTCCTTATTCCTCTAGTTAAAAAATAAAACAGGCCTATTTTCTTTTTTTTTCCTTTTCTTTTTTAATTTTCTTTTTTAAAATTTTTATTTACTTATTTTTCAAGTACATTTTTCTGTCCTTTTCTATAAGGCTGTTATTTAAACCATTCTTATGTTACCTTGAAACAAAACTAGTATTCAAGTTGGCCTAGTGAAGAGTGTGGGAAGGAATTGGGGTGTGGATGAGTGGCTTTTTCTCTCCCTGTTTACTTTCTTTCCAACTTCAAGCTGATATTTTAGACACCTGGGGTCTAAGCAGGTACCAGGAGCAGAGATAAAGGGATAAACCAGGAGAGATTTTTTTTTTGGCTAATGATGGACCCTGGTGTAGGCTAGCTTCATTATCTCAGATCCTCCAGGTTCTGAGAATGAACCCTTTTTTCTAATGGGCATATTTGTGGATTCTTCAGATTGCCCTGCTTCCCTGAGGTCATCTCTGTTCATGATGCCCTTTGTGTTCATATCACAGAGACTCTTGCTCTTGGATTTCCATGAAATTCTTTGGCAGAACTTAAAATTACTCCAGCCCAGCAGTTTCTCTCTGTGGCCCACATTTAGTTCACCAGAAATACAAATACATCTCTTGCCCCAATAAACTGTGATCCAAGCAGATTCCAAAGTCATTATCTCTCTCCTGTTGCCAAAGGTTGCTTTTGTTCTTTTAGGTATAATCCAACACTAGGGGAAATACTCCATGGTTTCTGGAGATCCTACACAGTTCCCTCTTCTGGCTCATGAAAAGGAAAGATTTGACTATCTGTTTGGGAAGGAGGATAGAAAAATCACAGAATGGCAAAAGCTGTCTGGGGAAATCTCTTCTTATGCATATATTTTAAATATTCTGTTTAAACCGAAGTGTCTAATAATTGTGGAATTAAATCCTGTTCATCTGTTTGTTTTTTCTTTACAAATTATTTCTGTGCTAATTCCCTCATCTTCACTTTTGTATTGATATTAGTATATATTCTGTGTATATATTATATATATTAGTATATATTTTATACTGATATTAGTATATATTCCATCCTTGAAAACTAGGGTTGTAATGGTTCAATTTTTACACTTTGGTATGCAATAAAACATGCTTCTAAGTGATCAATACAACTTTTAAAGTGTTCATGAAATATTTAGTCAAGATTTTTAGAATCTCCCCAATAAATCTAAGTCTCTCCTAGGCTATAATAGGTAAACACTACAATTGGAAGACACCAAGGTCTTATTAATTGAACTTTATTTTCTAGAGTAGTATAATTGTCCATTTCTAAATCTATTTTTATCACTGTTCTACTGTAAGCTCTTTGAGGACAGAGACTATATTTTTGAAAGTTTTTATATCACAGGGTCAGCACTGTAGCTATCATATAGATAGTGTAAAAATAATTGCTGAAGAAGTAAAAAAAATCACCAGTCCAGAGACAAGAAGTTTCATTTCCTCACTATGAGCCAAGTTAAAATACTCTGACATTGCTTAACAGCATAGTATCATATAGTGGTCATTAGTAAGACCACTGGCTTTTAAACCTAAATCTGCCATTTAGTGGAGCAAGGGACTGATATTGAATAATTCCTGATGTCTTTTTCATTCACAGTAAATTATCTTTACAGTGTAGTTCTTCTACCACCAGATCTCTCCACAAAACTTGACCTATCTGCCTAATAGATGGAAGACACAATACTACATGGAAATGTGTCAGATTCTTATCTTAAGTTGTTTTGCAGATGACTGTTAATTTATAACACAAGGAATAGAACCAATATAAAATTTCTTCTGGCTTGCAAGAGCTAAAGATGGATAAAATAAAGATTTATTTTAGAATTATAAAATTTTAGTTTTGCATCAGAAATTGGGAAATAGAATTGAAACTACAAACCATGGAGAATAAAAGAGAATAACGAAGGATATAGGAGACTTTAGAAGGAGACAAAAAATTGACCAGATGGTTGGGGAGGAAAACTTGGAAAGAGTGTGAGGAGAAATAAAAGGAGGCTTGCGTTTCGGAGAAGGTGTGCAACTCCTCTCCCTTCTTGGCCACGTCTCAGAGATACATGCCAGGAACTCCAGGTGGCTGGGAGGATGGCAGAGGAGCAAGAGTATAAGCTGATTTCCAAGGGTAAATCCTAGGAAACTTGGTGCCACATAAAGGCACAAAGTGCAGGACAACTCTGAGCTTGAGACCTGTGAGGGCAGCCTAAGAGGATTCCATGTACTACAATGTGATGAGACAAAGACACAATCTCTGAGTCCCTGGAGAGTGAGGGAGGAAGCCCAAAGTGGAATAGAGTTCCTGCAGTTGTTCCTTATAGTTCAGTCACAGAGGACTTGGAGGGACCTGGGTATGGGTGCTGCTAACTAACTACTAAGTGATATAGAGAAACTTCTGTTAACACAGCAACCACTGTGGAGGCAGAAGCTTATGCTCAAGACTGCAGAACAACCACCCAATCAGCGGGGGCCTAACAAGGTACCCATTCACAACAATGGTAATAACCTCGGTCATCCTAGAACTTACATCACTCTGAATAGAAAGGCAGAAACAACAGTAGAAAAGATGGAGATCCTTATCTGAGTGGGCACTAACCAGTTATAAATTGTAAACGTATCAATTCCAGGATGACATTTTAAATAAATTTTTGTTCCAGGATTAAATTTTTGTTACTACTGAGTTCCAGGATTACATATTCTAAATAACTAAGCTAACTACCATATAGAACATACATACATACATACATACACATACATATATACATACATAAATGTAGATGTTTTACACCTGAATTTATTAGATAGATAATAACATAATATTTGTATGTCCACTGTACAGACTATGTCAATTTTTGCAAACTCTAAGCTTCAGTATTGCATAAATAGATGAGAATATAATGAGGTGGCCCTATGTACCTTGCACAATTTTTGATAACTTTGCCTATCACTGTCAAAAGTGTCTCAGTTGTGGACATCTTATAACAACAATAAAACAACTTCTGGTTTCTGTTTTAGTTATGAAAATTCGGATAAATCCTTAGCACAATATCTGATGTTTTCTAAGCACTCTATAAATTATTACTGTTTTTAAGCAGCATTTCAAGCAAAAGAAAAATGCTTTTAAAATGAGTAAAATTTCTTCAACTATGGCAAAATCTTTATTCCTTAGGTGAAATTTAAGCAACATTGTTTCCCTCCTGGAAATGGAGGGAAATTGTTCTGAACAAATTAATGGTCCATTTCTGTGCTAACAACAGGAAATGTTAGAGAACTGATAGAAGACCCAGAACATCTCAACCTTAGAGCTTGAGAGAATTTTTCTATAGCTGGAACAAGATAGAAGCAATAAGGTCAGTGTTTAACCATCAATATGAAGGAATGCAAAAATTAATAGATAATTTAACCCAAAATATATTGGAGTAGACTTTGGGTGTCATGCTAAAGTATCTTGGTGCCATAATGAGGACTAAGGGGAAAATGTCTCACACCATCCTGACAAATTAAATCATCTAGATCTTCTTCCTAACAGCGGAGACTTGTAGGGGGGCACAGTTTGTCATTGCAAATATATATATTCTTGGCATGAGCATTATTTTAGACATTATTATTTATTGCTTTTGGAATTAAAATTTTTTTCAATTATAGTTTATATTCAGTATCATTCTGTATTATATTTGCAAGTATATAGTATAGTGGTTAGACAACCATGTACTTTACAAAGTGGTCCCCCAATATTTCAAGTACCTACCTGGCCTTATACATAGTTATCACAATATTGCTGAATATAGTTCCTGATGAAGACCTCAGCTTCTGGGGTCCGCCACATTGTAGATAAGGCATGAGAAATTCACACAGACTACCAGGTCCTGTGGAGGAAAAGGGATAGCATGGCCACTCTCTCAAGAAGAGAAAAGGCCTTGGCCCTTGCTGTGACCAGCCTTCATTGGGTTTCTGGACGTGTTACATGATGGTCCTTTACTATGCACAGGTTCGTTTTAGATGGTTACGTTTTATAGAAAACGAAGGAGCCCACGATGCTAATCACATCACAGAAGAAGGATATCTGCAAATGAAAAGGGAAAAGTGGTTGAACCGGTTACACTCATCCTAGGAAGGTTTAGCATGGATTTTAGGAATTTACATGGATTTAAGCACTTGCTATCTCAAGTCAGGGTGAGGGATTTTTAGCAAAAGCAAGTCTCATGGCATCCTAGGTACAATGTAGGCCTGATTCCCCACCAGAGAACCTATTCGTGGGCGTGGGTCCTGTGCATCTCTGAGTGGGAGCTGGGCCCACGCCGTACAGAATGGTCTCATATAAGTTCCCATGTTGTAATTTGCATCCTTGTGGCTATTCTGTAACTACCAGTTTGCATATCTTACTCCCTTCACCTTTTTCACCCAACCCCCTAACTCCACCCCTCTGGTTACTATCAGTCTATCCTCTGTATCTATGAGTCTTTCTCTATTTTGTTTATTTGTTTGTTTTGTCTTTTAGATGCTACACATAAGTAAAATCATAGGGTATTTGTTTTACTCTGACTTATTTCACTTAACATAAAAACCTGTAGGTCCATGCATGCTGTCACAAAAGGTAAGATTTCATTCTTTTTATGGGTTAGTAGTATTCCATTGTATATATGTATTGCCACTTTTTAAAATACTCATCTGTTGATGGGCATGCATGTGGGTTGTTTCCATATCTTGACTGTTGTAAATAATACTGCAATGAACATAAGGGTGTGTACATTCTTTCATATTATGTTTGGAGGTTTTTCATATATATGTACCCAGAAGTGGAATCACTGGATCATAGGCAATTCCATTTTAATTTTTGAGAAAACTCCCCACTATTTTTTATAGTTGGTGCGCCAATTTGCGTTCCTACCAATAGTGCACTACAGTTCTTTTTTCTCCACATCAACACCAACACTAATTGTTTGTTAATTTATTGATGAAGATTATTCTGACAGTTATGAGGTGGTATCTCATTATGGTTTTAATTTTCATTTCTCTGATAATTAGTGATGTTAAGAAACTTTTCATATGTCAACTGTTCATCTGTATGTCCTCTTTGCAGAAGTGTCTGTTTAGGTATCTTGCCCACTTTTTAATTGTGTTGTTTGTTTTTCTGGCATTCACTTTTTTGCATTCCCTATAAACTGTGAATATTAACCCCTTGCTAGATGTATCATTAGCAAATATCTTCTTCCATTCTATATGTTATTTTTTGTCTTGGTGATCGTTCCCCTTGCTGTGTAAAAAACAATCCCATTTACAAATGCATAAAAAATACCTAGGGATAAATTTAACCAAGGAGGTAAAAGACCTCTGCTCAGAAAATTCTAAGACATTGAGGAAAAAAAAAAACAAAGATAATACTAGTAAGTGGAAGCATATACTGTGCTCATGGATAGGAAGAATTAACATCATTAAAATGCTCATAGAACTCAAGGCAATCTATTGATTCAATACAACTCCTATCAAAATACTAATGGTGTTTTTCACAGAAGTAGAATAAATAATCCAAAAATTCATATGGAAACACAAAGGACCTTTAATAGTGATATCAATCATTAAAAAAAACAAAGTTGAAGGTATTACCCTTCTTGGTATCAAATTCTACTGCAATCAAACAGCATGATACAGTCATAAAAGCCGACACACAGATCAATGGAACTGAATAACGAACTCAGAAATAAACCCATGTCAATGTGGTCAATAAACCTGTGACAAAGGATACAAGAGCATACAAGGGCATAATGTCAGTTTAGGCTTGTTAATTTAAGAATTAAAAGGCTCAGGAACAACTTTTCACCTCCCCCTTAACTACCTAAAAGAATATAGGTAAAAGGCCTGGTCCAGAAATAATACTACAACTAGAGATTCTACAAAGAATATGGGCTAAGTATAATAAGGGAAACTCAGCAAGATATAAAGTTCTGTTTATATCCATTGTCACTTCATGGTATAACAAACGTTTGTTTACTAAACATTTGTTTTCTCTCTCATGGTAATTGCATTGTTCCCCTTTGGAGTGCTGTACTTCTCCTTATTTTCCTTAGTTCAGAATGGCATAAAATCTCCAACTGCCTTACCCTTTGTGGTTCTCATTTTCTGTGGAGCCACCCCTACATATGAAATTTAATTTGATTTTCCCCTGTTAATCTGTGTCACGTCAATTTATTCTTAGACAAGAGAGAAAAAACTTAGATAGAGGGAAGGTTTTTTTCTTTCTTTCTGACACTGTACTGATGAATGACCATGGGTTCATGTCAACAGGCCCAAGTCAATGGCTCTTTCAATGAAAGGTAAGCCCTTATGAATCAGGAAACTATAAAAACAAAATAATACTAATTGAATGATAGCCTATGTCATCTTCAGATACAATTTTAGATGTTCTCTTCTTATAAAGTAGCTGCTGTAGGGATATTAGACAAATATGTATCTAACTGACCATCAACAAATTACCTGCCACACATAGACCCCGGGCTTAGTGCCCCTCACTATCCACTTCACAGAACTAAAATGATGCTGTTTCTATAGTCTCCACTGGCCTACATGTTAGGATTTTATTTCTGAAGTCATTTTCTGTATTCTAGCCCTGGGCAGTCTCATCTAGTCTCAGCTTCAATTATCACCTCTGTGGGAATAGCTCCTGAAGCTACCCAATCATTATTCCTTTGTATTTATTTACAATCTCCAATTTCTTTGAAGATCTTGCCCTTCGATAGCACCACTATCTCCATCTTTTTTTTTTGTCCTTGTCATCTACAGGCTTCTGGATCTCCTTAAGGACATTACTAGGTCAGAGAGATTTTATCCATCCTGACTCATATGATAATCTTATGAGCCTATTGTCTAGTGTCACATTCTTTAATAACATTCATCTCTTAGTTAACCCAGTCTTTAAAACAAACCCACTATTTGGAATAGTTTCAAATTCTTTCAAACTATATCCTTTGAGATTACTAAAAGAAGAATCACTGTCTAAATTGTCTTTGTAGTCTCCAAAACACATTTTACAAGACTTAAGTTTAGAAAGAAATACTACCCTCAGCCCCAGTTGGGGAAGTACATATTGTTTCTTTATTCTTACCCTTTCATGCATATTCCAATGACACTTTTTTGTCTTCACTTGCCCTCAGCATCTTTCAAACTGATATCTGGAATTGTCTACAGTAAGTCTCTCATTCAAACCTATGCTTCTATTAATTCTTGGCAACTTAGTCATTTCTGTATCTCTCAATTCAGTTGTTTCTATTCTATAGGAATTGTGCCCATAGCAGTAGCATTATCCTAGGACATTCTGTAACTGTATATTTTATTACAATAAAATAACTTTCAATAACTCTTTTAATATTCATTTGGAAGAAGATTCATTCTTGCTACACCATCCATATCAGAAAAGAAAGTGACACCTGGTGAAGTCCCCTCTGCCCAACCGTAGGAGACTATTATGTGTGGCGTGGGCCCAGCTCCCATTCAGAAAGGCCAGTGAAAGCAAGGTCTGGTACACAGGACCCATGCCCATGGACAGGTTCTCCCGGAAAGAATCAGGCCTGCATTGTACCTAGGCTGCTTTGAGACTTGCTTTTTTGCTAAAATTCCCTCACCCTGAATTGAAGCAGTAAACATTTACTACATATCTTTAAAGTAACTTCCTAAAATCTATGCTAAACCTTCCAAGGATGAGTGTAAACAGTTCAACCATTTTTCCCTTTGCATTTGCAAATATCCTTCTTTTTTGATGTAATTAGCAACATCCTCTCCTTTGTTTTCTGTAAAAGATAACCACCTAAAGTGAAGCTGTGCATAGTAAATGAGGACCATCCTCAATGTAATGTGCTCAGAAAAGCAATAAAAGCTTGTCAAGGCAAGGGCCAGTGCACTCTCCTCTTGAGAGAGTGGCTGAGGATCTCCGAGACACTGTCCCCTTAAGAGAGTGGCCATGCCATCCCTTTTCCTCCACAGGACTCTGGTAGTCAGTGTGAATTTATCTGGTCTCATCTACAACACTGCAAACACTGTGGGCTGGTGACCACATCACTCAACACTGCATTGTGCACACTTATTCTACCATTAATGCTCTTGAAAACCTTCCCAGATTGACATCCTTATCCTCTTTAAAGAAGTGGAAATGGAGATGGAGAAGTTAAGTGTCTTTCCTATAAACCCAGAATTAGTAAGTAATATAATTAGAATTTGAAATAGACAAGTCTGTCCCCAAATACTAAATAATTGTTCTGGTGCCCCTCTGTGAAAAGCACAGCCTGGATGTCAGCCTAGTTAAAATGGGTACTTTCCATCCATCTCAGAACACCATTTGAAGGGAACAGTATACACACTCCTATGTGATATATTGGGAAACTGAGGCATGGAGAGGTTAAGTAACCTGACAAAGCCAGGAATTTAAATATATGCTTCAGTATGTGGTTGTAATTATTTATTTAAGTGAAGTCACCTAAATATGTTAAATCACATAAGTAAAATGTGTCATGCAAAAGGTTTAAGTTTTTGTTCTGAGTAAAATCTCACAGGTATACCAAATAGTTTTCTGCGGACTATTTCCTACTTTGAGGAAATTCACTGACATTCCCAAGTGAGCTTATACCACATGGGCAAAAACTCTGAGCTTCATGCTGCCTCAGATTCATTTTCACATTATTTATTTAAGATATTCAGTGTTCTCTTTTCTCCTTCTGGAGAGATCTGGCTTCAGATTGTAAAAGACTCAGCAGCCCTCTCCCTAGGCAGAGTCAGGAGATCTGTCTGATACTCTGTAAAGCACTATATATAAGAGAGGTAACATCAGACATATAATTTTAAGTGATCAGATCATCATTTAATGGGCCTACAAAAATATCACCTTAATCATCAGAATTTCTTTAATATTCTGCCTCAGGGTAAATACTCTTGTTTCACAATTACAAGTTAGTTTTCAAAAATAAAGGGAACTGGATAATGTACAAGATCTCGAGTATACCCATGAAATACAACTTAAGAAAGCTGAAAACAGAGGTAATCCTTGTATTAAAATAAGATAGAAAATTATGAGGTACAAAAGAGCTAGTTGTAAAAAAATTTAACTGGTTCACTTGAATTTTTTTCCAAAAACAGATCCAATTCCTGTTTGTAGAAAATAGCTTTTGTGAAAAAAACATTGCCCTAAGAAGTGACTTTGATTGACACCGACTTGTCAAAGACTGAAAAACACCATACAGAAAATCTTTAAATTTATTTTTTCAGTCTATAATATTAGCTTTCACTCTGCCAGGTTTATAAGGGGTGGGGTGAGTGAGTTTACACAGCTATAAAAATCTGCTTTTGTGAATTTACTTTGGAAAGAGAGGAATAACTGAATGAAGGGCAGGCTTCAAAAGAGGTATCATAATCATTGTGAGAGATCCAATGCAAGTTTTCTATACAGAAGATTAAAAAATAATGAGCATATACTGTTTAATAATCCTGAGTGCCTCACTGATAATAAAAATGGATGAATGAGAAAGTAAGAAAAACAATATGGATGCTTAGTAAAATAAGAATTCACAGTTTATTCCCAAAAAACCTTTAAAACAGAGTATATGTATCACTTTGTTTGAACAGAAGAAAAGACTTAATTATGTTGTAATACACCAAACACTTCAGGGAAATGGAAGCTATCTTGTCAGACAAAGGGACACAGGTAATTGTTTCTTCTGGTGAGCTGCAGCCCTTGAATGCTCATTTAAGGTATCACTAGGGTGAAACCTAGGTTTTAGAGAATTGTAAATATCTTTGTACATGTAACACATCCAACCAGAAGAAATACTCCATCCGTGTGTGTGTGAGATGAATTATACTGATGTCTGTTATAAATCCCTAACATAGCTCATGAGATCAATTAAGATGTTCAAGCAGCTACAAAAAGGATGATTGAGGCAAATGGTAACATCAGGATGACCATATGGTAAGGGGAAACTAGAACTGTTTGGACGTAAAATGAGAGCCATCGGAATTCCAGTTACAATCATGCACTACACAGTGAGGAGATAGCAGAATGAGGCAGCCAAGAAAAACACTAGATGAAGAACAGTTTGGGCAGTGATAAAGACAAACAAGCTTGTGTTTCCAAGTCAATAAACAGGTGCTCAGAGTACAGGGTGACATCATCTGCGCCTGTGCTCTGTACTTCCCCTCGACCAAGAGCCTCCTGGTTTACTGCAGGGCCAGGTATTTGTCAAAGAAGTAGCTCTTGGATTTTGTAGAGAGTGAAAAAGGTTTGGGGGCAGCGTTTATCCAAGGGGAAATATTTTTGAAATGAGACCATGAAAGATTGTATTCCCTCTGCTTTTCCCAGGGACAAGCACATGAATTGTGTTGCTCTCTATGGGACCTAGGACAATTTCTCTCAAGGCTGCCCAGCGGGCTGTGCACTACAAGTCATCATCTCCACAGGCTACAATGGCCTTTGGAAAACTTAGCCTACCTAGAAATGCATTATCAGGTGATAACAGCCATGACAGTTCATGTCACCCCAGTAGTAAGGTCTAAAAGGTTTTCATTTTTCACATCTTCAAACTGCAAACTGTGAGAAGCAATTTAGTCTAACTTTTCACAGCAGTTTAAAATCTGTATTTACTAATGATTCCATCACATGTTGAAAGGAATACACTTTGAAAATCTTCATCAATTAAGGATATTGAAACATAAGAGCTTAACCCAGCCCTCTAGATGGAATACGCCTTTTGAAAAATCCACTAATCTTTTTATTCACAAATAATGAAGCTACTCTGAATATATTCAAGCTGTCTGAAGCTAAATGGAAATCTCAGACTGGGAAACATTTCATGATCAACTAAGAAATAAAATGATCTTCAAAAGATGCACAGGCAGAAAATCATCATGTTTAAGAGCAGGGGTTTTAAAGCTAGATCTGGAACTCACTCTGTATGTGACAGTAGGCAAATAACCTCTCTTCTTCTGCATTCCCACATCTGTAAAATAGATATAATAATCAAATCTGTCTCATAGGTTGCTTGTGAAGATAAAGTGATATAAAACACATAATGCACTTAGTGTGAATAGTTGGTATACAGAAAATGCTCACTAAATATATTTATTATTGACATTATTATGAAAACAATATAACTCAGAAGAAAAAGGAAATTCTTGTTTATGTCAAGTAGAAAAACGCAAGAAAGTAAGTGATTCTCAAATGCTAGTATACCTAAGAATCACTCAAGGAGATTGTTAAGAATACTGATTTCTCGCCCTCAGAGATTTTTTGTTGTTATTTTGTATGTAACATCCTCTGATGATTCTGACACTGGTGGTCCACCAAGTATATAGTTTGAGAAACAGTGAAGTAAGACACTTCTTGTCAGATTGCTAACTAGTAACTACAATCTCTAATGACTAATTTGGGAATACCTGTTTATAACTGGTGGCATGCATACTTTCTCTGGTGCTACTAAATATAAGCAGCAGCTTAAGTTGATGTTTACATTTCTAATTTTCTTCAGAGAAAAATCTGTGTACAATTAAAATTGCTTTATATCTTTTCTTAAAAGGGTTTTGTGTAATTGTACAATTCAGTTATTTTGCATCACTTATCAAGTACTTTTACCAGACATGGTCCTGGGAAATGTAGTTATGCTGATGAAGGCTTATTATTCCTACTCATAAGGAGCTTACAAGATATGGAAAAAATGAGTAAGTGCAAAAATTAAAATACAGTATTATAAGTTCTGTAGAAAATGTGAGCAAAGGATCATGTGAAAACAAAAAAGAGACACACCTAATTAGAGAATTCCATGAAGGCAAGAGAGGCTGAAGACAGTTGAGACCAGGAAAATTGTTATACCAATTGTATACCAATTGTATACCAATCTGCTGAATACCAAGCAGATTTTAGAGGTTCACATTTCAATTTGAAAACTTTTGATAAGTGTAACTTTTTTCAAATTATAGTAATAAGCCCAGAGGGAAGCTAAAGAAAGCATGACTCGGTCTTTGTCCTAAATGTGCTTATATTTTACTGAAAGGTTTAAGTATGCCACAAATAATTATTGTTGAAGGTAAATGTAACATGTTATATTAAAAAAATGTTTCTCAACCTAAGTTCTATTGACATTTTATAGTGGGGAGCTGACCTGTGCTTAATAGGATGTTTACCAGCATCACCGGCCTCTACCAATTAGTTAACAAAAGGGTTCTTATTTTTGTTTTCACCTAAATTATGGCAATCAAACATATCTCCAAAGATTAACATTTTTTATCCTATGTAGTGAAAACTCACCCTTAGTGGAGAATTGGTGAATTAGAGATACAAAGTTAAATATGAAATTGGGAAGGGTGAGACAAATTACAATCAAGGTGGATCAAGGAAGACTTTATGGAGTGAAAGAAAATTTGAGCTGGGCCTATGGAAAGGCAGACAGTGTGAAAAAAGTTACTGTAAATAGAAAAGCTAATAACTAGAGAATTGGCTGCAGGAGAAATGCAGAAGCAAAGGTGAAGCATGTGGGATCATGAGAATTCTTACATGCCAACAGAAGAATGGACACTTGGATGTTTTGAAGGAAAAAGTAATATACTTTGGTGTTAGAAGATACCTGATTGGTAGTGGGAAGAATGCATTGGAAGAGATAGTGACAAAAGCTAAAAACAAAACACAAAAAACAAGCAAACAAACAAATACTGGAGGTGATAACATCTACGTTTGGATATCCATAAAGGAAGTTGACAAGAGGAGATGGATTAAAGAAACACCACGGCAAACTGGGCAATTCAAATGAGAACTGAATAGGAGGAATATGTTTCTGGTCTGGAAGACTTGGTAAAAAGTGTTGTAATAACTGAAACAGAGGTACCCAAGGGAGAAGTGTCATCAGCATAGAAGTAGGAATGAAAGAGACAATTAATTCTGTTCTGTTGTTCATAGCACATCATGTGAAAACATTCAACAGTCAATAGGATGTGCAAATCAAAAGCTCCAGAGATGACAGACTTCAAGCAAAATACAGATTTGACTCTTAGATGCCAGACCAGGGGTAAAGAAACACATACACATGCGAGTTTTGAATATGGAACTTGAGGTATTAGTACCTTAAAGCAAATATTGAGGAAGAGATGTAAGACTGAGAGATAGCAATTAAAAAATCCTGTAATAGTAATAAGGAAACAATAGGGTTGCCAAAGCCACTGAGGAGAAAGGTTTCAGAAAAGAAGTCATTATGTTTGCTTACTAGCAATGTTACATGACCAATAACAATGCAGAAATTACACTACTGATTAACTTCATACAATATCGACCTTCAACTGTAATTAGGTTAATAAAAATTACATTCTTGAGAAATTAACAAATAATTTATTATTCTCATGGTAATATTTGTAAGTTAGAACTTTTGTTTAAAAAATTCCTTATTAAGTTCTTTTTTTAAATTACTTTTGATTTTTATTGTTGTTCAAGTACAGTTTTCTGCCTTTTCTCCCAACCCCTTCCCACCACTCCATCCATCCCCTCCTCCCTCCCCATTTTCCATCCACCCTTGTTATTGTCCATGTGCCTTTTATAATTGTTCCTGTAAACCCTTCATCTTTTTCCACCATTGTCCCCTCCCCTCTCCCTTCTGGTTACTGTCAGCTTGCTACTAATATCAATATCTTTGGTTATATATTGCTTGCTTATTTGCTTTGTTGATTAGGTTCCAGTTAAAGGTAAGATCATATGGTATTTGTCTTTCACCTCCTGTCTTATATCACTTAGCATAATGCTCTCAAGTTCCATCCACACTGTTGTAAAGGGTAGAAACTCCTTCTTTCTTTCTGCTGCATAGAATTCCATTGTATAAATGTGCCATAATTTTTTGATCTATTCATTTGCTGATGGGCACTTAGGTTGCTTCCAGCACCTGGCTATTGTAAATTGTGCTGCTATTAAGGTCTGATATACAATTCATAAACACTTTTCTTACTTCCAATTCTTAGAATCATTATTTATATATATATCAAGCTCCAAAATGTAAAAAAAATTACAAGGATGTAAAAATTATTCACTTTCTGATTTAAACTTTATGAAACAACTGAGAGTAGTTGATACAAAGGAGGGAGGGGAAGAGCTAGAATGAAGACTAGGGATATTAATTTTCTCATTTGTATAATGGGTAATTCCAGAGGTAGCAACTACAATTTGAAATTGCTTTAAATTAGTCTCTGCACATTTAAGCATAAGAACACCTTCCAATTCAAAGTAACTGAAAAAAATATGTTTGCTTCTTATCCTTCAAATCATTCCTAATAAAATGTAAACACTAAGTACAAGAATGGAATAACTGGCCCTGGCCAGGTGGCTTAGTTGGTTGGAACATCATTCTCATATGCCAAGGATGCAGGTTCAATCCCTCATCAGGGCACATATAAGAAACAACCAATGAATGCATAAATTAATGAAACTAAAAATCTCTCTCTCTCTCTGTCTTTCTGCCTCTCAACTCAATAAGTACTTTTTATAAATGAAATAACTCCATAACTGCAAAGAGAACTGGTGAGAGGTATTCATAAGTAGATAAGTAAATGAGGTTCTCAGTTTACTTTTCAGTTAAAATGTGTAGCCACAACCAAGAACATACTCTGACAAGTTTATGTTTTTGTCAGAACCCCAGAGGGGCTTTAAGCACAGAGTTTGTAAATGTGATGAACAGGACTGAAAACTCAAGCAGAAAAGTAGAACATTAAGATTTAAAAATGGGACTCCTTTCCCCCACAACCTGTCCAACATTTGTTGTTTGTTGCTTTATTTATGGTAGTCATCCTGACTGGTGTAAAGTGGCATCTCATTGTGGTTTTAATTTGCATCTCTCTGATAGCTAGTAATATTGAGCATCATTTCATGTGTCTCTGGATCCTCTGTGTGTCCCCCTTGGAGAAGTGTCTGTCCAAGTCCTTTGCCCATTTTTTAATTGGGTTGCTTGTCTTCTTAGAGTGGAGTCGTGTGAGTTCTTTGTATATTTTGGAGATTAAACCCTTGTCTGAGGTATCATTGGCAAATATGTTTTGTCTATACAGTTGGTTCTCTTTTTATTTTAATACTGTTTTCTTTAGCTGTGTGAAAGTTTTTAATTTTGATGAGATCCCATTTGCTTATTCTTTCCTTCATGTCTTTTGCTCTAGGGGACATATCAGTAAAAATGTTGCTGCATGAAATATCTGAGATTTTCTTGCCAATGTTCTCCTCTAGGACTTGAATGGTGTCACGGCTTATATTTAAGTTTTGTATCCACCTTGAATTTACTTTGGTGTATGATATAAGTTGGTGCTCGAGTTTAATTTTTTTTGCATGTAGCTGTCCAGTTCTCCCAACACCATTTGTTGAAGAGGCTATTTTTAGTCCATTTTATGTTGCTGCCCCCTTTGTCAAATATTAATTAACCGTAGAGACTTGGGTTTATTTCTAGGCTCTCTGTTCTGTTCCATTGGTCTATGTGCCTGCTTTTATGCCAGTACCAGGCTGTTTTGATTACAGTGGCCTTGCAATACAGTTGGGTATCAGGTATTGTGATCCCTAATACTTTGTTCCTCTTTCTCAAAATTACAGCTGCTATTCAGGGTTGTTTATGGTTCCATATAAATTTTTAAAGTGTTTGTTCTATGTCTGTGAAGTATGTCATTGGTACTTTAATAGGTATTGCATTGAATCTGTAAATTACTTTGGGTATTATGGACATTTTGATGATGTTAATTCTGCCAGTCCATGAACATGGTATATGTTTCCATTTGTTTGTGTCTTCCTTGATTTCTTTCTTCAGTGTTGTATAGTTTAAAGAATTTGTCTATTTACAAAAATAACAGGAAATTCACCTGAAATACAGTCTTAAATATTAAATATAAATGCTTTGCCAAGAGTCCTCGTGTATATAGCAAAATTCAGCAAAATGAAAAAAACACGAAAACAAACAGAAAAAAATAAACTTTGAAAAATAAAGGTTATACTGGAAACAGAAAAAAACTTTAAAAATAATTTCCATTACTTGTTAAGAAAGTATCATATTCATGTGCAAAAGAACACCATAAAGGAAACAATCATTGAAAAAAGTAGCTTGTTTCAAGAGCTAAAGGGCATGTCTCCAGCTTCAAATTGTTCACCATATTCTTACCATAACATGAAAGATAAGATCCACAGATCACATATATTTTTTCTTTTCCTGAAGAGAGAAAATTTTAAGTAAAAAATCAAAAACAGCACCAATTTGTCAATTGCAACTTTGGATTCTAAGGGATTGTGAAGCAAAGTCTATACAATTTTAGAGGAAAATGAATTTGAACATAGTATTTGATACCCAGCAAAACTATCATATTTTGTAAGATAATAATCAGGACATTTTTAAAACATGTAAAGATCTTCATCGATATTGTAATAACTATGTATGGTGCTGGGTGTGTACTTGAAATATGAAAGGGAACATTGTGAAGTTTGTCTAGCCACCACATTGTACACTTGAAACTAATAAAAAATAATGTGAAAGGCAAACTTTAATTAAAAAATTGAAATAATAAGAAAAAATGAGCCCTGGCTGGTGTAGCTCAGTGGATTGAGCGCGGGCCTGCGAACCAGACAATCGAGGTTCGATTCCCAGTCAGGGCACATGCCAGGGTTGCAGGCAGGTTCCCTGCAGGCCAGTTCCCAGCAGGGGACGCACGAAAGGCAACCATACATTGATGTTTCTCTCCCTCTCTCCTTCCCTTCCCCTCTAAAGATAAATAAATAAAATCTTAAAAAGAAAAGAAAAAATGAGAAAAATATCAGGACAAAAAAGATAGGTTATCTTGCAAGCAGAGAATTCCCATCATGTTAAATATGTAGCAGGTCTAGAGAAAAGTGGTACAGACTGAAACAAGAAGATAGGCAAATTAGTGAGAAAATATTCCAGGTTAGTAGATAGCATGTAGAACAAAATAGTTGAGAAGCTGGAGATTCACGAGAGTAAGATAAATGTTAAAAACAAAAGTTAAAAGTTATTATTGTCATCCCACTGGGGAAAAAATAGAAATAGTGAAGAAAAATCTGTAAGAAAGAAAAAAATTCATGGTTGAAATTTATAGCAAGATAATATATGGTATTATTTAAAGCCATTAATAAGGTATAAGAAATAAGAATCCACTTGACTCAATAATTTTGATACTGTGTACATTCTCTTTGGAGAAGAAAATGGGTATACAGAAGTAGAAATATTTTATCAGTGCTTTATCCAATAAGGAGAAGCATAAACTGTGTAGAAACAAATCAGCTCTGGCTGCTGTGGCTCAGTGGATTGAGCTCTGGCCTGAACACCAAAGGGTCTTTTGTTCTATTCCCAGTCAGAGCACATGCTAGGTCCTCAATAGGGGGCATGTGAGAAGCAACCACACATTGATGTTTTTCTCCTTCTCTTTATCCCTCCCTTCTCCTTTGTTGGAAATTAAATACATAAAATCTTTTTAAAATATCAAAATACTACTTAGTTGTTTTAACTTGTTGATCAAACTTTGTACAAAGTACAGATGACCTGGCAGTGTTCTATACCAGTACTTAGATGCTAGAACCAGAAAGGATGTGTTCAGTGGACTAAGAAAGAGGCATAAGTGAAATATTCTATTTCACCTTACTGACTGTTTGATATTCATGAAATATTTTATTATAGCATAAATATAACTCTTATATGAACCCTATGATTCTAATTTATTTCAAAAGAAAAGTAAGCTGAATAAAATTATAGGTCACTGTGACCTCTGGATGTTGCAGAGACACATAGGTCACATAAGCAGTTATAGTGTTTTTATTTTAATAAGTACCCTTTCCACATTTAATTTTTAATTTATCCATATTCTGATGCTGGGATAAGAGCTATTTCACATGTGTAAACACATGATTTTTAATAGATACATATATAATGTGACACATACTATATATGTTACAGAGAAAAACACAATATTGAACATAAATCACACAATATCTGGAATGAGATAAAACTCATTAGGTATGAATCCTGATTGCACTGCCATCAAGCTATGTGGATTGAAGTAAGTTACTTAGTTTTCCTCAGCTGTAATTTCCTCATTTGTAAAATAAAGTAACAGTACCTACCCTGAAAGGCCATTGTAAGAATTAGAGAATATACATGAAAACTGCCTGACATATAATAGTCATTGTCTAAATGGTGTCTATTGTTACTTTTGTATTAACAAAACATGTATTCTACTGGCATTGTGAAAACATGGTGAATCTTATGTTGTTAATGGTTTTACTTTAATTTTTAAAATATTTAGAAATTAGTCTGAAATAAACATAAAGCACATGGATAATACGTGTCATAACATCACTCAGGAATCTTAATTTTATAAGTGGAATAAATCCACATGTACAAAATCTAATAATTTTAACATGATTATAAAACTAGGCCTTTTGAGATTACTGCATATTGCCTCTCCCCACCAACAAACAAACAAGGAAACAAAAAAACTCAGAGACGAAGTCAAAGATTAGGTCTTAAAAATAGAAAATAGATAGGGGGAGGGCAAGAATAGTAGGGGAAATATAGAATCTAAAGAACTTGAGACACGTGGTCATAAACTAAAGGGGGGAATGGTGGGAGAGGGGGTGTGTAGGGTAGAGGGGAATGAAGGGGGGAAATAGAACAACTATAATGGAATAATCAATAAATTATATTTTAAAAAATACACCAGGGTTGTACTGGGGGAAAAACAAAATCCAAGAATTGCTGTCAACATGAAGCAATAGTTTCTTATGAGTATTATATTGTTATAATATCAGACTTCCTAAATCTGATCATGTTGATTTTTATTACTTTCTGTACCCTATTTACTAAAACAAAACCAAAAATGTGCCTTTCATTACATTCTAATTTGAAATACAAAATGGAAAAAATTCCAAATGGCTTATGATTACTCAACATCTTACCAAGAATTGTCAGCCACAGCATTGGCTGTGTTAAAAGGCCCCCAATTCTCCAGCAACGTGAAGCTCCATTTCTCCATGTGTTCTGGGAAAGACAGCAGTGAATCATTCAGGCTGCAGCATCACTAGAGGCTCTCATGATGGTGTAGATCTGGAAGCTGTGAATCGTTGACATTGTTGTAAATGTCAGTTGTCAGACTCTTGATGTCATCTCAAGCTCTATTCCTGCATTTTGCTAGATCTGTCATTGCCACAGGGGTTTTAGGCACTGCATTGTTTATGTATTCACTACAGAATGGCTATTCTTTGATAGTGTTAGAAAGAGAATATGGCCAACTGTCTCCATGCATGATGCCTGATACGTAGAGTGAGCAAGACAGCGAGAACAAAATAGTTCTGGTACATGCCACACAGGCTGGATGAGAATGTAGCAGTCACACACAGCTTAGACCTATTTGTTATGTTTTGTTTGACAGCAGCTTTAATTGTAGACTCTGACATAAAATATTCTTTATACTGGTCACCCTTTATTCACAAAGTATATGTTCAAAGACCCCCAGTGATGTCTGAAACCATGAGTAGTACTAAACCTAATACATACTATAGTTTTTCCTCAAGCAGATTCAAAAAGTATGAGGGCAAGGAAAAGAGAGTGGTCTAGGTTTCATTGTGGTTGGGGTGTGAGGACATGGTAAGAGGCTTCTACGATTTGAGTATTTTGCTGGTACCACAGGAGGGCATATCCAAGCTTTTTGTATCAGCTTGACAAAATGTGAGGCATAAAGGAAAGAGGTAGGTGTAGGTTTAAAAGCTGTCAGCAAACAAACAAAAAAAAGATGTCATTTTTTTGTTACATGGATGCTAAAATTAATTTCCATCATTGCACATTCAACTATTTCTCTGTTTAGTTCTCTAAGTTTTTTTTTTGCTTGATTTATTTTGAGGCTTTATTTTTATGTATATAATCACCGATAATTTTATGTATTCTTGTTTATGAAATGTCTTCTTTATCTCTCTTAGCACTATTTGTCTGAAGTCTATTTTATCTGATATTAAACTATGGGGTCTTCTTTTGTCTTCATGATATATTTCTTTCTCTCCATTTAATTTCAACCTATCATTGGCTTTATATTTTAAATAATTTTTATAAACAGCACATAGTAGAGTTCAACTTTTCTTCAAAAATCTGTTCATCCTTATGATCTCACCTTTAACAGAAAGCTAAATAACAAAACAAATAAGCAAGCAAAATAAAAATAATGACACTGAAATAGAGAACAAGGGGACAGTGACCAGAGGGGAGAGGGGAGGGAATTTCAGGGGGAAAAGAGGAAGGATTTACAGGAACTAGTATAAAGGACACATGGACAACAACTAAGGGGGGTGGAAATGGGAGAGAGGTGAGGGGCATGGGGGGTGGACTGGGGTGGGAGTAAAAGACAGAATATTGTAGTTGAAAAATAATTAAATAAAAATTTAAATAATCTGTTCATCCTAGCTTTATACTGAATATTCAAACCATAATTCATAGAATGTTTAAAATATTTTTACTATTTTTATCTTTTTTCTCTGTTTTTAGCTTTTTTCTTTATTTTGGAGTATTTGGATATTTTAAAATATTTTAGTTTATTTTAAATATTGGCTTTTTGGCTACAACTCATTAACACATATTCTTAGTTTCCCATCTTCTCAAAATGTCTTAATTTTGCTTAAATTCCCAAGGTGTAGTTTTAATGGAAATAAAGTATAGAATCACATTAATTTTATTTGCAATTTGAATATTTTTGTTTTGTTGTTTAGCTTTATTTTTTCTAATGGCTAATTCAGGACAGTTTGAACTATTGTTCCCCTACACACATAATATATTATTTTTCTCTAGCTCTTTTCAAAATTTCTTCATCGTTTGTAATTTTCAGCAGCTTGATTACATACATATGGGCTAGGTTTTCTTTGAATTTATTATGTTAAATTTTTTTAGTATTTTTAACTTGTAAATGTATTCCTTTAAAAAAATTTAGGACATTTTCATCCATTGTTTCTTCAAATATATTTTTTGCCTCAACTTTTCTCTTCTCAGAGTTTCTTCTGAAACTCCACAAATATGTTTGTTACACTTCTGATTTAGTCCCATGGGTCTTTGAGGCAATGTTTCCTTTTTTCTCTATGATTTTCCAATATAATCATGTTTGCCAACATATCTGTAGTTTCTTCATTTTCCTGCCATCTTAAGACTATATCAAGTATTTCAGTGTGTTTCTTATCTTTAATATTTTAGTATTTAGCTCCAAAACTTTTATTTTATTTATTGTTATAGTTTTTATTTGTGTGCTAAGCATGCTTACCTTTATACTCATTTTGACTGTTTTTTCTTTACCTTCTAAAGTATACTTATAAAAGCCCTTGGAAAACTTCTGTCTTATAACTGTAGCTTTCGAGTCACTTTTGTATACTTTTTCCTGTGTGATTTTGATACTTTTTTTTGCATATCAAGAAATAATGAATTATATTCTGGATATTGCAAATACTATGTTTTGCAAACTTTGAGTCTTGCTATAATCCTCTAGAGAGTATAGCAGGGTTTTTTTTAACCAGTAAAAAATCTGAATATGTTCAGCCTGTAAACTTTGTTCCTTCTTTTCTAATTTATCTCTGCAAATCTCAAATTTCAGTTTCTAAGACTTCACTATGTTAATTTGGACCTGTCTATGAATGCTTAGTTCAAGGTCATTCTGAGCCTCATGTGGGTGGCTCAAATCTTAGTTCAGTTTTCAAGACCTTTGTGATACTGGTTTAGGATGTTCTACTCATGCATTGTTCCTGGGTTAAGCATATGCTCATAGCAGAATTAACACTGACCTTTCCCTGGATCTCAGACTTCAGAGATTTTCATGTACTTTGCCATTCACAGGGGTCCACTTTTCTCCTTTTGTCAAAAAAAATGATTTTTTTTTGAGATTTGGTCTTGGGTACAAATAAAAATAGAGGAAAGCCCACCCCCAGTTTGACATCTTCTACATATTTTGTCTCCCATTCAAAAGCTTCATATTTTTGTTTTTTATTGCTATCCTTAGGTAGTTGTTGTTTGCTTTTTTACATAATTTGTCTACAGGTTTGTTTTTTTTTATGGAATAGTCTGTAGTGAACTTATGTGACCAAGCCAGTGTTACTTATGATATAGATAATTAGTACATATAACATTTGCTTCTGATTGTATGTTATTTTGTTATTTTTAAATGTTATATTTCTCTATAAATATTAAAGAATAAAACTCATTCTGCTGAAAAATAACTTCAAATCATCTTCCTTGTCCACTTTTTTCTTCTGAATGGCTATCCTATTTCATTTTAACTTTATTTTTTAATATCAAAGAGGCCATTCCATACAAAAAAATGATTAGTGCCTCAAACAAATGATGAGTGCCTTCATTGTGAGTTAGTGATGAATTTATCTGATAAATTTCAGTGATTTTGAATTCATGGAAAATGTCTTATTATCTTAAATGTAATTTTATTTCTTGCTTTTCCTTAGAAAGGAGCTCTACCTACACATATTGAATCAGAATCCAATCCTAGATGTCTAGGTCTATGGACACATTCAATGGAAACCACTGCAGGAGATAGAAAGCATAAATTTAAAAAATGACCATATTAATATACAGAGTAACTAATTTAATAATTTCAAATAAACAGATAATAAATTTCTTTATTTTTTAAAATTGTTTTACATAGACAAATCTTTTTCCAGAAAGAGTCCAGCCATTGTTAATATAACAAGAATGTTTTGCATGACATTGATGTAACCTGACAGCCAAGGAGAGTGGACTGGAATGTGCATACATGAATAATGATGACTTCACTGTACTAGTCAGTGGGGCCATAGATGCTGTTGAGTGAGCATGTGTACTGTGTGGCTGTCTCATTCAAAACAACTGAGTAAGTAGAGCAATAATTCTGCATCAAATTTTGCCATAAGCTGGAGTGTAGAGAACTGTTTTGCAAGACATGAAAATGTAGCTCAGCACCCACATGGAAAACCAGTGAGAAGTGAGTCAGCATGCAGGAGTATGACTGCAAAGAAGTTCTCCTATGGAATATCAGGCCTGCATTATACCTAGGCTGCTTTGCGACTTGCTCTTGCTAAAACTCACTCACCCTGAGTTCAGGCAGAAAATGCTTACTGCACATCTTTAAAGTAACTTTCTGAAGTTTGTGCTAATTCTCCCAAGGATTGAAGTGTGTAACCAGACTTAGTACTCTTATTGTTTCCTTGCATTTGCAACATTTTTTCTTGTTACTATGTAAGAAATAATCAGTAACATCCCCTCTGTTGCTATCTTTAAAAAGTAATTACCTAAAGCAAACCTAAGTATAATGAATGAAAACTTTCTTTGATGTAGGCTATTAGAAAGAAAATAAAAGCCTGTCAAGGCAAGGGTCAGCATCTCTCCTCTTGAGAGAGTGACTGGGCCACTCCGACACACTCTCCCCTTATAAGAGTAGATGTGCTGTTCCTTTTCCTCCAGAGGACTCGGTAGTCCTTGTGAATTTATCTCGTCTCATCCATAACACCATGGACACTGCAGACCGGTGTCCATGTCACTTTAACATTCTTCTGCGGAAACTATTTGGATGATTCAGAAGGCCGCAGCTATGGGCAAACACAGCTGGTGTTTGGCAGCTTCATCACAACAATGTGCCTGCTCATGCTTCATGTCTCCTGTAGAGTTTTCTGGTGAAACATCAAATCACCAGTTGACTGAGTCCCTCTACAGGCTAGGTTTGGCGCCCTGTGACTTTGGTTTTTCCCAAAACTGAAATCGCCTTTGAAAAAGAAAAGACTTCAAACTGTTTAAGTGATTCAGAAAAATATGATGGGGCAGCTGCTGGAAACTGGGAGAACTGTGTGAGGTCCCAAGGTTCCTACTTAGAAGGCAACTGAGATGCCATTATGCTAGGTACAATGTTTCTTGTATCTTCTTCAATAAATGTCTGTTTTTAATATTACATGGCTGGATACCTTCTGAATAAAACTTATATACACCTATCTTTGATGTTTTGTGTCATCGAAGCCTCAGCTTCTTTTTAAAAATATTTTATTTATTCATTTTTAGGCAGAGGGAAAAGGAGGGAGAAAGAGAGGGAAAGAAACATCAATGTGTGGTTGCCTCTCAGATGCTGCCCCCACTGGTAATCTGGCCCGCCACACAGGCATGTGCCCTGACTGGGAATCAAACCTGCACCTTTTTGGTTTGCAAGTCAGTGTTAAATCCACTGAGCTACACCAGCCAGGGCAAAGCCTGAGCTTCTTGAAAAGCTTCTGCATGGCTAAAGAAGACATCAACAAAATGAAAAGGAAACAAACTGTATAGGAAAATATTTTTACCAATGATACCTCAGACAAGGGTTAGATCTCCAAAATATATTGATAAGAACTCAAACAATTCCACACCAGGAACATGACCAATCCAATTAAAAATGGGCAAGCAACCTAAACAGACACTTCTCCAAAGACATACCGAAGGTCCATAGACATATGAAAGGATACTCAGCATCAGTAGGCATCAGAGAGATGCAAATTAAAACCACAATGTCAAAGAACCTATACATCACAATGTTCATAGCAGCACAATTTATAATAGCCAAGGGCTGGATGCAACCTAGGTGCCCATCAGTAAATGAGTGTATCAAAAAACTACAGTACATTTACACAATGGATTACTATGCAGCAGAAAGAAAGAAAGAGGGAATTCCTACCCTTTTCTACAGCATCAATGGAACAAGAGAGTATGCTAAGTGAAATGAGCCAGTCTGTGAAAGACAAATACCATACGATTTCATCTGTAAGTGAAACCTAATCAAGAAAACGAACAAGAGAACAAACTAGAACCACAGACACGGAAATAAAGAACAAACTGACAGTAATGGGAGGGGAGAGGGGAAGAGGATAATGGGGGAAAGAAGAGAAAGGGTCAGGTCAGGGAACATATATAAAAGACCCATGGACAAAGACAACAGGGGGGAGGTCTGAATGTGGAAGGTGGGGGGTGGGTAAGATGAGGGAAAGTAATGAGGGTAAAATGGGGACAACTGTAATTGAACAACAATACAAAAATAATTTGAGAAATAATTAAAGGACAGTCTAAATTTTTTAAATCTTATTTTTAAATAAATAAGTAAATACCTCAGTTTCTTGTTTAAAGATTAACGATAATAAAGCCCTGTGGGTACCTGGGCCCACATGAGCCTGCATGACTGAATAAACCGTCCTATGTACATCTCTTGACAAATAGCTTCAGGATTCCTCAGCCTTCATAATCACAATAATTAACCAAACATTTTTGCTGTCATAATTTTGTATTATATAAGGGGGCGGGAAAACATCTGGACCATGCCATCTATAAAATAACTCTTCATATAGTTAAATTTCTATGGTTTTCCTCGAACCTTTTTTCTCTAAGTAATGTCAGTTTCTTTCTTCATAGTCTCAATTTTTCTAATACTTTTCTCATTTTGATTTTTCTACCACTGTATCTCTCTTATTGATTATTGAAGCACACTATTGTTCTATGTTTGTATTATTCTGACACAATTTTAATGTTTTAAATGGGCCCCAGCAAATGTTTCACATATCTTGAATTTTATTTATCCCTAGTTTTTACAGGTTATGTTCCTATTGAAAGATTCACTAAAATGTTCACTCCCCCTTTCTTTGTCTCAGCAGAAACACGTTGCTTTTTAAAATATTCTCATAAAATCAAAATTAAATCATGAATTAAAAGAAGAAAAAGGGAAAGGATAGTCATAGAAGTAACCACCCTTGCAGTGGTTTGGTTAAAGGTGTGCCAGGCTGACTGAAATGCATGGCTTATGGATATACGCCTTGAATGCCCTTCTCTCTTTATAAGAAAACTTGAATTCATCTGAGTTCTTCTAATAGAGATCTGCTACTATGAGGAGAGAAAAATAATTGATTTGCTTATGAACAGTTATTAAATAGATGCAGTTAAGAACACTGTTCACAGTACAGAGAAAAAAATTCTGAGTGGCTATACCTTCTGCCTCGTGGTGATGCTGAAACAGGGACAAGGGGTGGAGAGAAACGAGTCTGTTAGCTCACAACGGAGACGAAACACTATTTTTTGTCTGAAACATATACATAATTGTGGTAGAGGTTTAATACAAATATCTGGCTTAGAATCCTATTTCACTTTAATTTGAAGACACAGCCTAAAATGAGATTCAGTGTCAACGGGGTTAATACATTCATAAAAGTCTAATATTAATATTTAAATCATTGCAGATTCCAGAATGCCATAATAAGGAAAATAAAAATGCTTCAACCCTCTAAGAATCTTTAAACCTACATAAACCTGGGTTGGCACTGCCATCCTAATTGACCTCTTCCAAGAAGGAGGAGGAAAAAAAACAGCCTAAGTATGAGTCAAGTCAGAACGTCAGCCCAGACTTGGTTTTAACCGTAAGCTGTTAATTTTAATTACACAGAGACAATTTCATTACTCCATTTGGTCCATGTTATTTTCCTTCACAATTATATTCTGTACCTTCACGGAATAAATCAATACAATATGATGCATTACAAAAAAAAATATGTTCCAAATTATAGTAACAAAAGAAATAGTCCCACAATTGGAAAACTTTTATGTTTCTTTCAGAAATAAAATTTCTAGAGATAATTTTACAGGTTTTCAAGTTACTCATTTATTAAAACAATGACTTATGGCTTTTAATTATTTGATCCCAAGATAATTTTATGTTATTATTTATATTCAAAACACAAAATAAGTGTATGGAGAAGATAAGAATTTTATTGATCATAATTAGTCTCTGAGATCCTTTAGACCAGGGACTACATATTTTTTACTTCTGCATTTTCAGTATCTGCTATGGTGCCTAGAACATGGTAGAGAATGCTACATAAGTTATGGTCAAGTAAATGTGTAAAAATGATGATTTTTCTACTATAAAGAGTAATAATATTTTGAATTTAGAGAAAATCTAAAAGCAGTATTAGACTTAGGGAAAAAATCTATGCATATATGCACAGCCCCTTCAAAAAGAATTTCTTTTCCTCCAGTGTAATGCCTGGTTATTTTTATAGTCCAACCTGAACTCAGCCCAACAGTGGTGACTCTCACAGTTTTAACCCATTGTGATTAATTTCTAATGTAGCACAACTTTGACATAGATATAATGAGGATACATGACAAACAAGACATGAAAATCCAGAATGGAGAAGTCATCCCCCTGAGAGAATAATTTCTTTCAGTTCCTCTTCATTTTCTTCCTCAGTCCTGCCTCTGTACTTCCTTAGAGGCAAATCTTTGTGAATGTGACAAACTCAAACTGTTCAGCCAAAAAACCTTTTACAGCAATTCTTTTGTCTTCTCAAGGAGCACCATGAAAGAGTCTCCAAGAAAAGATATCTACATCAGTTTCACTTGACAATGAACGTTTTTGAGAAAAAAAATAAAATGAAAATCCTAAGGAGTATAAAGCCACGAAGTTGAAAACTATCATTTTTATTTCTTTGAAGAATCCAAACCAGTGGAAGAACTTCCCTGACATCTTTAAACAAAATGCTTCTAGTGCCCTAGAAGACACAGGACCCTTCAAAATTATATTATCTGGTGTTCAATGCTTCATCATTAACCATATTCACACTCTAAACTCAATTCCTATTGAACCTCCTACCTAATGGAGAGGACAAATGATTTTTTACTAGTTATTTAAAAATTATTATGGTTTATTCTATTTTAGTTGTCCCCATTTTCCCCCCTTGATCCTTCTCCACCCAGCCCACCCTCTATTCGCACAGTCAATTTTCACACCTTTGCTCACGCCATGGGTTGTTCGCACATGTTCTTTGACTAATCCCTTTCTTTCTGCCACTCCCCTCACCCCTCTCCCCTCTGTCAGCTGTCCATCTGTTCCATGTTTCCATGTCTGTGGTTCTATTTTTCTCATTAATTTATTTTGTTTATTATATTCATTTTATAAGTTAGATCATATGGTATTTGTCTTTCACAGACTGGCTTATTTCACTTAGCAGAGTTGTCTCCAGTTTCATCCATGCTGTTACAAAAGGTAGAAATTCTTTCCTTTGTTTTATTGCATAATATTCCATTATGTAAATGTGCCACAGTTGTTTAATCCACTCACTGGCTGATGGGCACTTAGGCTGTTTCCAACACTTGGCTATTGTAAATAACACTGCTATGAACACAGGAGTGCATAAATTCTTTTGAATTGCTGTTTTGGGACTCTTAGGGTATAATCCCAGCAGTGGAATTGCTGGGTCAAAAGGCAGTTTCATTTTGAATTTTTTGAGGAAATTCTATACTGTTTTCCACAATGACTGCACCAGTCTGCATTCCCAGCAATAGTGCACTAAGGTTTCTTATTCTCTGCATCCTCTCCAACACTCATTGTTTATTGGTGTATTAATGACAGACATGCTGACAGGTGTGAGGTGAGATCTCATTATGGTTTTGATTTGCATCTCTCTCATGGCTAGTACTGTTGAGCATCCTTTCACATGTCTATGGGTCCTCTGTATGTCCTCCTTAGAGAATTGACTGTTCAAGTCTTTGCACATTTATGATTGGGTTGTTTGTTTCCTTGAAAGACACTGCTATGCCTCACATAATGACAAAAATAGAAACTTGGCCATAAATTGGTAGTGAATTAAAAGACATAGCTTTAGGTCTAAAGAAGTTCATGAAGAAAGAAGAGGAACAAGGATATTTGTGATCTTAGTACATGAAAGAAAAGAAAATGTGTCAACCAAGAGTAATCAGTGTCAAGTCTCTCTTCCTCATGCTTTCCCCTCTGCAGTCCCAAGGTTTCTGCTTCCGTAGCCTGTTTAGAACTGTTAATGACAGAATTTAAAGTGAGGATTGCCAAATTAGGGGTAAGATAATGAGGAAGGTTCCTAAGAACCTAACTTTTTGTGTAATTTCTGTGAATCTCCCTTCGTTGCTGAGCTAGTCATTACTTACTTTCTCTTCTAAGGTGTTCTTGTAGTTACACTGACATTCTCTTGAATTATGCTTTACAGTATGGAATATTGAAAGCCTTTAACTTATATGACCATTCCAAATATAACCTTGGAAACCCAGTCACATCTTTAACTCATTCCTTCTACCAAAAAGAGAATCTTATGAAACTTTGAAGCATTACAAATTTACACCCATTTTGCTGTAGTTTTCTAATCTCCCACAGGAACATGAAGAAATTATATTATGAAATGATCTGATGCAGACTTCCTAGCCAGTGATTTAGGATTTATAAAGGCATGTCCTCTTCCCCTGATAATTGCTTTCTTTATCTAGCTAGTCATGCAAGCCAAAAGTCTGGGAGTAATGTTCTAAACTGCTGTGAGTTGACATTATGAAATGCTTACTGCATACCAGGTTCTTTGTTAATTACTTTACATGAATGTTCTTATGTAACCACAGGGAGCTCTTACTACTGCCTAACAAGTATACATTAGCAATATCCCCAGTTTATTCCTGAAGACACTGAGGCTGAGTGAGGTTGGTTGATTGTTTGTGGTCCCAAGGCTAGTAAGTGTCAGAGCCAGTTTCAAACACAGTCCTTTGTGATTTACCAGAGCACTAACTCTTCTAAATACTGCACACCTACTGTTTTGCCTCTCCCGCCCCACCTCTCAGTACTGCCCCTTCGGTCATGCCCCTGTACATCACATTTTCTTTGATTACACAGTGGTTTCCCAGATTGTTCCTCTGTTATCACTGCCTCTACTCCTTTGCAGACCCAAACCACCTTCCCTATTATATAATCTTTCTAAAGTACAATCATAATCAATTCATCTCTTTCTTATGATTCCTTTATGAATTGCTCTTACCCACAGAATAAATGTCAAATCCTTATTCAGCAATGCTCTAAATCCTTCAATGACCAGCATTTCTGAGAAGCATTGCAGCTGGTAGCCCCCTAGCCACAGTCTCTCGTGTTTGTGCTGTGGGTATCTGATGAACACTGTTGTCTACCAACAGGCACGTTACTTCAGTAGCAGATGGCCTGAGATCTCTGCTCTCCAGGAGCATTTAATGTTGGGGATAGAGTCCTAACCAATCTGGGCACATTTTTTTTCCTGTTACATTTTAACATGTGAGATATAGAGAGAAAGATGCATTGAAAATCCAAAGATCTACAAAGAAGGCATTTAGTAAAGCTATCAAAGATAAGGGCACATATCATGACTAAAGGGAAGATATGAGCATGAGAGAGAATACAGTCAGCAGTTGGTTTCTAGGAGACACACTGCACAGGCAAAGGTAAATTGAACCCTAAGAGAGTAGTGGTCTATAAAGTCTACTCTCATATCTTGACTGTTGTTCAACTACTTGAGTCCTGATATTCATTTGGTTGAAATGGTTTCTTGTGCTTTCTGATTTCTCTTTGTATTTTTTTCCTTCATGTATCCTTAATATAAATCTCAGTTGCCTAATATTTTTTCTTAGTCTCACTTATTCTTAATAATCAGATGCATCTCAACATGTTCAGACTCACCCACTGCTAGACTTCTCAGTCACCAGTGGCCCTGGTGCCTTGGGAATTTTCCTGGACACACTTGACTCTCTTGTGACGTTCTTTTGTTGAACTACACATTCCACTGCCTTCATTTATCTTTGAAATACTCTTTACACATTTATTACTCTTCTTGCCATCCTCTAATACAGTTCATTGTTTTGCTGATTTGCTCCTGACATACACAGGACATTGCCTCTAAATTGTAAACAGTTGATGACAAAGATTATTCATACATATATATGAATGACACACAGAATTCTTACATAATAGGTGCTTAATCAACATTTGATCAAAGAAAAGGAAAGAAGGCAGGAATATAGGCAAACAGGGAGGTAGGAGAAAAGGAAGGCAAGTAGGAAGGACATTAGGAAATTAGGAGAGTTAATCATTTAAGATCATTGACAACACATATGCCTGAATCTTGGTTTTTCTTTCCTTTTTTTCAAAGCTGAAGTGCATAAAGTAGAGCCCTATATATGCTCAACTGTATAAAAGTAAATGAAATGTACCATAAGAGCCAAGTAAACTTTTCAAAGAAAAGAGAAATTGATAGAATTATGAGTCAGGTGTATGTCATTATGTGTTCTGAGTCTCTCTGATTCCAGCGATTTAAGTTTAATCTCTGGGCTCCTAACCAAAGTTTCAGAGAAGTATCCTATTACATTTTCCTTAGGTCAATGAATACAGACATGCAGTAAAGATGTTTCCTTACTCAAACAGACCTACTTTATGACTCAAGGCTCACATA
Organism: Artibeus jamaicensis; assembly: GCF_021234435.1. Lineage (NCBI taxonomy): Eukaryota > Metazoa > Chordata > Mammalia > Chiroptera > Phyllostomidae > Artibeus > Artibeus jamaicensis. The sequence goes on from NW_026521904.1 coordinate 2,896,826, forward strand.
GGCAAATTTAGTTGTATTTTTAGGCAAGCCAGAAGAAATCATCTTGCTGATTTTTGACCTTTGCCAAGTGGACTGATATGTATTTCCAAGATTATCTGGTCCTATTTCTTTCCGGGAATCCTAGAGAAGATGCATGATGTGTGCATTGTAGTATATACAAAGAAGCCACAGCTCTTGCTCTGAAATGACTTAGGATATAAACTTGATTATCTTCACCCATTTAATTGCACTATAGGACATAAGGAAAGTCATGGAGACTCCAGTGTAGCACTGAGAATATAGAAATAGACATTCAGTCATGTGCAGAGGATACAGTGTTACTGTAGTCTCTCCATAAACTGGAAGTGTTCTGGTCAAATTAGAACATTGATTGCAATTTGTCTTCAAAACAAGAGCTACTGATCAACTGTTCTAAAATTAAAATGATGTTTGTGAAATGGCCAGTGGTAGGCCTGATTTCAGACCAAATGATTAGCGCCCCCTGATGTTTCATCTGTGAATATGTTATATTACATGACAAAATGGGCTTTGCAGGTGGAATTAAATTTATAAAAGTTAAGGTAAGGGGATTATTTTATATAAGGTAGGTGAGAATCCCACAAACTGTAAAGCAGGTAATCTTACCCTGCTGAAGTAAAAAAGAAGTAAAAGAGATGTACTAGAGAAAAGGCAGGAGAGATACAAAGCATAAAAAGGACTCAACCTATCACTACTGACTTTAAAATTATTGGCAGACACAAAGAATGTCGGTGGAAGCTGAGAAAGAATCCTGGATATTCTACAAGGAAACAGAGACCTCTGTTTTACAATCACATGGTGCCAAATTCTGTCAGTAACCTGAATGGTCCTGGAAATGGAGTCTCCTCTAGAGCTTGGAAATAAATGAAGTATTGCTCATATCTTGATTTTAGATTTTTGTGACTGACCAGAACCACAACACATAGTACAGTCCAATGGATGCTACGTAGTGTTTTAAGGTGCTAAATTTCTAGTAATTTAACATGACGTCAATAGAAAATACATACATGACCAAACATAATTTGGTGAGTTATAGTCAGTGATCCTTTACCACAAGTTGTCACCGTGAAATCAAATAACTGGTGAATCTTTTCCAATCACTTTAACATAGAAGTTAAACGGTCTATGTGCATTTACAGAGATTTTATTTTCAAACGTTTGTTATTATTGTGTGTTGTTTTTAAATATCCAAGCAGACATTTGGTTACACATGTCTGAAAATTTTCCAAGTGAACATCACCACAGTCATACTCTGTGACTTAAAATTTGGTGACATAGATGTTCATTCTCTGAAGGAGGATTGTATCTCTCAAAACTTTCTTGGCGTATTTCCAAGTGGAGGTTGGTTGGCCTCCTATTCAGGCATACAGATTATTGATAAAGTACACGGATCTGTCTTTGATGTGTAGTTGAATTTAAATGCTACACTCACAGTAACTGTGTGAGAGAGAATAACCTCAGACCCCCTGCTGATCAATACTGACAAAATGTAAAGTGAGGGAAACATTATTTACCAAAAATTAGTTGAAGGATATACAAAGTATCCAACTCTTCTAGATAACCTAAAAATCAATATCTTGTTTTATTCATTAATTAACTCAAGTTTGTTTTTTATTCAGCATTGACAATGAGGTCAGACACTATTTTAGGCTCTTGAGATCTGTCAATAAACAAAACACACACACCCCCTGCCCTCATGAGGCAATCTAGAAAATAAATAAATACACTAAAAAGCCATATCAGTTAATGCTAAACATTCCAAAAAACAATAAAATAGAGTAAGAGAAGAGAGTGTTGGTGGCAGAAGAGATGAGTATGCAAGCAAAGCTTCTCTGAGAATGTGGAGTTTGTACAGGAGAAGAACACACCAAGTAGAGAGAATAGCTAGTGTAAAAACCTTAAGGTGGGACCATTTTTGGCATGTTCAAGAGGATAAAAGACTCATGGACGCGGACAATATTTTGCTGATTAGGGGTCAGGAGGTATAAGGGGAAAAATGCTAATGGAAAAAATGTAATCAAAAAAGAAAAAGCAAGGGAGTCAGCATAGCCAAAATCAAGTGAGTTTGGGGATGAGGTTGAGGGTTGAGAATAACAGAAGCTATTCCACGTGTGACTATTGAGACCATTTGAAGAAACCTGGGTTCTATTTAAAACTGCTGGAAGCCAATGGAAGACACTGGAAGGTTTTAAACAAGGTACTGAAATAATCTGAGTTATTTATCAAATGAATTACTTGGACCACTAAGTAAAGAACAAATATAATGAAAAAAATATGGCAGTGTTCTTGAAAAAATATGGCAGGTAATGGTAGCTTAGTCTAAGTTTGTGGTATTAAAGGTAATGAGAATGGTCTAATTTAAGACATCTTGAAGGAAGGTATAATAGAAATTTTGTGTGTAATATGAAAGAAAGAAAGAGATTAAGAATAACTCTAAGGTCATGGCCTTAACAAATGAAATAAAGGACTTCCATTTTTTAAAGTATGAACTTGAGGAGAAAGCAGATACTGGGGGGTAAAATCATTTTCTTCTTCTTGGCATGTTAAATTTGAGGGGGTTATTGAGTATATCAGTGAACGTATTGTGTCTGAAGCTAAAGAAAGAAGCCTATGTTATATATATTTTAATGCCATTCACATAAAGATGATATTTAAAGTCACCAGGCTGAATGAGATACCAATGAAGTGACAACAAACAGAAAAGAGAAGCCTTTCATTGTCCAAGTTCTTTGATAAAGATCCAGCAAAGCAGTCATAGAAAGAATGGCTTTCTCAGGAGCATGTTCATGTTATGTAGAGTTGTTCTCAGTGACTTGAGCTGTAGTATTATGCCATTGGTAGCTAATGGTTGAAATTCCAGAACTATTCTTTCTGAGGCCCCATGAATGACATTTCTTTCTGTTCCTAGAACCATGCATAGTGTTTCTCCTGAAAACTGTATTATTATTTTATGGAGACTATGAACACAATATAATTTGGAACTCCCCTTTTACACTTGCTTCTGAAAACAGAGACTAATTTACTAGACACTATGTACCAATCTCACATCTACCTTATCTTATCTTTCCTTCTTATTTTTTCTTTTACCTTCATTCTGTTCCCTAAACCATGTAATCTTTCATTTTATTTTATTATATTGCAAGTTTACATATATAAATTTCAGTACCTTTTTCTGCAATGAATACAAACAATAACAGATTTATGGGCAGGAGAGGACAGATGGAAAGATAGAGATAGATTTTCTATTTAAACACATGAAGAGCCACATATTCCAGTGTTAGTGGCATTTTGCATGAACTGTGTTTATGGGATGTCTTGCCACATAAAGACACCAGGTCTGTATGTCTGAGTAGTGAAGAAACTCCCCTCAGGCCAATTCAGTCCCTTCAGTGCATTACAGCAAGACAAACACAAGCTACAGGCCATAGCCCTCTTTTCTATACAATTACCTATTTGCCTTTATTTTCTCTACCCACATTGGAATCTGAAAACTAGCCTGAAATAAACATTAGGGAAGTTTCTACAGTGAGTTTAGCTTCCTCACAGCCATGTGCAAATGAGCTTCTTTTACACACATATATTTATATAAAATCTGCTCTCATAATACACATTGGTCAAAATGCCTTTGTTTCCCCCCCAAAAAAGAAGGAATCATACATGCACTCTACCAAAATGTTCTAACAGCTATATTTCTCTGTATGTTCAAACAAACACAGGAGACAAAAAGGGAACCTGAAGATTATTTTTAATGCTAACAGGCCAAAACCTCATCTCAGGAACACACGCACGAGCGCACGAAACCGTACGCAGGCTGCAGGGGGGCTCTGCCGCTGAAATGAAACGCGTCTCCAAACACATGCCATCAAGAGTTAGGGGGGCTTTTTTATGGGCTCTTTTATAATACATCGAAGTGGGGCTGGGAAGGTAAAAGTTTTACAAACCTGTTTTTGGTTGCCACTAAATTTCTGGCATCTCACACTTAAATCTTGCTTCAGTTGTGCGTTCTTTAAACCTCCCCACTTGGAAGGTGTACATTTTATGTAAAAGATAGGACTGGGGGAGAAAGAGAGGGATCAGATGTTAACTCTACATTGTAGGCAAATTCCTGAATGACTCTTACCCCGTAAATAGTCAAAGGTACCCTTTGATCAAAGAATTATCTAACAGGGAAAAATTCAGACCGTCATAAATGTAAAGTAATCCTTTTAGAAAAACCTAAGGATGAGAATTTTTGTATCTTGACCAGGTCATTCAGGTCACCATTATAATCATTAAGATGCTTCAGTGCATATCTGTAATGAAACAGAAATCATTTGTTCGTAGGGAATCCTTGTTATCTGCAAGCCACTTGTGAAAATCCTTTCCTTAGCTCTGACGTGGACCGGCATTCCTTTTATGATACTCTTTGGTAGAGAGAACCAGCCTTGACAAACCAACTTCTTGCCAGGAGTACTGCATACACACCTACCACCTTGAGCTTTATTTACACACCCACTAATAATAATAATTTTAGGAACTGGAAATGATAAAGGCTTGCTTGGCAGCCTTTTAAAAGTGTGAGTAATAAATCAAATTGGGGTGCTTGCCAGCAAAAAGTTCTTTCTTTTTTTATAATTTATTTTTATTTTATTTATTTATCTTTAGAGGGGAAGGGAAGGAGAGAGGGAGAGAAACATCAATGTTTGGTTGCCTCTGGTGAGGCCCCTGCTGGGAACTGGCTTGCAACCCAGGCATGTGCCCTGACTGGGAATCGAACCTCGATCCTGTGGTTCGCAGGCCCGAGCTCAATCCACTGAGCTACACCAGCCAGGACAAAAAGTTCTTTCTTATCTGAGTAAATATGTGAGGGTGAATCTGCTACAGGCAAAGCAGTTTGGTTAGAATATCATGATGGGTGTGGTGGGAGGGCTTTTGCACTGCTGTAGTGCCTTCTTCATTCTGGGTTCTACCCACACTCATTTATCCACAAACAGTGTTGGTTGGCTTTTCACTTTATAGAATATTGTCTTACCTTCTCTACCCTCTTTTCTTTAGGTTACTCATTGACCAATGGGGCATAAAAGAAGTAATTTCTAAGCATCTCTCCAATCAGCCATTCCTCTCAATATGTAGATTTGTAGAAGACTGCAAATATGAAGCAATGTTTCTCAGTCCTCCTGATTTCACAAGTGTGTAAATCCCCACATTTCTTCCTCTTTACACTGAGCTCTCATCTGGGTGCTAATAGTTTGCATTCTTAAATGCCACCTGTTGAAAATAAAAGTCTCTTGACTTTTATTTGCAAATTTTGGTTCATCCCGGTTTAGCTTTGCACAGCAGTCTGATTTCACATTGCTTAGCAATAACTTTTATTAGACACTCCACCCAACAACCATATGATGTCAGGAACTTCATCTCTTCTGTCTTGATCCCTCCCTCTCCCTCTCTCTCTCTCTCTCCACATAGGAACACGCATGTACTCACTCATTATCACTTGAATCATTTTAGCAAATGTTTACATGTGTCCCAAATCTTCCATATAACACAAAATGGCAAGTATTTGAAAAGATAGTTATCCTTCTGTGTGGACAGGAACAACTGAGACATAGAAAAATAGAGCAATTTCTTGAATGAGAGGTTGATTGTTTTAGAAACAAAGTGCACCCAAATCAGAAGACTTCGTGTCCTAACTGTGTGACTTAGAGTAACTCATGGATTCTCTGCGAGCTCAGCTGCCTCTTTGGTTAAAGTGAGGCATGTAGATGAGTTCCACAGTGTCTCTGAGGCATATCAGTGCACAGTTACTTTTCTAGGGGCACGTGCAAGGTAAGTAAAGGATATGTTTGGGGATTTGGGGACTTACTTTGGCAGCCCCCAAACACAATGTTCCTCTGTGGATCACACAGTCTCTGATAATGAACATGCAGGGAAGAGGGGCAAGGTTGGAAGTTTCCCCCAAACCTGCTTTGCATACTTCAGGTATACACACTACTGAACAGTTAACTGTTACAATTTGTTTTGTAAAGTTCTTCAGGATTGATTTCTTCCTGTTATTGTTGAAAATTTGCTTTCTATGCCCATTTGGTCCATAAATAGCTTTCAAGAGAAAACCAAGAGCAGTATTTTGTTTTTCTACTGCAGCGTTTATATGTTAAATTTCAGCCACATAGGGCACACACAAACAGCTTAGCGCTTCAGAGGGCTATAGGGAACCAGGAATTCCTGAAAGGGGCGGGGCAGGATGTCCTTTTCTCGTGCTCACTGAGTCACAGAAAACGAATGCCTTTTCAGGGCTTCTGTAGTTGTGATTTTAGTCAAGTTCCAGTGGCTCTCAACCACTTCTCTAAATCTGAATGAAGAAGCAGCTTCAGGGACCGCGTGAATTATGCTAAAATGCATTTTGATTAAGTGCTGAAAGTGGCATTTGCAGTGAATTCTGAAACTTTACCCTGTCATTAAAACTTGCTGTGCACAGGGAGCAGCGTATCCTAAGAAACAGGATGGAACCGCCCCCCCAACACACGTCCTGCCCGGTGCCCAGGTAGCAGTTTAACCTGTGTGTATTATATTACGGTTTATTTCATGTAGCACCTCTGCCTTCTGCTCAGCCATCTCTGTGTTTTTTGGAAAGGCAGGCCTTACTTACACAGAGTGTGCTCCTTTTACAAGCATTGTGACAAGATTGTGTTTCGGTTCCAAAGGGTTAATCCCAAAGTGAATTCTTCACATGTGTAATTTAATACTTCATAACTGCTGAAAATTGGAGTCCACATAATTTATTTTCTTTGGTTGGGCACATTTGCCTCATGCTTGGCTGGGGCTGACTTCAGAGAGACACACCTAAAGCTCTCAAGTGTCCCAAGTGGCCTATGTCAGTTGTACAGAAGGATTGTGGTACTTGGCCAGAGCCCAAGGATTAGGTGTTCCTGAGAAGGTTTTTTTGGCTCTACAAAGCCCTGGGATGTCATGGGAATAGGCTGCACTCCCTGTTCCCCCTTGAAGGCCACATATCAACGGGGTATCTAACCACTCAGAGACAGGCTTTACACAAAGGTATACATTAAAATAAATAGAACATGCAACCAGAAAGACCCGAAAGAGAGGGAGGAATTGCTAAGTAGAGACAGGAAACAATTGCTTCATTGTTGAAGCCACGATCTTAGAATTGCAGAGTGCAGCTCCATCTACAGGACTATTTGTAAAGCTGGAGTTTTTTTTGCTTCAAAGGCAGGACAGAACTTAACATGCCATTTTTATACAGCTCGCCTTGCGTGGACTTCACCCAACTCACAAAAATCCCACTTTTTACTGAAAAATAATTGTTCCTCTTTGACGAGAGGGTTTGAGAGAACAGCAGAGGGATAAGTGAGCGGCGAAGCTGCTTGAGAGTGCTTTCATTTAGCTCCTTTTTCTTCCTTTGGCAGTAAATATTCTTATCCTCGCAATACTCATTTCATCTCTTTCTTTCCTTTTCAACAACTTCCTCTCATTTGGTTTCCTCTCATTATTCCTTGGATTGGGAAGGGGGCATGTGTATTTTTCCCATTCAAACAAACTAAAAGGCTGTGTTTGTTTGAACACCATTCTTGTGCTTCCTGGCAAGCGTTTGACTTTAAAGAAGGTTCAGGTTTTTAGGTTTAAAGAAGCTGAAAAACTTTAAAGTAATAATTGAAGCCAACTCTGTGCACATTTACCTCTTCTTTCCCCCTTATTTAGTTTAAAAACCTTGCTTGCCTACGCAGTGGCTGCTGTCTGATGCTATTTCAACAGGAGACCTGGATTTCAGGACAAGACGCAGGCCATAGGGGAGACTTGATGGCTCGGGGAATTAGTAATGGGATTTGAAGCCCTTCATTTCTAGGTCACTGGTTTGAATAGAGCTCAGGTCAGTAATGACTGAAAGTTGTTACCACCCTATGTCTGCTCTTCCCTCGCTGATCTGAGGTTGCCCGCCGCTCCGTCCCCGAGTGCCTATGGCACATCTGTGCTAATGGCATTCATTGACAATTTGGCTGTTAGAACATAGGCTTACATGTGACACAGACCATCTCTGCCATGTGCAGAAACAGTGTCCGCAGTTCTGTCTGGGCTGCCTCGTCAGCAGATGATGCACAGAAAGAGAAAGTGATAGAGCTAGTTTGGCTTTCGGATGATTCCGGGACCTGGCTAATATATCCCCTTGCAGCCTGAGTCTGCTGGGCATTGTATCCTCAGCCACCCAGAGGGTAAGTGAAGGGAGGAGTAACAGGCCACAGGGGGACAACTTTCCAGATACTTCAAATGTGTGTGTTCTGCAGACAGATTTAAAAGATCTGGATTGGGAGCCGTTGTTGATTTTGTTTTTCATTTTTAGTGCAAGATAATCATGGCCCTTTTAAAATAATACATTTTTGGACCCCAAATTTGTGCTCGCTGAATTCTAGGATAACGGGGGGTGTTTCCTGGGCTTCCACTAGCAAAGTGTTCAAAAAAGAAATTACCACTTTATTTCTTCTCTTTGTTTTGTAAGAAGAGAAATACGTGCTGCAAGAGGACGTAGAAAGGAGTGGAGACCAGAAATTCAAGGATGATGCGATACATTCGTAGTCTCAGTGATCCCTTTCGGCCGCAGCCCCTGTCTCTGCTTTCCGAGTAGCCTTGCTATGGGACTGTCTGTGTTTAGACATGAGGAGGGGCCAGCTTCTTGGTGGGCATGAGCCTGCTGAGAAGGAGCTAAAGACTCTACAGGACTGCCCATCAGTTCCCGGACCCAGAGCTGCCGCCGTGTTTGCCCAGCTCTCAGACTTTCTAGGGGTACAGTTTCCCTTTCCTGCGTGGAAGTGAAGCCCGCTCCTGAGAAATAATTACATAATTATAACCAATTAAGAAATTACAATCGCCTACAGACCGATTTATATCAGACATCTTTACAGTTCCCTGTCAGACACGTGGCTTTTTACCAGCATTGATTTTGAGTAATAGACTGATTATTGGTGCTCACCACATTGCTAAGGTGCTGCATGACAAGTTTTAACTACAGAGTTCTGTGAAAGAGGACAGCAGAAAACACAGCATGCTGTGCCCATTTGTTTTTGATTTCCTACTTCCTCCTCCTTCATTCCTCCCGGACTGTCGTTGTTCGCTTGTTTTTGCTTTTTTTGTGTGTTTTACTTCTTAATTTTTAGTTTGCTTCTCAGAATTTTGCCTTTTACTCTTTCATTTTCTTATCTTCTTTAGGAAAAACTGTCTTCTACATGTTTTTCTAGGAATAGGGAAAAGTACCGTAGCTGATGAAAGGAATTTTATTTATTTAATTTATTTCTCCACTCTCATCCTTCAGGCCACCAAGCTCTCCTTCCAACTGGGTCATAAGACAGTGAAGGTGATTAGCCAGAAGGGGCCAATGCACAGCAGGCACAGTGCTCACCTCCCACACCACCTGCAAGGCCTGAGCCAGTGCATCTTTGCATGCCATCCATGTTCTGCCTTTTTTAAAGAAGAATCCAACCAGCAACTAGTTATGTTATTCTAAGAATCATTGACTTTTGGAGTTAAATGGAGATCAATTTGCCAACTTCTTCACCAATTCCTTTCAAGATAAAGATATTAGACCTGCTGAACACCCTCCTTTTTAAAAAATTAGGTTTATTGGGTAAATACCTTTGAAGAACACTTTTCTCCAATTACAGGCACCCTCTTCCATATTTATTTAAAATCTCACATAAGTCAGGAAAGGGGTTTGTAGCAGTGAACTAAATTCTTTTGTGGGGTTTGGGATCGAGAGATGAGAAGCACCCCCAAAATATGACACTTTGGCATATTGATTATTTTAAGCCCTAGGCACTTAAAAACCAGCAAATACAGGGACAGGGTTCCTATGAACTTTCCTTACATGTCTAAAGATACATCTTCTAAAAGGAACGCAGTCTTCCTCAGGAGTTTAATCAACCAGGGAAGGTTGACTCTTGTCACAGGAGAGAAACTAGAAGTCAATACCACACCCAGACAAACTTAGTCACAAACTATCATATCCCCCATCTACTCTTCTAAGGGCCCATTCATTCTTCCTGAAAGTCATTTACTCTCCCCCACGTGACCTACATTCTTCCTTCCTATTCTTGATTAATATGGTATTTACATCTAAATTCTAAGCCACCCGCTGCCTTAAGACTTACATTTTCCCACTGGGTATCTCTCATGTGTACATGAAGTATACGTGTGAATAAACTTGTGTGTTTTTCTTTTGTCAGTTTGCCTTTTATTACAGGAGTCTCAGCCAAGAACTCAAAAGGATGAAGAGAATTTTTTCCCTTCTCAGCACAATATTAGAAGAATAATCAGCAAATAATCATAAAGGTTTTAAATGTTAACCAACTTTGTCTGCTAGCACCTTTCCTAGGTTGAACCCAAACTTACATGCCATTAACATTTACTCATGTCCTCATTTGCCTGCTGAAATATCACAAGGTTTTTTGGTCTTTTTTTCTTTTTCTTTCACTATGGCTCTTAGGGGCAGTAAGTGATTTATTGCACACTGCAGAGATCCCATTTCTCTAACTCCCATGTCCTGAGACAACAGGAGTTGGCTATCCCACAAATGCCTACACCTATTAGGAATGTCAGCTTCGGTCATGGCGGTGAAACTTTGGATCTAGAGGAAGAAACTGTGCACCTGAAGTTACAGTGACTATTAGCACCCAAACTATCACTTCCATATTTTGAAGAGAAAATGAGATCAACTTTGCAGGATTTAAAGTGAGAAAAATTTGGTATGAAATACCTGTAGCTATGACTCATGTTTCCTCCACCCATTTTTTCCCCTTCTGCATCTTTAAATTGCTGTGAAATCTGATTTTGCAAGATTTCTTTATGGAAAAATTTAGTAAGGAACATGGGATCTTGAAAACTTAGAGTTTTGATGGAATAGTTTAACATAATAATTTGTAACACTAGAAAGGTACCCAAAAAACTCACGAAAGGGATTAAGTGAAAAAAATGACATCAATGTGTAATAAATTTTATTTATTACACATGTAAAATGACTTATCAATGTGTAAATAAATAAATTTTATTTATTTGAATCACTGAACATATTAACTCTTTACAAATGATATAATGTTTAAAAATGATTTTAAACCCTGGCTGGTGTAGCTCAGTGGATTGAGTGCGGGCCTGCGAACCAGACAATCGCGGTTCGATGCCCAGTCAGGGCACATACTGGGGTTGCAGGCCAGTTCCCTGCAGGCCAGTTCCCAGCAGGGGACACATGAAAGGCAACCATACACTGATGTTTCTCTCCCTCTCTCCTTCCCTTCCCCTCTAAAGATAAATAAATAAAATCTTTAAAAAAATTATTTAAAAAAATGATTTTAAGATTGTTACCACCACTTTAATAATGGTAAAAAGCTAAAACAGAAAAGAATGAAAGATAGAAACTTTTTTCTTAGCATTTAATTTTGTTTTTTAATATATTTCTATTTGTTTTTAATATATTTTATTGATTATGCTATTACAGTTGTCCCATTTCCCCCCTTTATTTGCCTCCACCCTGCACTCTACCTCCCACCCACATTCTCTCCCCTTGTTTCATGTCCACGGGTCATATGTATAAGTTCTTTGGCTTCTCCATTTCCCATACTGTTACCGAACAAGAGGTCCGAGGGAGGAGCAGTACAATATTCGGCCTACCTAGGGATGCCAAAAACTGCTATACAACAGGGGCCCCTCCCAAGGACAAAATACTAATGTCTACTGGGCTCTTCTGTCCACCGCCAATTGGAAAGACATCTCTCAATGCCAGAGATTCGTGAAAAGCAAACAAAATGTCTATTTAATGCTATTCAGGCCTAACGCCTCCACTAAAATATCAAAATCCTTTAGGGTATACACCTACACCCACACAGCGCTCCCTTCTACCACTGTCCCAACTCCGGGTACCGTAAATCAGGAAAAAACCACACGTCTGTGTTTCAGGCTGCTGGCACCGTCAGCTGTGTCACTGTGCAGGCAGGATCTCTAGTTAATCCAAAGTACTGTGGTACCCTCTCATGGTCCACTGGCAAGAGTCCTTTGTACCCAGTTCCAGTCAAAGTTTCTTTTGCTTTCCAGGCCATGCGGCCAAAGGGGGCACCCCAAAGCCGCGTGGGCCTCTTCTACCAAAGCTGCAGGGGTTCTCACTCCACCAAAAGCATGTGGCTTTCTTTTTCACCTGGCTGCAGGGATTTCCATTCTGCCCTAAACGGCGTGGCCGTCTCCTCACCTGGGCAGTTATCCCCTCATGTCCCAGAGCCAGTCATTTTCCAAGCTCTCACACAGGCCTTCTCACTCTGGGGTGCAGCCCCTAGTTCCATTCTGAGTCTCCGCTACTCCCTTCTCCCTCTCTGGCTCAAAACTTGGCCACAGCTATTTAACATATCTATGAAACCAGTTAAAGGTTATAGATATGTTAAATAATCATTCCAGAGGTTAGCTGCAAAACTGTTGCTATGCAAAACAGCTCTCAATGGCCTTGGCTCTATTCATCCCTTCCCCCTGGGGGGAGGTGAGGACATCTCCAATATTCCTATACACTTTGAATTCTGGACACCATTCCAAATCCTTTTTTGCCCCCCCCCCCTTGGCTGCACCCTGTATCAATACTATTCTTAACCTTCCCCTGTCTATTTTGTACCTACCATTTATTCTTCTTACTCCCTGTACCTTTTCCTGCATTCTCCCCCCTCTGTGGGGGCAACTTGGCCCACAAATTTCTCCCTGCCTGCCATGGATGAAAGTAGCACTACCAAGACATGATCTGCTTGGGGAGGAAAGGTGGCCAAACCCTCAAAGAGGAAGGGCCCAGAGCCCCTTCCTCAAGGGGCTTTTATTAGGTTTGTTTGCACAAGAATACAAGTAAGGATCAAACAATAGATAATATCCAAAGAACTATGAGGGCTTATTCTCAGTCAGGGTCAGATAAGCTAAGGAGCCATAAAACTTTGAGGAACCAACCTCTTGCTTGGACCCTTATCATTTAAATGAGAGCATTCTAAACAAGCAAATTTCACAGGATTTTTACATATTCTTTCTTAGGCCTGATTTACTGGGGATACCACTCTAGCAAGGCAAGAAGCTGCACTGCCTCTCCATCTTAGGTTTTCAGGCTTAAGTGGATTAGAGCCAGGAAGTGCTTCTCCCAGGTGGAAATGGGGACTCTGGCTATGTCACAATAGTCAGAGAACAAGGGCCCATTGCTCCCTCTTTGTTTCAGCCCTCCAAGTCCTTCCATGATGGCCTCCCAAGTGATCATGTCTGGCCTGGGTTGCCCTTCTCTGAAGGGTCATACCCACCATGGACATCGAGCATTCTTTGGGGGCAGGGGAAGAAGCAAAAGCAGCACTTTCTGCCAGAGACAAGCTTTGTCTCCTGTGGCTCACATTCCGGAGGTTGCTCACTCATCCTTAGCCATGGGAGGCAGTTACAATTCCTGAAACCAGGCAGGGCGGTTCCCAACACCCCTCTACCTCCCTGCTGATAACCCTCAATGTGATCGCCATTTCTGTGATTCTGTTTCTGTTCTAGTTTGCTTAGTTTGTTTTTGTTTCTGTTTTTTTTTAAGGTCAGTTGTGGACAGTTGTGAGGGTTTTTTTTTGTTATTTTACTGTTCATAGTTCTTATCTTCTTTTCCTTAGATAAGTTCCTTTAATATTTTGTATAATAATGACTTGGTGATGATGAACTCCTTTAACTTGACTTACCTGCGAAGCACTTTATGTGCTCTTCCATTCTAAATGATAGTTTTGCTGACTAGAGTTATCTTGGATGTATGTTCTTGCCTTTCAAGACTTTGAATACTTCTTTCCAGCCCCTATTACCTGCAAAGTTTCTTTTGAGAAATCAGCTGATAGTCTTATGGGAACTCCTTTGTAGGTAACTGTCTTCTTTTCTCTTACTGCTTTTCAGATTCTCTCCTTATCTTTAATCTTGGGTAATGTAATTATAATGTGCCTTGGTGTGTGTTTCCTTGGGTCCACCTTCTTTGGGACTCTCTGAGCTTTCTGGACTTCCTGGAATTCTATTTTCTTTGCCAGATTGTGAAAGTTCTTCTTCATTATTTTTTCAAACAGGTTTTCAATTTCTTGCTTTTCTCTTTTCCTTCTGGCACTCCTATGATTCCAATGTTGGAACATTTAAAGAAGTCCTGGAGGTTTCTAAGTCTCTCCTCATTGTTCTGAATTCTTGTTTCTTCCTTCTGTTCTGATTGAATGTCTATTTCTTCTTTGGAGTCTAAATTTTTAATTTGAGTCCTGTTTTCCTCCTGTCACTGTTGATTCCCTGTTCATTTTCCTTTGTTTCACTTTTTATAGCCTGCATTTTTTCGCCTATTTTGCAACCATACTCAACCAATTCTGTGAACATCCTGAATACCAGTGTTTTGAACTGTGCATTGGATAGATTGGTTATCTCTTTATTACTTAGTTGTATTTTTTCTGGATCTTTGATCTATATTTTCATTTGGTCTTTTTTTTTTATCTTGGATTGACTGTTAAGTAGTAAGGGGCAGAGCCTTAGGTATTTACAAGGGTGGGACAACCCACATGGCTGTGTTGTGGTGAGAGGCAGGGGTCTGAGAGGGAATAGTAAGGCTTGTTTAGCTGTCCACCAGCTTTCAGTCACTTCCCCAACTCCCCACAAGCAAATTGGGCTCTTCTGGTGCTGATTCCCTGGTGGGAGGGTTTGTGTATGTTCTAGGACCCTGTGGGTCTCTCCAACACACTCTCCTATGAGGCTGGGAGTTTCTCCCCCTGCCTCAACCCCCACAGGTATTTTCAGTCATAGGTTTTGAGGTTTTATTTCCTTGTGCTGGAACCTTAGGTTGCATGGTCTGTCTTGCTCTCCTATTGTTCCTCTCAGTTTATCTGCACACAAATGTGGGACTGCCCACTCTGCTAGCTAATGCCTTATCCAGTCTGTTAGCCAGGCACTGCCTTGCCCAGTCTGTCAGGTGTTGCATTGTCTGCCCTGGTCATTCAGCCACCACCTTGCTGTGAGTCTTCTCCACCACAGCTGCCCATCTCTGCCCCTCCTACCAGTCTGTATGAATGTTTCTTCTTTAATTTCTTGGTTGTTGGACTTCCATACAGTTAAATTTCCTGGCAGTTTTGGTTGTTTTTTCGTTTTCAAATTGGTTATTGTCCTTCTTTTGGTTGTATGAGGAGGTACAGTTTATCTACCTCCATCTTGGCTGGAAGTCTTAACCTTAATTTTGACAGGGTATAACAATATCCTCCAAAGGAATTAACAGAACTTTTCAGCTTTGCTTATTGTATTCAACCCAAACTGCTCAAACAAAATTTATTACACAGTTTTGATATAAATCAAGATGGGAAGAAAGAAAAATGTTTTTAAAGTAAGCCAAAAAAAGCAAACTATGAGTCTGCAAGTTGAGAAACTTCGAAATTCTTAGACCAGCTTTCTTGTCCCACAGATGTAGTTCTTAGGGAAGAACAGATTCAAAGAGAAAAATGATTTTTTTTACCCATTTTCCCTCATCTTCTCCTTTGCCTTGATAGAGGATTTGAGAAGTAGAATTACAGTTCTCCAAGTCTTTTTCAGATTTTTTCAGATATTAAGGCTAAGACTGTGATAAATAAAACTTTTGATATATGTCATAGTGGCCAATAAAAAAGACATGGGTGTTACATAGTCCTGAGTTCTATTCCTGCTTTGTCACATAGAAAGCAAATTGCTTAACATATTAATGCCTCAGTTTATTTATTTACTAAGTGGTTGGTGATATATTCTATACATCAAGGCTGTTAAGTAAATATAATGATATAGGTTATTAGCAAAACGGTTGTCACATATTAAGTGCTCATTAAACAGTAGCTATTATTTTTGTTACAGAATAATAATAAAAATTATTATTACATGATTATATGTCATCATAGTAAGTCTTAACATTTCAAGTTACAGTTCTTTTATGATGCCTTACACACTCAGACTGTGTTCTTTTTGCCTGCCCAGCAATCATTCTTTGGCTTTAGGTAGCAGCATAACCCCTCAGTCACTGCCCCTCTGTACAGTCCTGCAGTGCTAAGCCCAGCACCCAGCTGCAGATGTGTACTCAGAATCAGGACTTGCTAATCAACACAGTCCAATGTTCTGGCAATAGTAATTGATCCAAGGATAAGCATGACCTGAGTCTGGCCAAAAGGATTTAATTCTGGGGTATTTAACACTTTTGTTAGTTTTCTTTACCTTTCCCTTTGACTTTATATTAAGCAATTGTAAGTCTGAGGTTGCTGGATACCACCAGGAGGTATTATTCATATGTTTGGGTTACTGGGACCCCCACCCAGGGGCTACTCCTGCTCTCCTGCTATGCTTTTCCCTAAGAAGTCAAGGTTATGTGACCTCCCAAAGCTCACACTTGTCTTCTATACTATGTTCTTGGTAATGAACCCCTGGAATTTTTTGCCAAAAAGCTTTCTGTCGACTTCCAGGACCTGTAATAGCTGCCTTAGGTTTCACCTTTGGGGAATGGGGAAAGGACTTCAGGCCAGAGGCCCTCATTTTACAGGTATTACAAGGGTATTTTGCAGACACTGTAAGTGTCTGAAACACACCTAGGGACACCAATTGTAGAAAGCATTCCTGAGAGCAAAACCAACAAAGAGAAAATCAGTGTCAAAAAACAAAGACAGAGTTCTGATGAACTCCTCTGAGTAGGAGTTCACAGAGTAGCATGTGAAGCCAGACTGACCCTTAGATTTCTGAGTCCCTGAATCAATAAGAGAGTTTGGGCATATTGTCTGTCATTTGTAACTGAGAGAGAGCTCTCTTGAGTCATTTTCCTTGATCCTCTATCCTGCATTGACTTTATTTAATCTGCAGTTGTATATTACTTATGATCTTCAGAAACGTATTGTGTTCTCTATTTATTCAATGCAGAGGAGTTTTTTTTTCCTTTCCCAACTAGATTTCTAAAGATATTTGCAAGCTATACAAGAAAACAGGATTTGGACTCACTCTGATAAGACTTCCTGTGTGACCATTATTAAGGTAGTTAATCTCTCTGATCCTCTGTTTCCTTGTCTGTAAAATGGAAACAAGGTTATTTTAAAGTTGTAGGATTGCTACAGACACTACATGAGATAATGAATGAATATCTTAGTACATACTAGGTATTCAGTAAACTCTTTAATCATTTCTATGAGGTCAGAAGGTATAGAAGTTAAACCCTAACTGTTGCTGAAACTAACGAAAGCTCAATTCAACTAACTTCATAGGAACTTTTTACACTTTTAACAGAACTGGAGTATTACTTCGGGAAGGGTATAGCTATGCTTGGGTGAGTTGGGACTCAAAATCTTCTCTACTTTTTGTTGATGTCTAATTTCTATGCCTATAGCTGGGCTTTTCCTCATTCTCATGTCTGCAGTAAAGGACAAGGCCATCAACAAGCCATCGATGTTCACATCTCCTCTGTTCAAGAGAACATCCAAACTGAGCTGGGATGTCTTATTCTTGTCTCAGGTTCCTAGAAAAGACTCTGATTTCCTTAACTTGTACCAATCAAATGTGGCTCAGGCAACAGGCAAAATCAATTGTATTGGCTTTGTATCTTCCACCATGAGGGGAAGGAGTATTACCACAAGATAAGAGGTTAGGATTCCTTTAAGGAGAGATATCAGCCTAGCAAAACAAGTGATATTTGACTACAAGATTAGTTGTTTTTTAAATTTATTCTGAATCCTTATCATGATGAACAAAATGTTGAGTGAATGTCAGTGACCGATCATTTTCTCTGTTGAACCTCTACAATAGACTTACAAAACAGGACCTGAGTTGTTTTCATTATTACACACAAAGGAGAAAAATTAGCAAGGAGACCTGACTTCTTAGTTCCTTTAATGTGGTCCCAACAACAACTCGAATATTTATCAGGACTTCTTCTTTAAAAGTGACCATGTCAATCTTTAGTATATGGCTGTTATAATGTTGACATGGGCACATTATGTATGAAAAATGGTTAGCTCAATATTTGCAGTGGCTGATTTCCATGCACTAATAATCTGACCATTTAATTAAAATATAATGTCAGAAGGTCCCAATGCACAACTCAGAATGACCTACAGAATGTCCTGTCATTGAAAGGTAGAAGGGGATAAAAAAGAAAAGCTCCGAGGCAGGTTGGTTACTTTTCAATCTATGTACACCTTAATGTAACTAAAGCCTAAGTGAGTCTGAGCCCAGGGTTCCCACATAGTAGGATTTCTAGGCTTGTCTATGGTGGGTTTTTTGTTTGATGATCTTTTTAAATGTGTTTTTCCAGTTCTCTTGGTTGTGAGTGCACTGCAGTGGAATGGAAGGAAGCAAACACAAGGGCCATTATTGTGTTTGCCATTATTGTAAGCCATTATTGCTGCAGCTCCTGAAAAGACACCAACACCACAGTGACCCACACTCAAACTCTGAAAGCAGGTTTCTACACCAATGTAACCAGAGACTTGACTTCACAACAGGGAGATGCTAGCTCAAAAATGTGCAATGAAAAGTTTTCTTGCTCAGCTCACTTTCTACTTTACAAAGACACCTATCAAAAAAAACCATTCTAAATGTAATTGGTGAGTTATCCAAGTCTCTAAAGCCCAGGGACTAGAAGAGAAGATTTCTTAACTGCACCAGCAGGGGCTTGGTTTCCTTCTCAGTGCAGCTGGGTACTGTGGTTATGTTTGTGATGTGTTCTGTCTCTGCACTGGCAAGACCTTTGATTCATTGTGGGACAGAGGGAGAACTGGGGTGGGGGGGCTGTCTCTCAAGTTTGCTCTTCTGGAATGCATGTAAGTCTTGTATTGTTCTGTGTCTTAGACTGAACTATATTTAAAACATACAATTATTCAAAGAAAGATTAACTTGTTAGAAATTTGGAATTCTCTTTCTTTCCTTTCCAGTGAATCTCACTACACATCTCTCACTGAAATGAAATTCGCAGGCTATCCTGAGGTAGAAACAAGGGGCATGTCATAACATCCATGCCAAAGAGAAGTTTTCTGTAAGAAGCACATTTCTGACAATGGGAAATCTCAGTGTACTCTCATTGCCAATACAAGCGCCATCTATGTGCTTATTTTTAGAGAGCAAGACTAAGTAAGTGTTAGGAGTTAGCTTTGACTAATCTCTCTTTGTCTCAAAGTTGTTTGCTCTGAACTACTGTAAATTCTTATAAAAGCCCCTGTCTTTGTGATATTATTTGATTTATAACTTCTGGCTACCTTTAATATTCTAAAAATTACAACAAAACATTGTTTAATGAGAAAATACAGATTTCATTTTGGTTGAACTATTTGGTGAATTAAAGTACCCAAATCCTTTAACTATTTAAACTGTTCAGCTTTAAAAAAATACGACTTGAATACAAACACAAAAAATATTTAAAAGTAGAATAAAAATATGGATTGACCTACAATGAGACAAAATTAACTTAGCATCATGGAGTTATGGACACTATTCAAATAATTGGTTTCAATTAAACCATTTATTTTCAGTCATTAAAATGTCTGATTTACATGGTAATGTTCTTTTGCAGAAAACAAAAACCAAAAAGACTATTTAGAGTCTTACTCATTTTCTGGTCATCCTAAGAAAGAAGAAGCCATAAATCCTTATAACACAGCACAAAACGAGACAAAATTTTGCCCTTTGATAATTCTGATTAACTCTGTCTAAGTGGGATTAGACAAGAAGGTTGTTTTTTGGCAAGAGTCCTGGGGTAGGAAAAGAGGGTTGAAACTTTGCATCATTGCATTCATATCTGGTCAAGCTGTCTTATCACAGTTCAAACTTCATGCTGGGAAACTGCTCATTCTTTGGTACCTTTTCTGCCAGAATTCAACTCTAACAACAAAAGTTTATAAACAATGAAAATTCCAGCTGGTTGACATCAGCGTCACGAAACTTTCTCTTCACACTGATACAAATATTTACTCTGAGCTCTGGCAAATCTTTTCTTGCCCATGTCACCCTTAATCATACATTTTTCCTTGATTGAGTTATGCTTTCCAGTACGTGATGTGCTCTGGTTTACTTTTTAACACATCCCAGAGGCTTCATCAAAATCAACACTGGGCAGGCCATGTCATTTGGTAGCTGCCAAACATGTTATTGAGAAGAAATTTGGCAAATATCAAAACAGTCTTTTCTAACTTCTCTAATAAATGTGTTTGTTCTTTCTGACCACCATTTACATTTAAATCCCTCGTATCCATAAGGTGATGAGCCAAGAAAGTAAGCAGAGATGCACTCAATTCCCTTTAATCCACTCCCTCGAGGTAATGTGCTGATTTCTCTTGCAGGCACCTTATTGCAAAGAAGTTTAAAACTTAAAAGGTTTAATCAATGACTCTTTATTTCCTTCAAGAAGACACAAAGGCTATTTTCAAAAGGCTAAAGCAACAGATTGATGTGCTCTGTAACTGTAGTAAACTCTTCTAGAACAAATATTTGCCACAGCTAAGTGACTTGTGGAGAATTTAGTACAAAATATTGCAAATATTTCTATAAAGCTTCCCTTGTCAGAATAAAATGTTTGGGTTCTTTGCACTGGGTGCTTGCAAAATCCTTGTAAAGTACATTAATAGGGCACAATTCAGGGGAGTTTTCCTCATACTAATGAAATATTTGGTTAAAAAGGTTGTGATGTCTTACCTTCAGGAAATAGGTGTTTCAATTGCATCTGTTTATACTTATATTGCACTAACTTGTCAGGAAAATCTAGTCATTATACAAAAGCTATATATGTAACATGTGTCACTACACTACTTCTTCTGGAAACAACACGAAGGAAGCTGTGTAAGCTAAGCAATGCTTTCTTCTTCCTGGATCAGTTTAAAGATACATCTCAAAATTGAAATGGAATTCCTACCCCTGGGGCACTCACAGTTGTTATCTCAATCATTATTGTTGCTTCACCTGTAGTCCTCGGGGAAAGTGTGCATGTGTGTTCATGCATTCACACACACTTACCTCCACATACACAGGCACACTCACTCACACACACAATGCTCTATACCTAGAGGGTTTTACTCCTCCTTTTTGCCAGCCTATGGACTTATCTATCTGGAGGGTTATGCATTGATTTGTAACCAAAATCTACTTAATGTGATTATTATTAGATAAACATTTTTGAAGATCATGGTAAAAAATCATTGTACTCTCAGGTATAACCAATGTATTTGAGAACTTGGAATTTAATAAGATATTCTTCTCCATTCCATGGTAAAATAATAGTATGTCTTGCACATGAAAGCTCATTCATTACCAATTCTTTTGTGTCACAAGGTGTTCATTTAGTGCAGAGAAATGAAAAGAACAAGTTCCGAATTGGCCTGAGGGAGGTAGAGCAATTTCTTTAATTCTGAGCCTGACCTGTTGACAAGAAATCAAGAAAAGAAAGACCCTGTGCTGGTCTCATTGCTGAAGATCAGTCTCCACTAGAGCAAAAGAAGAAATTACCCACTTAAAGGCAAAAAGAAAGACTCTGGAAGCTTCACTAAGTCACCCAAGGTAATTTAACTAGCGAATGGTGATTTGAGATTCAAACCTAGGTGGGGTTGGCAAGCAGCGGGTGGCCTTTACATTGTAAAGGCCCTGGTGGGCCCTGATGCAGTGACCCAGAAAGCCAGGATTGGCCACATATGCACAGCACTTCACCTGCCCTAAGTCACTGGGAAGATTTAAGTCAAATGAATAAATAATTAGGGATTAAACTCACATATTTATTGGAATATATTATTAAGCTTACTTTGTGGTAAATCAGTTAGAAATACAATATCAAATGGGGTGGTCTTTGTTTTCCATCTGTAGAAATCCAGGGTACAGAAGAGGGGGCCGGGGATCCCTGCTGTAGATAGCATGTTGGCCAAAGAGGTGATTGTGGAATCCTATGATGGTCCAATCTTATCTTCCTTGATATATTAGCCATTTTTATATAACTTTATCTGAAGAAAGGTTTACATTACTAAAAAATAACATTTTAAACCCAGGAATTTTTATGACCGAAATCTTGAAATACATTAAAGATATTTTAGAATACTTTTTGATCAAGATCATGGCTTTCATAAGGTTGTAATTTTTACATGTCACCCCAATTTCTATACAGTCAAGACACGGAGTCAGTGATAAGACTAGTATTCTGTACAAATCTGGTTATGCTCAAATTTCCAAGTTGTAAGAAAGTATAGGTTATCATACACATACATACACGAGGTCTGACTGGAAAAAGTCCAACCATTGTTAATTTAACAAGAATGGTTTGTACATCATCGATGTAACCTGGCAACCAAGGACAGTGGTCTAGAATCCCATGTGTGAACAATGACAACCTCACTGTACTAGTCAGGTAGATACTATTGAGTGAGCATGTGTACTGTGTGACCATCACATTCAAAATGCCTGAGCAAGTAGAACAACGAATTTGCATCAAATTTTGCAATTAGCTTGAACATTCCTCCACGGAAATTATTCCAATGATTCAGAAGGCTTTCAGGGACAATGCAAAGAGTGCAGCGCAAGTAAAATTGTGACACAATTGCTTTAAAGATGGCTGAAAATCTGTTGAAAGCACTCCCCATTCTGGAAGACCTGAAACAAGCAGACCACCTGAAAATGTTAGAGTTGAACAGCTGTAATCAACAAAGTTCAGTGACCCAGGCCACTCAGCCCCCATGCAGCCTAGAATTGGCACCCTGCATCTTCCATCTTTCCCAAAACTACTATCACCATTTTTAAAATGATTTTATTTATTTATCTTTAGAGGGGAAGGGAAAGAGAGAGGGAGAGAAATATCAATGTATGGTTGTGCCTCATGTGTCCCTTGCTGAGAACTGGCCTGCAACCCAGGAATGTGACCTGACTGGGAATCAAACCATGATCCTTTGGTTCGCAGGCCTGTACTCAATCCACTGAGCTACACCAGCCAGGGCAATCACCTTTGAAAGGAAAGAGATTTCAGACCACTAGTGAGAGCCAGGAAAATATGACAGGGCAGCTGATGAGTATTCCAACAAAGTATTTTGCGGAGTGTTTTGAATAGTGAAAGAGACAGTGGGTGAACTGTGTGAGGTCCTAAGTTGCCCATTTTGCAGGTGACTGAGGTGTCATTGTCCTATGTACAGCGTTTCTTTATCTTGTTTCTTCTTCAAGACGTGTGTCTATTTTTCATATGACATGGCTTTATACTTTCTGAACAGACCTCGTGTATGTGCATGCACATGCACATGTGCAAAGACACATCTCTGAAAATAATGCATCTACATGTCCTTCATAAACACCAGTGCTTGAGTTAGGAGTCATATTCATAATCTGAAGGATGGTTTTTAAGCATTTAGATTTTACAGATTGTATATAGATATTGCCAGCAGGATAGTAATGTTTAACTAATTGTAATGTATACAGATTATTATGAACAGAAAAATACTGTAATTTAGGTTCCTTTTAGATTTTTTAGGGTGGTATTTACAACATGAGAATATATCTGGTCAGATCTATTAAACTAGAACTTCTAGGAGTGGGAAGCAGTCATTTGTACTGCAAAATTATGCTCAGAAAGTTTAGAATGACTGGTCCTATTTGAAACCACTGATTTGGCCTATTTAATTTTCAGATGTGAAGAGCTTGTCCTCTCCCAAGAAGGCCATGTCATCTTTGAATAAAGCTTTCCAATCATTATAAACACACCTTAAGCCCATCTGAATCGTGATGCTTTCCAAGAACAAAATAAAGTGAGGCTGGGAAGAGGAAAATAGTGTGGCTATCCTGTTGCACTTTCCCATGAGTCGGCATGAATAGCAAGTCAGCCATCGATCCTGACACACATGGTGGCTCTGCTTCTCCTCTTACTCACCTTTGCATCCCCAGCCTGTACCTGGCACAGTTTGCGTGCTCAGTCAGCACCTGTGTGTTGCTCACAAAATATAATTAATGAGGGCATCATCCAAGTTCTATGGTAAGAAACTTTCATCAGCAGTCCAGTTTTTGTTTCCTTTTTATTTAACCCCATCATTTCTTTATTTTAAGACACTAATGTAATCACTGCTTTTACTTTGGATTCCTTGGTAGCATTTCACTCTCTTCTCCTAACTCCACTTTTGATCTCTTCTTAAAGTTCCCCTTTTTTAATGATCCCCTTCTCGATCTTCTTTCACAGGCACAGTCAATCAATTATCCATCCTCTCCTCAACTTCCCAGAAGACTATGAATCCTTAGAGTATAGAAGCTCTCCTGATGCTGCTCCCAGACCGTGACCATGCTGGCAAAGCTTCTGGTCCCATGTGGTCGTATGCTTCACGACAAGAGCTACTAAAATGCAGGCAAGCACAAAGTCTTAATTGCTTGCTAGTGGGCACTCAGCCAGTAAGCTGTTAGCAGAATGAAACCCAATCTTAAAGAAAAAGTGCTGAACCCCTGCTCTGGATCACCCAGCCCCATATGGAATGCATGTGTTTTTTGAGGAGATTTGGGCATGATGATCTTTTTTTCCACTCTTGCATGGATGTCAATCTATGGGTGGCTAGAATGTTTTATTCTTAATGTAATACTCCTGGCTGCAGACAACTTCAAGAAACAACTCTGCACCTCCTCTCCCAACTTATGGCATGGACAATTAATATATTCTTAATTTTTCTCTTTGAAAAGACTACTGCCAATGCTCTTTCCAACAAAATAGTTACTTTTAAAGGTTTTTCCTTAAAAGGATTTTGAGATTGTCACTGCCTGGTTCTGTTCTTTGTTAAACAGTCTTTGCTAATTAACTTCCCTAAATCTCAGTTTACTTATCTTTATAATGGCAAAAATAACAATGCCTTCCTGACACAATGACTGTGATGGTTTTACAAGATTAAAAACTCTGGGTAGTGCCTGACACAAAGAAAAAGTCCAATAAATACTGTATCTTAATACTATTGGTAAAAATAATAGTCTAAAGCTTTCTCATTATAAAAGCTTCTCAATGTATTAATGTAACATAAATATTTAACACATGCGTGCTGGTGTTTGGGGGCCTCAGCCTTTTCTCTTTGATCTGTCATATAGGGTTACATTTTGAAATATTTCTACAGCATCCATTTTTCTAAAAAGATTAAAAATCTCTTTTCATGACACAGGCACCCAAAAACTGGCAAACAAGACATAGGAAAATAGACTTGTCCTTTAAATTTTAATATTGCAGTGCTAATTTCCAAAACTTCAGCCTTGTATCACCCTCTAAATCCTACAGTACTGGGAACTTTCCATTACTGTTATATGTTAAATAAGGTGAGCAGGAATTTTGTTATCATCTGCAATGCTTGAGAGAATAAGACAGACAAATCAATTATTGATAGAGCATTAGGATAAGTTTGCATTTCACTTTGAATAACTTTTGCTCCTCAAAGCTTGTTAAAATCCTTTGTTACACATCTGTCTAGAAAAGATTGTTCCCAACAGCCCAGGGTGGTATCCATCCACAGCAAAGTCCTTTTTTCCATTTCTCTCAGAGGTTTTGGATGTCTCAAGGCAAATAGGTACCTGGTGGCTAACCTTGACTTCTCAGAATTCCCCAAGGAGCACAAAGATTATAATATTCCAAGGACATATTTTTTATTTGCTATAATAGTAAATTAAAACTCCAGAGAAGCAATGCCAGTGGTTTCTATTGTAAGTTTCTATAATATTAATTCATTTGTTGATGTAGCAGTTTTTAGTACAGATAGACCACATCCCAGAACTCTCATTAATATCAGTGGTTCATACACATAAGTACTATATCAAACATTAAAAATTACCTTTGTCATTTTCTTGGTAAACAGTAAGAGCCAGATTTGATGAGAAAGACATCATCCATATGGTAATTTGATATCTTCAGAAATCAGGGTAGGCCATTTAAATTGCTAAGTTCAATAAAATGCCATTAAAGATATCTTATTCCCTTTGTCCCCAGCCACTTCCAAACCTAGGAAGGGGTTACCAAGAAAGCCTGAATAGTGTCTTGTTTAACTTTGGATCAGATATGAATCCATTTATTTCTTCAAAAATGGTAAGAATTAATTAATATTAATCTATAATCACATTGATGGGAAAATTAATGGAAATTTTAATAAAAATATAACCTTAACAGGATTTGAAGTTGTCCTTTAGAATATAAAGCCAATGTTTTATCCACTGCACAACTGGTCCTCTGCTACCAGATGATGAATCCATAAAAATTAACTGCAGGATGATTCTTTTGTTCTCTGTGTAAGAGAAGCATTCTAGGAACTAAAAAAAAAGATATTAAAATTAAAGTAAATTTAGAAATTGACCAAGCTCATTCAATAGTTTTATCTTTTTAGAATATATAATTATTTAGGGAACTAAGGTGCTATTCCCCCAAAGAGATATTATTTTCCTTCTTAACCCATCAAGGCTTTGAGTTATGTTTTTTATACTTACAGTTTCAGAGAAAACTTGATAATTCTAAATGGGTCAGATTATTTTGGATTACTGAGATCTTGAGAACTATAAAATAATAGATAGGTATTTGGTCCATTAAATAATCTTGCTTAAGGATAAATTGTATATATGCTGAAAATTAATATAATTAAATCATAATTACAATGTTAACATTCATTTTCTGAAATATAGTAATATTCACTTTCTCTCTTTATTATATACTATATAATATTTAGGAAACTAACCCATATATAGTAGAAACTTATAGATGAGTGAAAGTTGAACCTTTTTCAATACTTGTTGAATGTTTGTAACATTAGATACTGTGCATTATACAGAAAATAATGCTACATATAATATAAACTATTATTTTGCTATCGTATTCATTTCATGCTTATCAATAGTTCAGTGCCAATAGTGAATGATAAGAGCTACTTTTCCTGGCATTATATCAGCCAGAAATACTTATCAGAGAGCAATTCTGTGTAGCTTCAGAATAATGATATCATGGCTTTATAATGATAACCCTAACACAAACAAAACATCCTGAAATCCCTTTTAAATTATCAAAGAAAAAAAAACATGAGAAATAATATGGTAATAAGTAGATTTTTATTAGATCCTAGCAATCTGAAAATTGATAATTCATCTATATATATATATATATAGTTATCCTCTGCAAAGCAGAATTTTTTATTAACTAAAACAATGAATCCCTGACTATGTCAAATGACAGAATTGACAGTCCTAGCATAATAATTAGACCCACTTGTGGACATTCAGAATGATGCAGGAGCAGGGATTCTGACTTCTCTTCTGTTTATTATTGCAATTCAACTCCTGTTTATAATCAGTGATATGGTAAATCATGTTGTCCCTTTCTTTCTTCCAAATACCCAATTTCTCAGAAGCAGCCTCTTTATTTTTGAAAGCATAAGGGGATGGGAAAAGTAATGGAAATTTCACTCATTGCAGGAGGGAGTGTCTTTTGTCATGAAGTATTCTTCAATCCAGGTGTTTTTCTTAACACGAAGTAGAAATTAGCCCAGAACTGCTGGCCCCCAGGAGCCTGTGGTCCACTGGGAACCTGTAGGGGTCAATTACCCTCATCAATAGACACTGGAGAACTCTCTCTTAAAGATGTTCCCCTGCATTGTTTGACTCTTAATATTTTCATGTAATTTCTTGTTGTCAATATAAAATGTGTAAAATAGTATTGCAGATGCAAAGTGCTTACATATTGTATCCATGAGGGGAAGAGTCTAGTCAAGGAACAGGTATAAATGACCCATGGACATGGACAACAGGGTGGGGACTGACTGTGGGAGTGGGGGATGTGCAGGGGAGGAGAGAGTGATGGGGGAAATTGGGACAACTGTAATAGAACAAATGTGCAAGTAAAAATACTTGCAAAGTTAAACATACAAATGAACAAACACAAGTGAAGTATACTGTAAGAAAAAATGCAAAACTTGTGTCTGAAAACTACTAAAATTCATATTGACAAAGCCAAGCAAAATAAATTTAATTGACTAAAAGAATATGTACATATTCAAGAGTTCATGCCTTTATATCAGTGATTTGCAAGCAGGAGACATTTTGGTTATCATGATTCTCTGGGGATTGGATACCCGCTTGTAGTCAGTAAGGGCTAACAATGCTGCTAAACATCCTACAACATGCAGTGCAATCTCTACAACAAACAACAATGCAGCACAAAAAAACATCATTGCTACCGAGAGTGAGAAACTCTGCTTTATACCCAGTGAATTTTGGTTAAATCCCTTTTAAGGTAATCATCTTCAATTTCTGAGCCATTTCTTTCTCAGCTCGATACTAAAGGAAAAAGACATATGTATAATGCAATATAGTTCTTTACATTGAAAGAGCTCACACACCACTTATTTTGCATGTGATACTGCTGTGTCTAAGAGTACACAAAAGTACCAGAAACAGTTGTTCAGTGTTCACTGCTGTCAGCACTCTACCATAGACACTGCTTCTGCTGCAGTCTGATATGGATAATAATGGTGGGGTGTTCTTGCTGTCCTGACTGTAGTCATTACTGTGATGTTATTTTAGGACTAAGTAGTGTTTATCCATTGGACCATAAAAGTGTGTCATGTAAATACAGGTTTTAGAACACACAATAGTCCGTCCATGTGTAGAAATATGCAGAAAAAAAAGCTTCAGAAAATGCTATTTAATAGTATTTGCTGAGCATGTGAAGTAATTCTTTTTTAAAGTTAAATCGCTTAGAAAAAAGGGGCTTCTCTCTTCAAAGACCCTGTAAGTAATTACACTGCATTATACATCATTCATATGTCAATGCAAATTTTGTTTTTTAAATGGAAGGAGTTTTGAATGACAGGGTACCAAGCAAATGTCCAACATTAACCAAACCTTTTATTTATTTATTTACTCTCACCTGAATTGCTGTTTGAAATTGAATTGGGGGTAAGAGGTTAGTATTCATGCAGCCAGCAACCTCGTATTTGCCACTTTAACCTAGAATTAAATTCTGAACACCAGAATATCTTATAGAAAATAAATTCCAAATGGCGATCTTTGCCAAAAAAAAAAAATCTTAACAATAGTTGAGGTATTTCTTAGCAAATATTTTGTTTATATTGACAGCAAAAAATAAAACAGGAATTATAAAGGGTCAAAAGAGTGTTTAGAAATTCTAGACTTTGAATCACATATGCAAGTGTATACCTAGAAGTGTGTAGTTATATTGTTGGAAGCTTGAAATATATGCTTTACTGAGTTTCCTTATTCATTCTTATAACAGTGATTTCCTTATTGAGATCGATTTATAATAATGACAGTTAGAGCATAAAGTTTATAGTAATGTAAAATTAAACTGCCCACATTGGACACCGTGACTCGATGATACACAGAATGATCAGAGTTATTAAAGTGGTGGGTGGCCTCAGATGCTCCTCAAAACAAATCATCCTGACAGTTAGGATGAAATTTTACAGAATGAAGTTTATATGCCTTCTGATATTCAGAGACATTTCAAAACTGAGAAACAATTCTGGAAAGGTACTGAAATTCTATTTTTTAAATAAAATAGCAAAATATTTGGAGATGTTTATTACAGTCATATTATTCTAAAATTTGAAGAAATGTGGTGGAAGACATCAGATCATAGGCAGATACATAGATTTTTTTTCTTTTCTAGATTTCCCCCCTTCATTTGAAAGACATATACACCCACTCTAGTAAGTCAGTTATACATTTTACTTCATTAATAAGCATTTGGATCAAACCAGCAACTGCTTCAAAATTATTAATCAATTCTGTTACATAGGTATTTAAATTAAAAGGAAAAAGTGATGCAATACTTTGTCTGAGTACAGCAACATATTCCTAGTCACCAAAAATATGCCAAGTTTCATGGATTTCTATAGCATGTGTAAGTGTTAAACATGCCTGTGTTTCTTTGATTTTGTCACACGAAAGATTACTGATAAGAATTTAACCCAAGACCTACTCAACAATATGATAGTTTAATGCCTCCAAATAAAGCTTCTTTTATTAAAAAAAAAAAAAACAGCCAGTGAGAGCTGAGATTTTGGATTCTAAAGCAAGATAGTCTGTTTTAAATTCCAGTCTACAGTTTACTGCCCTTGTATCTTTAGACAAGTAAATAACCACCCACGATTAGGTTTACTCATCTCTAAAATGGTAACCACAAGAGTACCTGCCTCATAGGATTGTGACAAGGATTAAATGATAATCTTTGTAAATGGAGAGTTTACAACAGCAGTTCCTGGCACATAGCATCTCTATATAAGAGTTAGCTACTTTGGAAAATGTTCTTAATACTTTTTTCTTCATTTGAAAGAGAAATGTGTGAACCTTGAATGGAGCTATAATATGTTCATTTTGTATTTGTCGTGTACCAGAGTGAGTACCACAGGCAACCTGGGGGCCAGATATGAACATTCTTCATTACACTAATAAAAACTAGCCTTTGCAAAGAGACTAGGATAATTAAATTTAGTATTAAAGTCCTAGTAAAAATTTACAAAATAAACCTTAAGAAACACTCATGGTTTTATTTCCCAAGATTTCTGTATTATAAGTTTTTTTTAAACATGCAACAATTTACATAAGAGCAAGAGTACATAAAGAAAAAAACAAATAATTTCCACTTTATAAAGTTTAAGTTATGACAACATAAGAAAATATTAAATGTGTGTCTGTTTTCCTTGTGATTTATCAAATATGCACTCTCTTTTCCATCAGTTTTTAATGAATAGTGCTTTTGTATAAATTAAATAAGTAAATTGGCTCGACTGAAAAATCATTTGAAAAATATTAAATATCCCAATTTCATGGGGTAAAACCTAATAGGGGAGCTTTTGTGACAGCAGAGGTCATTTTAAGATTTGTGTTCAAGTTTAACTGCTTTATCTCTAGTTAACAGGTAGTATCCTAATAGTCAAAGCCTAGCAGGTCCAACACTGGCAGGATCTAATAATAATCCAGTCTCCTGTCAGGCTCTTAAACCTAATTTTACGCTACTTCCTCTTTTACTCACTAATCTCCAGCCACACTCACTACTTTTTATTTCTCAAATGAATTCAATTTCCTTCACCCAGCACCTCCACCTCACAGCGATTTAAAACAAATACTGTTTCAACTTCCTAGAATATTCTCTGTCCTTTTAACCTACTCAAGATGTCTCTATCCGGACATAATGTGAACTGTTGTTTCTCTCAACTTCT
Organism: Artibeus jamaicensis; assembly: GCF_021234435.1. NCBI lineage: Eukaryota > Metazoa > Chordata > Mammalia > Chiroptera > Phyllostomidae > Artibeus > Artibeus jamaicensis. The sequence goes on from NW_026521904.1 coordinate 2,927,992, forward strand.
AAAATAGATTGTTTTCTCATTATATTATCTTTATACTCTTCTGTAACTTTCTTGTGTAGCATTACTTCAACATTATGATTATTTTTTCCATGTCTTCTTCCCCAGGAGACCATAACCATCAGGAGGACTTGGACCTTTGCAATATGTTCACTACTGCACCCCATCGACATGACATCGATGCCTCACAGAAACAAACTGTGTATTGACATCCTAGTCTTCTCTTCCAACTTCTGACTAATTTCTAATTATTCCATTCGATATGGACAAGGCAGAAGTGTTGACCTGATCGCAGGCAGGCCACTTGGATTCTCCACTAGCCTCATCTCTTTCAAAGGACACCCCCATCCATTCACTTGTCATGGCAGAAACTTGGAAGTCATCCTTGATACCTTTGTTGTCCTTACCTTCTAACTCTGAACTGTCACTAAGTCCTTTCCTATGTATACAGGATGTGTATGTCCTCACCTGTTCTCCACAATGGCAACATTTGCCATTCAGGGTCCCTCCAGGAAAGAGTGACCAACTCAAAGTGGGTAATATGTACAGATAATTTAATAAAATCACATTTTAAATGTATTTTTCCACTTACATGTGGAATCTTTTAAAATTATTTTAAATTATTTATTATTGTTCAATTATGGTTGTCCCAATTTTTCCTCCTGTTGCTCTACCCTGCCCCATCCAGCCCCATCCCCCACTCCCACAGTCAATCCTCAACCCATTGTCGTTTTCCTTGTGTCCTTTATATATGTTCCTCAACTTAAACCTTTCCCTTCTTTCCCCCATTATTTTCCTCTCCTCTTCCATCTCACTCTCAGTTTGTTTTTCATTTCCAGGTCTCTGGTTCTATTTTGCTCACTTGTTTGTTTTCTTGATTAGGTTCCACTTATAAGTGAAATCAAATGGCATTTCTCTTTCACTTCTGACCTAATTTCACTCAGCATAATGCTCTCCAGTTCGGTCCATGCTGTTGTGAAGGGTAGGAGTTCTATCTTTCTTTCTGCTTCATAGAATTCCATTGTGTAACTATACCACAGGCTTTTCTATTTACTCATTTACTGATGGGCACTTAGGTCTAAAAAAATGAATAAACAAAACAAAACAGACTTACAGATACAGAGGACATGTTGATAGTTGCCAAAAGGTGGGGGTGGGAGAATGGGTGAAAAAAACAGTCAATTAGTTGTTTCTTGTCTAGTCTCATGACTAACACCTAGTTTTGGCTAAATAAATAAATACATCCATAGATAGATAAATACACACACACATACAGACAGACAGACAGACATGATTAGGTTTTTATAAACCAACAACCACAAATACTATTAGGACCCCACTACTAGGAGTAACAGGCACCTGTTGACAGTGCAGGCTGAAGGTACAAGGGGAAGAAGCCCTTACCTGGAACTAGAAAGGATAGCTCCACGGTGAGAGCTGTCAGAGATGAGCCAGGACTGTTGATAGAAGAGTGGGAGAAGTCCAGGCAAGAAATAACCAGGGGAACGAAATAGTCACCCTCATTCTTCTGCCACCCTCCAGACTCAGGCTGGCATCTCCCCTTGCCTTACTTCCACAAGGAAGTTAGGAGACAAATGAACCTCTTCATGTCATTCATGATTGGCAGCATTTTGGAGATCATAGGCCATGGGCAAATCAAAATAAAAATATTCTGTTTTATTTTTCCCCTAGGCCCTATTGTTACAGAACAGACTCCAGGTGGTGAACAATATACTATTACCGAAAGAATCCCCCTTTTTCTCCAGGGATCCGCCCCCCCCCCCGCATACTAGGTTCACTTTGCCTGCTACCGAAGGAAAGACATCTTTTAATGCCAGAGATTGGTGAAAAAGAAAGGAATTATTTATTTAAAAGTTATACAGGCTTTGAGTATGCCTTAATGTCTTCGTTAAAATACTAAAGTTCTTTAGAATACCCGCGGATACACAGTCCTTCCTTCTCCCCTTTGCCTAGTCTGGGGTACTGTATCTCAGGAAAAAAGTAGAAGTCCATGATTCAGGCTCCTGGCACCATCAGCTCTGTCACTGCCATGATCTCCAGTTAATCCAAAGCCATGTAGCATCTTCTCATGGCTCACCAGCAAGTCATTTCACCCCTTTTCTTCCAGGCAAAGTCCCTCCTGCTTCCTAAGCCACGTGGCAAAAGGGAGCACCCCAGAGCTGTGTGGTCCTAACTCTTGCCCCAGGCAACTCATCTCAACCTCTGCCCAAGCCACATGGTAATTCCTCTCTCCTGCCACACCCACACGGTCCCAATTCCTCTAAAGCCTTGTGGTCATGACCTCTGACAAAGCTGCATGGAGATTCTCCTCATGGTTGCCGAATCTGGGTATAAACCCCCAAGCCAATCTTCCTCTGCAGCCCCATTTCTGACTCCTCCCCAAATCAATTACACCTGCCAGAATTCCTGCATTCTTCCAGCTTTACTGGGCTGCCATAGTAAGTTGGGACAGGCATGCTTCCATGGCATGGAGCCAATCATCTCCAAGCTTTCACACAGGCGCTGTAACCAGGAGGAGTTGCTTCCCAGTTCCATTCTGGGTTGAAGTTACTCCCATCCCCCCTGGCTCAAAGCATGGCCACAGCTATTTAACATATCTCTGAAACCAGTTAAAGCCTATAGATACGTTAAATGATCACACTAGAGGTTAGCTGCAAAGCTGTTGCTATGCAAAACAGCTCTCAGTGGACCTGCTCCATGTATCCCATCCCCCAGCTCAGACTGGGGGGGGGAGGACATCATATATATTTTTTTTTCTCTAATATTTTCTGGATGCCCTGAGTTCTGGACCCCATTACAAATTCCTATTTGGGCCCCCACCTTGGCTGCACCCTGTTACACTATCACTTCTTACCTGAACTATTACAATGCTCTACTAACTGGTTTACTGGCTTTCTCTCATATCAACACTTATCTCCCATCCATTCTCTGCTGTACAGTCCAAGTTCTTCTCTTACAATGCAACCTGTATCAAGGTTTTCTGCTTAAAATATATCTATTATTATCCACTTCTTTATACTCCCAAACTCTTCATTTTAAAATTGTATAACTTTTATTATAGATTGATTTTCTTAACTTTATTTCTCTACTCAGCTGAGTTCCGTGAAGGTAGGCATTATTCATTTTCAACTTTTAGACACCTATTAATGTGACTATTACATAGTAAGTGTTAAATAAATATTAGATAAATGAATGAATTTTAGAAGATACATTTGTATTGTTTAAAGCTTCCCAGGTGATTCTAACATTCTAAACTTAAATAAGGAACTACCAGAATAACTAATGTTCTAGATTATAAGTAGAATGATTAGTAAAGTTAATCCATATCCATTTAATTCAGTTCTTATATGATAATTTAGAACTCACAATTTGCTCATGAAATGTATTGTTTTGCTGAAAGCTCCCTAAGATGACTTTTTTTCTGTTTTTTCCTTTCAGATATCATTTTAACCTTGATTAGGCCAACCAAGTAGTTGTCCTTTCTAAAAACTCAACCATGAACTATATTTTAGTGAAACAATTCACATCTAATTTTGCATTTGATGAGAGAAAACATTTCCCAAGGAAGTACTTTAATGCTGTCTCATTATTAGATACTATAGGAGAACAAATTATTTTCTACAATCTAAACATTGAATATTTTGTTTATTTAAGAACTGCCATAAGAATGAGGTCATTTCATTGAGTATTTTAATGTTAAATGGATTTTCGTTTCAAATTAGAGGCCCTTGAGTTTCCGCATACCTGGCTGTGATCTTTTTTCATTTCACTTCTGATAAATTTTTTAAAATATCCTGTTTCTCATCTCATTTGAAATAAGGCCAGTATTTTCTTACCTGTGTTCAGATGTTTATAGACATTTGATATGCATCTGCTTACTCTAGTACTGAAACAGTTCCATTTCTGTGACACATTCTCTACCACTACTTTTGCCAAAGAATGTTCATATTTCAAAATCTACTACTTTGGTAAATAAATAAATAAGTTAGTTAAGTACTATAGCATTTGGGGGCATGAATAAATCTCATGAACCTTAGTACCTTTGATGAAATTATTTCAATAAATTTCTGTGATAATTGAGGAATATACATAAAGGTGCATATGTGTATATGTAGACAGTTATATACAAGCATAGAGATAAATAATTTCTATATATTTTATTTTATTTCTCCACTTAGAAATGAAATGTAAGTTGAAATCTTCATTTATTATAAATAATTGTGTAAAAAGCAATTTACTAGACAAAGTCTCTTATGCTGCACATATAATTTTGAAAAGGGAACTAGCTCTTCGATATTTCTGTGAACAGACTGCACTTCACTGTGTTTGCACGTACTAACATTCACCTTGGGTTGTAGTCAAACGTTTCTATTCAGTATAATTATTCTTGGTGATGCTAGAGGTTGCAAACCACAAGATACATATAAAGCTGTAGTGACATGTGTTTATTAGTGGATTTATAAAACCTGGGGTATTCCTCTATTAGAGTCCCTGATAGTTGAACTCTATACTTAAATTAATATCACTAATATTTCCACAAAATTTATGATCCCAAGTCCTAATTTTTAGATTACCCAATTTCTTTCTCCTCCCAAATGTGACTGATATCAATATCTTCTCTTGCTTTTCTCGCTTACTCTACCACATCTTTAAAGGTTAGATAATGTGGCTTATTCTGCAGTTCCCTAACTGAATTAAAGTAAATCCATCTACTATTTTTTATTATTCATTTATCTTTAGAGGGGAAGGGAAGGAGAGAGGAAGAGAAATATCAATGTATGGTTGCCTCTCATGTGTCCCCTGCTGGGAACTGGCCTGCAACCCAGGCATGTGTCCTGACTGGGAATCGAACCATGATACTCTGGTTCGCAGGCCTGTGCTCAATCCACTGAGCTACACCAGCCAGGGCTCCATCTACTATTTTTAATAGAATTGTATTTTCTATAAAGGCAAGGTAATACCTTATATCCCTTGAATCTCTCACAATTGATAGCACAGTTCTAAACATGAATATTCAATAATTACCTACTTATTTACTCCAGATATTTATGCAATCTCAACTAATTAAGAAATATTATATAGTTCATTTAACAGCATTAGATATAATAAACTAAAAGCCGACTTTTGGCAATGCCTAAAGGAAAAAAATAACAATTATTCACTTAAGAGATTTCTTTTTCTGTGTCTTTATTTAGTATTAGATGTGATTGATAACCCATGATTGCCAATGGGAGCAATAAGGTCCCAATTATCTTTGAGGCTGATTCTGTTAGTATAAATATCATAATTTCAAAATGAAAGAAACTAGAATCCTGAGGCCTGGTGCTGCAGGGAATTTTGCAGTACAGGATAGGTACTCCATCTTGTCCTACCCACCTGTGCACCACACGCATTATGACTGAATAGGGCAGCGGCCTCCAGATAGAACACTGAACTTCCACAAGGTGAGACCTATGATTTTTTTTTGTAATTTTGTTATCATAAGCTTGATTATAATTTTAAATTACTAAACAAATATGTATTGAGTATTAAAATTCAGTGTTAAAATTTTATGGAGTATAATATTTTTCTTGATTTAAAATTTTTTGATACTATAGGTATTTGAAGGAGAAAACATGTTTATACTAAGCCTGATCTTGATAATGACTGTCTACTGAATATTGATGTTCTAAAAACACTGTAAATTTTCATTACAGTTTTAGGTAAGCTACTGAGTCTTCAAACTAAATGAAAATAATACATTCTGGGGAAGAAACACATTTATGAAACATGTTAAACTATAGCAGCTAACATTAATAATTATTAATGCTTGCTTATCTACAAGTTGTAAAAGGAAAAGTTTTTTCAATCATTATAAGATGTTACAGTGTTAATCTACATTTCAACAGATATTTAAAGGCAATACTGCAACTGTCAAGGATCTGCTCTTAAGCTTGAGAGAAGCCTGCAAAGGAATGCCAAGAGTTTCATTTTATGTGACATGAAAACACTATTTTATCAAGAAAAATGTTATTAGCTCCTCAGCCACTTGAGCACTTTCTATTGTAGATTCTCAGAAAATTCTGCAGATACTCTGTAGTGTATGGTGTTAGTACATTACCTATGTAAAATACCTTGACGTATAAAATTAAGTGATCTGTATAAACAGAGTTTCCACTATTTTGCTTGACCGTATTTAGAAATCATAGCAAAGACTGAAGCTTTGAATAAGAGGCACTCATATCTGAGAATATGGAAGCTAATAAAGGAATTTGTAAAGAAAAAATAAAGATATATGCTATATTATGTTTAGATGTTTGTTAAAGTCTTGCAGACTGGGAGAGTCACATCTTAAATAACTTCTGAATTTTTCTCTATAGGCTTCATAAAAGCACCAAATTTCTGGCCTTTATATAGTCCTAAAAATTAAAAAAGCTCCTCTGAGTGAACAAAGAATTTGTTTTATTCAGATGGCCTGAAATTCTACAAATTTAAGCATAAATAAGACAAGATAAACTTTAACTTCACTTTATTATTTTCCATCCCTTTTTTTCTCCTATTCTATTTCTTATTACAATGCACTACCAAGGTAGGGCAAGCTTATCACTGATAGTTGATAAAGTAGGTTTTGGGCAACGGATGAACAAATTTTATTATTTAAAAATTGAAATTGTTTATATTTACTTTACCATGGATTATAAAAAAACAGAATCAATGCATTAAAAATATCTTAGTTATTATTGCTTAGAAATATAGGTAATATAAATATTTAATATTTTTAAAGGAAGAATATTTAAAGAAAATATTAAATAAACATGACTATAGGTGACATAGCTATGGGGAAAAATAGAGGTGGGAGAGAAGTATCGAAAATTGTGGAGACACTGTCCATGGTACTCATTGTTCTTCTCAGAGAACTGTAGTCATGTTTTGAATCCAGGTAGGCCTATCAACCTTTGAAGAATTGTACTGTTCCAATAAAAATATCTTCAGCCATCTTCAAATCAAGACATTTGCTACACCATTAAATCAACTGCTGTGTGATATTAAGAAGTAGCATTAGTGAAATATTTTGTTTTTATCCTTTTCATCAGTAAAATCTGCTACTTCTTTTTTCTAAAGCATGTTTCTCTATATATACTGTGCAGCTTTTCCTTTCCATCATAGTTCTGAGATTTTATTTAAAACCATTAATTATTCAAAAGTACAAACGGGAGGGATTTTGTTTTGTGTTATGTAAATGTGCATCACTACTTCAATCACATACTCTTTCATAACATTCCATGATATATTCTGTCAATGGCTTCCATACAGATTAAATTTTGAAAATATCCTTCTGTTGAAACTCAGCAAACACTTTAACAGAATTGTTGATAGCATTTGCCATATTCCAGGGCCTATCAAAATACATAGATGATTATTTAATTTTCATCATCTCTTTATACTAAGCCTTGTAAAATACAGATGAGGAAACTGGACCATAAAAAGTCAAGTGATCACTGTGGGAATCACACTAAGTCTCTTTTGAGAACCAATGACTTTTACCACCACATTAAATTATTTTGATATATAAATCTACTATTAATACATATCATGAAACTTTTCCCTTCATATTATTCTTCAGCATATGTAATCATCAATACCCTCCCATTTTTTTAGTGTCTATTTTGTTTGGTCCTATGATGTCCCACCCTATTGATTTTCTTTCTACTTTACTCAAAAAGTATATTCTTTTTTACTGATTTATTTGCCTGTTATTTTTTCTATGAGTGAGTCTTGAACAAGATAAAACATAATTGACCTATATCTAAACTCTGTGTATTCATTCTTTGTCAGGTATTGAAAATCAGCTCAACATCTAGGAAAATAGAATAAAGGTATTATCAAAATACAGTTATCACCCTATGCAGAGTTTGTAAAACCAATCATATGTGACTAGGGTGATCTTCATTAGCTAGGGTACAAGAATACATTTTTTATTAAACACTTAGGTTCATACATGTTTAGTAGTATCCAGAGCTATAACATTTTTTTTGTTTAACTGTACTTCTGAACACCAGGAGAGAGAGAAAGAGACAGATACAGAGAGAGAGAGAGATGAGATAGATGGGAGCAGGGGAGATAGGAGAGTAAAAAAAAAGAGAAACAAGACCATTCTTTTTATTGCTAGTTTAAAATCTGTGTTAGATTTGGAGCCACAATGCAAAATGGCAGTAGTACTATTATTGGTCCTATTATCTCCTTAGGTCAAATGACACTGCAATGTGTGCTACTAACATTAAGATTAAAATTAATATTTGTTATACCCAAAAGTTTAGTCATTCTTCCAAAAGAAAAGCACTAAGCAAGGAACTTAAACACCTTCTACCTCAATTCCCAATATGAGCAAGCATCTTCTGGTTTTTGAGACCAGGTAGTCACTGTATATTTCAACTTCTCAAATGATGATTTCTTCTTGACTTAATATCCTTTCCAAGACAACAAAACTTAATTAAGAGTGTTACAATCAAAGAAGTCAAACAAGCATTGGTTCTCAAAAAAGAATGAGGTAGGGTCTTTATCATTGTCTCTTAAGAAGTTCAAGGCCCATAATGCAAATATAACAACTTTTTTTCAAAAATAACAAAGAGGAATAATAAAGGCAAACTATGCCAGACACAAAAAAATCCTATTATATGCTCCTCTGGGAAGATGGGAGCCACTCGATTGTTGAGGAAAGAATCAGAGATCAAAGAATATTTGGTCCAACATGGTGGACTGTTTTTGCTAAGCATCTTTTAGCATTTTCTGTTGAAAAAATATGTAGCTTCTTTTCACTAGGATCTATTAGAATTCCTGCTTTAAGTAAAGAATTCTTATATAATTGAAGCAAATATTGTCATATCAGCTTCTTGCCTCAGAGATTATCTCTACTAGAATAACAGACTTTGATTAGAAAACACTTTGTAGACAGACAGCATTATGAATCAGGAAAAAAGGCAGTAGATAAAGGGCTCAGTGTTTGAATTTAAGATGAATTAAAAGAAGAAGGTGGGGAGTAAAAGAAGAGTGTTTTGAAGAGAAGAGGTAAGCCATGAAACTCACTGGAAGACTAGAGCTTGTGGTGGAATATTGACTGCTGAAAGCAACTAAACATGAAAAATATAAGTACTTTTTTAAAAATTGGATTTCTAATTTTTTGAATTTAACTGGTGTGTAATTCTCTCATAGAAATTCCCACTGCTGTCCTCATCCTTGAGGAAAGTCTCCTAACTCAGCATCTTGTACTGGAGAAATTTTGGGAAATACTCAGTTTGTGTTTTCTCCGAAGCAAAGCCTAAATGAACAATATCTGTATCCAGATAGTTTATCTGTTTAAGATGTAATTCTAAAAAGTGAAAGTGAAGGACCAGAAACAAGGAGAGAAAAATAAGGAGAAAAACAGTAAGAGTACATCACTGAGCTCCTCGGTGAAGGCTTTCATTACTTCATGGTCTCAGAGTAATGTACAGGAAGGTTCTGAAGAATAGAAATCTGGAGTACCCTAAGCACTGGCTCCTACTTGCCATTGATTGAGAGTCATCCCTAGAGGTGTTAATTCTTCTCTGTTCATAAACTGCACTTGCGTCTGGATTAGTGAGTTTCACACCATCAATGAAAATCTGTGATAGAAGGCAGAAAGTCTCAAAGCAGATGCCTGGAATGGGACAATAGCAGCTTCAAATGAATGAATGAAATCTGACATGGACAATGGAGATGTGATGTGGAACTCAGAGGTAAGCTAGAATGAGTAAAGTTATTATGACGTGATATGATATGAAATAAATGAGTAAGCATCAGGACAGTATATGGATTAAGGAAAACCAAGAATATAGAACTAGATGTGTCTATGGGAAATGTCAACACTATGCCCAAAGACTTGTTGGGAGTTTCACTGAAATTCTGGCTCTTCCCATCTTACCCAGCATGGTAGGCCATCACGAGTATCTCTAGTGGGTGATATTCAAGTTATCTTATTGTAGAATTCAGAGATAGTTTTTTTCCATCAGATAACTCGTACTTTAAAAATGTAGTTTATTCAAATTGATTGAAACAATGATTGGGGGCAATGATGTTTCTAAATTGTATCTGACTAATTAATCTGAGTTCCAAGAACTTTTTGTGAGTTCTGTTTTATAGAATTTCTCCTTTGTTTCTTATTAAGATGTAGTATAAGTAATTTATAACTGAAAGCTGAAATAATAATAAATTTTCTGAAATAATAATAAATAACAATTTCTGAACATGTCTCAAATTCTACCACTCTTCTAGTTTTACTTGTGTTGACTCATGTAATCCTTGCCACGATCCTCTGAGATAAGTGTTACTATTCTCCCATTTTTCAGATATGAAAACTAACGCACAAAGGATGTTAAATAACTTGCCCAGCTACTAAATCACAGAGCTGGAATTCAGCACTGAAAGTCAGGGTGCACGCCAGCCTCAAAAGCACTGTGTACTCATACCTCTTAGGACAATACACAAAGTTCTCAGAAATCAAGATCAAAATTCTTGTATACACTGTTTATTCTATTACAACCAAATTAAAAATAGACACCTGAATAATTTGGTATATAGTCATAATATTAACTTTTAAAATGACCTAATATTTCACATTAGATATACGTCAAAACACACTTTAGATTTCATTCATTTTTTTAATTAACAATACAAAAAACAGGTCAAGCACCTTTGTTAATTAACTTCATTTCATTAAAATCATGACCTCTGGTTTAAAATGCCTCTACTCTTGTGTGTTAAATTTATGTGGATGGTCCATAAACAGTCCCTAATTAGTCACATGTGTATTCAGATGTGGGCTCGTGTGTTATAAACTAACACTGAAGTGTATAAGGAGCTGTCAGTCAGATCAAAAGTCAACTGAAATCATCCTGCTTGGGAAGTTGAGAGCCTGTCACAGTTAGTTAGTCAGAAATGTTTAAAACAGCAACCAAACTTTTATTCTAATTGAGCATGAGTTGAAAGGCTACCCACTTTGATGTCTTTGCTTTTATCATTTGTATATAGCTTTAAAAAACTACTATTATGCTTTTTTAAAAATCCCCCCTTGGAGTGGTAGACATTACTTGGTTCTGAAAATATACAGGTAGATCAATCTATAATTGCAGGGCCTTTGTACAGTTTCCAGTTATGCCTATAATCTTCCACGTGCAAATGTTCAAAAGTTAAATTCTTCCCTCTTTTTTTCTTTATTTGATCTCTTTCTCCACATATTTATGATTCAGGCCATAAGGAATACATCTTTACAGTGATATTTGGGGCATTATTTAAAATATAGTTTTCAACTTACCCTTTTTTTATTTAGCTTTCAGATGAGTAAAATCACAGTTATTTTAAAATTAATATTACACATTTTATTAATAAAATTCAGTGACATTCATGGCCCCATTTTAGAGACTTAAATATTGAGACTTATATGTAACGTGACTATTAACACCTAGGGCTATCTATCTGGCACTATGATAAAGATCTCAAATTTTCAGGCTTTTACACATTCCACTCTTTTAGTTTAGAATTTGCATACAAGGCCTGCATTCAGGTTATGGTCCTGTAATTTTCTTCCAAGAGTGTTGTCAATTAGGATAGCGAAGTCTGGAAACACTATCTAGATGAGGGTGTCAAACTTATTTTCACCGGGGGCCACATCAGCCTTGCTGTTGTATTCAAAAGGCTGAATGTAATTTTAAAACTGTGTGAATGTAACTACTCCTTCACAGTTAAGAAAGAGCTTGGCACTGTGGTTAGGTAGAAACAAGGTGCTGGGTTAGATAAAACAAAGTGGAGGGCCAGATTCGACCTAGGGCCTTGTGTTTGCCACCAGTGACCTAGACTACTCAAATGACAATCACAGTTATATTTCATTTTTCATGTTATAAGCTTCTCAATAAATTGTTTTTCTTTTTGTTCAGTCAATTATCTTTTAAAGATATTTAAACAATAAGAAAAGAAATATATATTTACCCTTGTAGTTGCCATTTTTAATCTGCTTCACTATTTTATGTAAATCTTGATTTCCATCCACTATTAGTTAACTTCTGCCTAAAAAGACTTACTGTAATATAACTTGTAGGGCAGATTGGTGGGTGATTAATTTCCTCAATTTTTGTGTGTCCAAAAATTTGTTTCTTTTGCTTTCATTTTTTTTGGAAAATATGTTTGCTAACCATAAAGTCTTAAATTAAAAATCTGTGTTCTTTAGTACTATAATATTTTGGTTCTATTATCTTCTCACCTGCTTTGTTTCATGTAATACATGTAATGCCATTTTGATCTTTGTTCCATTGTACACTTAATGTTTATTTTTTCTGCATGATTTTAGGAGTTTCTTTTTATACAAGTTTTCAGCAATTTCATAATAATATGCTTTAGGATAGTTTTCTTCATGTTTTTGTGCTTGAAATTCTTTGAGTTTCTTAGATTTATGAATTTACAGTTCTTACTAAGACTGGAAATTTGGGGGCTACTATTTCTTCAAGCATCTATTTTTTCTCTCTTCTCTTTCTGTATTTTTGGGCCACTAATTACTCCAATACCAGGCCACTAGAAATTGTTCCACTGATCACTATTTTTTTTTCTATTTTTTGTCTTCTTTTTTCCCTGTGTTTTACTCTGGATAGTTTCTATTGCTAAATCTTCAAGTTCACTAATGTTTCTTTTTTCTTTCTCTCCTTTTTCAAAAAAATATATTTTATTGATTATGCCATTACAATTGTTCTATTTCCCCCCTTCATTCCCCTCCACCCTGCACACTCCTCCCCCACCATCTCCCCCGTTAGTTTATGACCATGTGTCTCAAGTTCTTTAGATTCTATATTTCCCCTACTATTCTTGCCCTCCCCTATCTATTTTCTATCTACCGTCTATGCTACTTATTTTCTGTACCTTGTCCCCCGTTGTCCTTCTCCCACTCCCCTGTGGCTAACCCTCCATGTGATCATTTCTATGGTTCACTCCTGATGTTTCTGTGATGTCTCGTCTGATGGGGATTCCATACAGTGTATTTTTTTTATTTCAAACATTTTATCTTTCACCCCTTAGATTTCATTCTGGATCTTCTTACATCTTCCATGTCTCATCATAACTTCTTGGACATAAAGTAGAGTCATAATGACTGTTTTTGTTTGTTTTGTGTTAACTATTTTAATGGTACTCCCATTAACGATTTGATGTCTGAGTACATTCTAGGCCAGTTTCAGTTGACTAATTATTTTTCTAATTGTAGGTCATGGTCTCTCGTTTGTTGTATGCCTGTTGATCTTTGATTAAATGGTCAACATTATAAGTTTTACCTTGTTGGATGCTTGATATTTTTTTCATTCCTATAAATATTCTTGTGCTTTGTTCTGAGATGTAGTTTAGTGAATTTGGAAATAATTTGAATTGTTCAGTTCTTACTTTTATGATTTGTTAGTCAGGTCCAGAGGAGTATTCAATGAGTAACCTTTCTTCAACACTGAGGCAAGATCTTAGTACTCTCTCCAGAGCTCTGTGGATTAATTTTTTCTCAATTGATTCTGCAAGAACAAGAAATCTTCCTGGACCTCTGAGCACATCAGGAACTGTCCCCTCTAATTCTTACAAATTATTTCTTTCCAGCTATAGTTGGTTTTCTCATGTGCATGTGCTGATCAGTGCTCTGCTGAATCCTGGAGAAGGGCCATCTGCATATGCCTAGGATTCTTCTGTGCCACTTTCTCCCTCAGGCACTCTGTCCTGCAAATTCTACCTGCCTCAGTTTCCCTGTGTTCTTAGCTCAGCAATTCCTCTGAGCTCTGGTTCAGTTTTTCTTCTCTGTGCTGTGTCCAGGAAACTAATAAGACAATAAATGGGGGGCAAACTTATGTCTCATCTTGGGTACTTTCCATATTTCAGGGATACTTATCTTTCATCACCTGATATCCAGTGTCTTGAAACTAACGTTTCATTTATTTTGTCTGAATTGCTTTTGTTGTTGTTGGATATTTTAGTGGGAGAGTAAATCCAGTCCCTATTGACCATCTTGTCCAGAATGATTACTTTTTGAGAATGAAAAACATAGAATTATATTAAGCATTCATATGTTCTAGGGATTGATCTAAATACTGTACATATACTAACTCATTGAACCCATGTAATAACTCATGAGGTAAGAATTATTATAACCTCCCAGGAGCAGACATTGTTGGTTACCTGTACAATATTATTGCTACCTCCTTTTCATTTATAACAGAAGCACAGATTCATTTCCAGGATATCATTTTCTCTTTGATGTATGCCTATTAGGAATGACTTCTACTTCTGATTAAATGTGTATCTTATCTTCTAAATTTGTTCAATAGTATATATTTCAGAATTTTAGTAGAGTGGATTTTTTTCTAAGATTCTTTTTAGGTAGAATAAAACCCCCAGGAGGTAAATTTCAGGCACCAGAATGACAGCTGAACTGTTGTCCTCAAAAGCCATTTAAAAATTACTTTCTAAGATTATTGTGTGTATGACATATACAATTTTTTCACATTTCCTGTTACAAAGTTTTATCTATTGTCTTGCTTTTAAAAATATTTTTAAAACCTGTTTCAACACATTCCCAGTGTGGATCAGCTGGTTGGAGCATTGTTCTGTAAAACAAAATGTCAGAAGTTTGATTCTGGTCAGGGCACATGCCTAGGTTGCTGGTTGACATGTGTACAAGAGGCAATGGATTGGTGTTTTTCCCTCACATTGATGTTTCTCTCTCTTTCTTTTTCCCTCCCTTCCTCTCTCTCTAAAATCAATAAGCATGTCATCAGGTGAAGATAAAAATATTTTTTTTTACAAAATAACACTTTTTTATCATACAATGGTTTACTGCATAATTATAAAGTATTCAAAGAATAAGTAAACCCTCAAGAAAGTGTTGCTTTAATCTGTAAAATCTACTCCCAGCTACTCCCACACTCAGTTAACATAATAAGTAATTATACAAACTCTAAAAGAATAGAAAGATATACATTGAACCTTGTTTCATTTTATACCTTTTAAAAAAACAAAATTAGAGAAACAGAGACAGTAGGAAGATTAGTAAAGTATCCTTGTTGATTGTTGAAGTTTTTTATGGGTTTTCTCTCTAGATAACATCCATAAAACAGGAGATCTAGAATAAATGCAGAGTATCATAAAAGAAAGAAGTACTGTGAACCAACCAGTTGAACGGATAATTCATCATAAAAATTAAATATATAGGCAAAGATTCAACAAAACCATAAGTAGAAAATGTTTAATAATACGGCAAAACTGTTCTCCAAGGATTTTTTTGTGATGTACCTTCTCCCCCCTTGTCCTTCTCCCACTCCCCTGTGGCTAACCCTCCATGTGACCATTTCTATGGTTCACCCCTGATGTTTCTGTGATGTCTCATCTGATGGCGATTCCATACAGCGTATTTACACTGGCGATTCCCCAGTGTAAAAATATTTGTCAAAATCTTTCATATTAGAACTCTATATGTTGTATCTAAGTAAACCATACTGAGAAAATAATATATGATTCTTGGAAGGAACTCGTAGCTGCATTAAAATGGTACCAAAAAAGAAATGGAATATTTAGGAACTAAATGCTTGGCTATGCATCCCAATCTTTTTGCATTTGGAATTAAAATGAAAAGAATATAAAACTGTGGCATAATATAGAAGCAAAGATGATGAAAACAGAAATAAAGTAACATGGATTCTTTATTATGAGGCTATGATATTTATAAATATTGACCTCTAGTTCTCTCCACCTATGAATGAAACACCATGACCTAAGGTTGGGTGAAAATGATCACATTACCCCATTTCCCTACATTAATCAAGCCAAATGAATAATTTACCCAGTGTAATGTTTAATTTTAGTGAAACTGGAGGGAAAAGACTCTTGCATCTTTTGTTACCAAAGTATAAGGATATAGTATTTTTTTCTACATAAGTGGGTGAAAGCTAATGAAGTGACAAATATGTAAAAGGTGAGAGAGACTTGAAAAGTGAAAATAACTGAGGAGAAATAGGTTTATCAGTATAGTGTCAGTGACTGGTGGCTGTTTCCGAGGTTCTTCAGTTTTCTCTGGTTCTCTCAGCTTTTCCTTTGATTCAGTGAGCTGTCCCAATATTACCACAATAAACCCCTGTGAGGCTTAAATTGCTCTAGTGTGAGTTTAATTTCTGTTACTTAAATTGAAAGAATTTTGGATCAAGAGAAAGCATGAGCTGAGTTGGTCATTTTGTTACTTAATAGCATGAAACTTTACAGAAAACTTAGGAATTAGAGTTTAATGGTAAACTCTTCATTGGATTTCACTATGGACCAAGGCATTTCCAAGTGACTAAACACTATTCTGATGATTTTAATGTACAGTTCCTCTGAAATCTACACATTCAGTGAAATATAAACGATTTGAGAACTCGGGGAATAGAAATGTGAGCTAGATAGGCTATTTTGAGGTGCCCCTTATATTTTAGCTTTATTAAAATACAAGTCACAAATATCATATAAAGAAAAGTAGTACCTTGTACAATGAAGTGAATTTTACACTAAATAATAATTGAAAAATGTTATGTTCTATGAGTAGTTAACTGCAGAGATTAAATAGAATTATTGAGACAAGACCAAGGGAATGTGTTCAGTTTTACTTTCTCTCTCCACATTTCATTTTTCTTAGGTGTAAACGGAGTTCTAGAAAAACTAGGCATGGCAATGTATGTGACCCTTGGAGCCTAATAATATCCTGTTTAATGCTACTTTCCCTTCTTTACTTTAATACCTTATAATGTAGAAGCCTGTACGGGAATATCTTAACTAACAAAGCACAAGAAGAGATTTCTGAACTAGAAAAGATATTGCTAAACTGCTTCCGAAAGTTTTATATAATGAAGTTCTTCAGAGTAATTTACTAGCAACAAAAGTGTATACTAAAACTATGTTTGAGAACCTTTATCCTGGTCCAACCTTGCTTTACCTGTAAGGCCCTAGCTTTCACTCAACCTATCTGTCATGACAGAGACAGATTCTCTTAAACTTCCACTACAGCCACATTCTTCCCATCAACTAAAGTGCAGCTTAAACTGGCTGGTGTGGTGCAGTGGACTAAGCACAGGCCTGCCAACCAAAGGCGACTGGTTTGCTTCCCAGTCAAGGTACATGCCTGGGTTGCTGGCCATGTCCCCCAGTAGGGGGCGTATGAGAGGCAACCACACACATATTTCTCTCCCTCACTTTCTCCCTTCCTTCTCCTCTCTCTAAAAATAAATAAATAAAAATATTTTTTAAAAAGCCTTAAATGTCTTTTCTTGATCTTTCAACTTGCATATATAACTCAGAGAAAACATAACTTCTAAGAGGCATGCAAAATCGTTCCAAGGACAATGGATCAGTGTTAGAGAAGAGGGGAGATTTTGAATCCTGTATGGGCTGGGATATTGGTCACTCAGATTGTCCTCGGGCTCTGTTGGACTTATGCCTGTCTCCCAAGGAAGTTGGTAGTGGGACGGAGGGGAAGATTACAAAGATTGACTGAAAGCTGAAAGAACTCTTTCATTGGAATTGTTGAAAGATTTTGGAAGCCCAAGCCTTAGAACTTTAAAACCCCTGTCCCAGTGGGATCAAAGAGGGTGGGGGTGGATAGAAGAGTGTGGGGTGCTTTTCCTATTCAATGTTGCTATTGAGCATGAAAGCGGATCAGCTGACAACCGAATGCAGAGATAGAATTTTATTGTGATGAGTCTTGGAGATTTTGCTGCAATACTGAAGATCATGGACAAAATAAAACAAAATAAAACAAAACAAAACATAGTAGATAGTTGAAGATTGGGGACCTTGCAATGGCTTTGATCTTATGGAAAGATTCGTATCAAGGCAAAATGAAGGAGTAGATGCATACAGTAGCTGCGAGGACTATTTTCTTTCCACTATAAAATAATTCTAGACATATTTTGGAGGACTGTTTATATTTTAAAGAGTCTGTGATCCATTAAAACCCCAAATGAGCTGAATTGCGTACTGTAAGAAAAAGAATGAGATAACTTGAATCTTCAAAAGGAAGAACTTCAGCAGGACTTTGCAGAGGCTGGAGCTGGTGGAATTCTGGATTCTTGGAAACTGTAAAGACCTCACATTAGTCATCTTTAGTGAAAAGCTTTCTAATTTGAATTTTTGTTTATATTTTGGAGGACTTCTTATTTCTACCCCACTACCAAACAGCTTCCTCTGATACAGAAACATAATCTGCTAAGAGCTCAATCTCCTCACTAGACAAATTTGTGTTTGGATCCTATATCCCACTTACATGCTCTTGACATTGGGCTAATTACTTACATCTGTGAACTTCCACTTCCTCATCTCCACAGATGGAAAAACCGTTTTACCTATCTCAAAGAGTTGTTATAAGGGTCAAATGAGGAAGAGTACATTATATAAGTGCTCAGTAAGTATTAAGAATAACTTTATATCAATACTTTCTAACTATAACCATGATTAACATGTATGTTGATGGACTCTTTCTTACCCCTTCTATAACATGATCTTTCCATTTCTCACTAATGAATGTCATAATGATCCCATTGTTTTTATTTTATATTTCTAAGAGAAGTTGTCATTGGTCTGAATCATCTTTTCAAGATTTATAAATGACTTGTTCCTAATACAGCTGAGACAGTTTCTTAAACTCATGTAACTAGATATACCGGCACTAAGTGAGAAAAATGTATATATACATATTTTAACACAAATTTATTATGTATAATATCTATATATCTGTATCTATATCTATCTGTCTATCCTCTCTCATTTATCTCATGGCTTACCTTGATGGTCAGCAAGCTAGCCATATAACATAAATACTTATTTTGTATCAAATAATATAATGGAGAGATAACTCTGAACTTAAAATACATACAGAGTAGCATCCTCCCAGACTAAAGCTCCCATAGGTCATTTCAGGATGCATATTTGGAAGTACTTCTTAATGTTATTTTGATCTTATAACCGTGCAAGCACTCATGGCCTAGGAAAACAGATTTCATTTTGCAGAGCTGAGAAATAGAGCATTCTGAAGAAAGAAAGTTTTGTGTTTGGGAGATCAAGGTGGGAAGACAGAAGGGCCTGGTTACAACTTTAACACTGAACGAGAACTTGGACCAAATGGACACATGACTCAGGGCTCCAGAGAAAAAGTGATGGAATTGGTATTCGTGATGGTTAATAATAAAGATGTGCCAGTTTCTAAAATCACTTTAGTGTCTAAGGAATAGTAAAGGCATCTGTTTGTTATTGCTAAATATAATACACAAATATTATTAAAATAATATATATCAGCACAATTTTTAATGCAATATAGTAGAGTAAAAAACAGTTCTGGATCTTAATTGACTAGGTAGATAAATTTAACAAATAAACTAAACTATGTTTTGGTAGTTTAGTAATTTAAAAATATTAAAAAGTACTTCTTAGCAATTCTAATAGTATTACTAGAAGAATGACTAGAATTTCTTGTGGTCAAGTTAGAGGGAAAAATATATCAGGAACTCAAATGACATGAAAAAACATAAGACATAATATACTCAAATTGGAGCATCTTTTTTGTTTTATTTTACAGAATGTATATTTGTCATGCATAACAAATATAATTTGGAAATGAAAAGTGAACAAAAACACAAACCAACGAAATATCAGGGTGACTTAAATGCCACAACGTTTGGTATTGTCCAGAGCACTGCTTCTCAAAATTGTGTGTGCACATCAATTGCTTTTGTAAAAGTGCAGTTCTTAATTCAGTAGGTGTAAGACATGACCTAAGATTCTGTGTTTCAAGCATTGCTGCCAGATGATGCCAATGCTGCTGGTCCATTGATAATAATTTTGTCTTATTAAATTTTAAATTCTAGATTCTCATGCACCTGTAAGAAATAATACAGAGAGATCCCATATGCCCTTTATCTAGGTTGACCCAGTGACAACATCTTGCAACTTCATAAAAAAATCACTTGGGGATATTTATACAGGTCATTTTCTGGATTCTCTGTTCTATTTCATTCATCTATGCATTTATCTCTTCATCAATACCGTACAATCTTGTTTACTGTGGCTATGTAGTAAATCTTGAAACTGAGTAGACTGATTTCTCCCACTTTCATCTTGTTTTTTTTAATTGTCTTAAGCTATCCCAGTTCCTCTGCAATTTCACATACATTTTAGAAAATATTTTCTATATTTATAAAAATCTTTGCTGACATTTTAATAGAGATCTTATATTAAATTTGTTTGAGAAGAATTGATAAATAACAAATACTATGTGTCTCTATTTATTTGGAACTCCATTGACTTCTCATATCAGAATTTTTTAGTTTTATGCATGAAAATTTTGTATGTACTTTGTTATATTTATATCTAAGCATTCGTTTGGTTAAAGTGAGCAATCATAGGTGGTCTTATATTTTTAATTTCAGTGTTCCCATGTTTTAGTTCATATATAGAAGTACTATTGATTTTGAATGTTTATCTTATATCCTGTAGCATTGCTGAACTCATTAGTCAAGGATTTTTTTTAATATATTCTTTGGAATTTTGCAATCATGTACCCTGAAAGCAGAAATGTTGTATTTCTCCCTCTCTCATCAGTATGCCTTTTCTTTTCTTTCTTTTCTTTTCTTCCTTCCCTCCTTCTTTCCTTCCTTCCTTCCTTTCTTCCTTCCTTCCTTCCTTCCTTCCTTCCTTCCTTCCTTCCTTCCTTCCTTCCTTCCTTTCTTTCTTTCTTTCTTTCTTTCTTTCTTTCTTTCTTTCTTTCTCTCTTTCTTTCTTTGTTTTTATCTTTCTTTCTTTCCTGGTTATTCTGGCCTAAATTCTAGTACTATGTTGGAAAAAATCCCAGGAGCAAGTATATTGTTTTGCTTCCAGTTCTAGGGGTTAAATATAAAGTCTCTCACCATGAAGTATAATATTAGTTACAGATACATTGTAGATGCTCTTAATAAAGTTGAAGAAACTTTCTATTTTCCTGAAGCTTAGAGAGTCTATGTAACTTGCTCAAGACCTCACTTGTAAAAATTCATCTAAAGGAAAACATAAACCTCTTTCTACAAATCCCATTCTCTCCGGGATTCTAATGTATATGTAAAACTTAAAAGGTTTAAAAAAGCATGGCCAGAAAGTGGTGAGTATAAAATGTGGCTAAAGCCTAAGTGTGTCTATGAGAGCAGAAGAATTTACATAATTAGATTTCTATGGGAAGACATGTTTAGGGGTTAGAGAATAGACTGGACCAGAATGGGACTATAATCAAGGCCCTAAGTTAGAAATGTTAATTCTTCTGGCAATAATTGATGATGTAAGTAAGAAAGTAGTACTAGAGAGTCCATTGTTTATTACTCGTAATTAGTTGTTTTGATCCTAAGTAAAATTAACTTTAATATCTATAGGAAATTACTTAGGATAGTAGTAATTAATGTATGAGATATACCCACACATTTTGGGCCTTTATCATGATAGATTATTTCTTGCCCATGCAACAGTCCAGTGTCCATAGTGAACAGGTGGCAATTTTTGCCATGGGATGATTCAGAACCCTGGGCTGCTTATAGCCCAGTGGCCTTCAGTTTGTGTAAGTGGAGAGAGAAAGGAGAAGGAAATTATGTCTTATGAACCTTGGCCAGGAGATGACATGCATGACTTCTAAACATTTTCCACTGTCTGACACACAGTTACTTGATTTACAGCCCCAAAGGAGACCAATAAATATATTTCACTGTGTACTCAGGGTGTGGGTGGGACAGGGTGGGTGAAGGTGGAGGCTTGTGAACACAGTTTTTGGTGAAAAGTATTTGGTAAGAAGTCTTTGACACAATAAAAATGAAAGTAAAAAATTATCCAGAACATGTAAATTCCCAAGAGACTAAGGATTTATTATTTTAGCACATATATTAGATTCCTGGTGCTGCTGTTACTAATTGCCACAAACTTGGTGGTTTAAAACAATGCACAAACAATATTATTATCTTACGATTCTGAAGGTCAGACATCAGAAATGGGTCTCACTGAGCTCAAGTCAAGGCACCAGCAGAACTGCATTCTTTTGTGGAGGTTCTGGGGAGAATCTATCTTTACCTCTGTGCCCACCCCCCTTCTGAACCTGCCCACATTTCCTGGCTCCTAGTTCCCTTCCATCTTTAAAGCCAGTGGTGGCCTCTCTCTGGTTCCAACTCTTCTGCCTCTTTCTTACACTTCAAGTCACCACATGATTACACTGAATACATTAGGATCATCCAGGATAATGTTCTTATTTAATGGTTAGAAGATTAATAACCTTAATTACAAATAAAACTTTAGTACCCCTCCCTGCTCTATTAGATGGGCTATAAAATATTCACCAATTCTGAAGTTTAGGATTTGGGGGAGTTCATTATTCTATTACTACATAGTAGAGTTTTATGGACAGATATGAATGGATACTATAATTTTATTATATTTTCTATTAAATTAGGAAATGCAGCCTTGTGTAAAAAAAGAGTTAAGTAGCTCTGCATTCAAATTTCAGGACTATCGTTTAGTAACTACATTATCTTATTAGTTCAAGCAAGCTATATAACATCTGCATGTATATTTTCTTACATGCAAAAAAGGGGATAAATAATACTTTTACCATAGATATGTGGTTAAGTTTAAGATACTCCCTGAAACATTGTTCATTAAAAATAAGCTAGTTTATTTAAATCTACTTCTTTTATCCAGGGTTGGAGAAGACCATTACAGCCTTAGATAAAGGCATCAGTTTTTTCAACCTTGAATTTCAAAGCTGGCTGTTTTTGAGTCTGAGGTGAAATGATGTTTGTAAGATATTTGTTAAGAAGTGGAATAACATTTGCAGTCCACCTCTTACCTCTTAAAAGCATGGGGACCTAGCTAGAAATTGAGGAACACAGGGAGGGCTGGGGTGGTGCGGAGGGGTGGGGGGAAGAGGCAAAAAATGTCCTTGAACAACAATAAAACAGTTAAAAAAGACAAAAGAAATTGAGCAACTTAGGAAAGTTTCTATCTCTGGAAGATGGCTAGAGCGGCTCAAGAGCTCAGGGTGGGGCTGGAGAATTGTGCCCTGTGGGAAGAAAGGTTTGGAACAGTAAGAATCTGGGCGGAACAAAGACACTGAGAGAACAAGGGGACAGTGACCAGAGGGGAGAGGAAAGGGAAGTTAAGGGGAAAAAGGGGGAAGGATTTGGAGGAACAAATAGGAAGGACACAGGGACGAGAACTAAGGGGGTGGAAATGGGAGGGAGGTGGGGAGCATGGGGTGGGGGAGGCTGGGATGGGAGAAATAGACAAAAAAACTGTACTTGAAAAATAACTAAATAAAATAAAAAAAAAAAAAGAATCTGGGCGGAGATGCTACCAGAGTCATTCAGATAGGCTGGCCCCAAAAGGAAAAATTAAACCACAAAAAGGGAAATGGACAACTTTAAGAGAAAGTAGAATACCTCTTATCTCTAGGTCCGTTTGGAACTCTAAGATGAAATTGTTTTAGAGAGTATCCTTATATCGAGAGAAGTGTATAGAGTAGGAATGTGAGTAAAATGCGTTAAGGCAGAGACAATGTCAGAGATTGTATCCTGATTCTCTTTCCTTGTAGGATGTAGACATCAAGTAATTCTTGTGTGCCTACATTAGGGGTATGGGAGGTAACATTTAGATTCACCAATAAATGGCCCATTAGGTCTTCAAGGCAAGGGGTAAATTAACAGACTAAGCCAGGGTTTAGCTGGAGGATTTATTACCAGTGAGAGTGGAGGTGAGAGTCAGAAAGGTGGGGACCCCTGCACTCTAACTATGTTAAGAAAACAGACTTCTAATTATATATCCAAGAACTATATTATATATAACAAGAACAGAGTCAGCTCCAGAGACCAGGGAGGAACAGTTACACCCAGAGATCGGGGGAAGCCATCAGAGAACAACCTTTTGGAGTTAAAATCATGACCCTCACACAAACATAAAATGAGTATGTGTCAAATGTCTTATTTACCTAATTCCTGGGAGAATGAGGAACATGTTACCAGTATTTGAAAGAAGATTTCAAAGAGCACACACTTCTTATTTAAGTAGTCAGAAGTGCTCAAATAAATTTGTAATATATGACTCTTCAACATCAGGGCAATAATCAATTTCATTCCACCAGATAAAAAACATAATTTCTGTATTTTTTTACAAAATGTGTGTTTTTATGAAGAAGAACCATTCACAGCATTATCACCTTTTTAGAGCTTGCAGAGCTACAACTCAGAAACGATGTGTGTGGGGGGGCTGTTACTGAATTGTCCTCGTGTGACCCAAAAAGTTGCGTTATACAGGACAGGACACTAATGATATTTTTGGCCACTTTGAAGTCATTTCTTTCACAGCCTTGCCTGACTGACCCCATGCAGACCACTCTCATGATATGGTGTCACTTTTCTCCAGCACCTGTGCGTTGTCCTGGAGAGGAGCAAGGAAGACGCAATCCTGGGTCGGAAGAGACTGAGTCTCCAAGGTGGCACCAAGAAAATAGCATTTCTTGAAGGAGTAAATGTAAATTTGTGTGTGTGTGTGTGTGTGTGTGTGTTTATCAGTGAAATTTAGGACTTTTAGAAAATTTAGGACTTTTAGAAAATTTAGTTCAGTTACAGAGAAATAACGAACTTAAAAGATTTTCTACATTGGGATGGAGACCTGCCCATCTAAAACCTGATAAACATGTCAAAGGATAAGGTAGCTTCTGTCACAAAACAAAGTGCTCTCACAAGAGTATCCTGCTACCATGCATTCAGGAAAGGCGAGCTCTGCTCCTTTATGGGTAAGTATGCAAATGAGCAGCACTATGCTTGAGAAAGTAATGGGAATTATTCTCTTTAAAAAATCGTATCTCTTCCTGCTGAGTCAAAATAATGGTATTTTGTATTATTCTGCAGCATAATTAAATATTTTCTACAGTACAAAAGGAAATGGGAACATGATCCTTAACAATGTACAAGGGGTTATGACTGGGTGAAATGTAGAAGCAGTTGGAGGACTTGCTTTCTCTCTCTTTGATATTCTTTTTTCTGTCTTGTAGGTATCAAGTCCCTAAATACAGCTTTTCAGTTGCCACAATTAGCTGGTGATATTAACCACCCAGTTACTCTTAACTGCCCTGTTCATTCACTTTCCTCTAAAATATGATCCACAGCTGGGAATATTAGTTAACTTTCAGTTTGCAAATGATATCTAGACTTATTCCATTAAAATGAAAATGATGAGTAAGAGTTTAAAGGATTATTCTAAACTGCAAATGGACTTAGGGTTAAGAAAATGCATTATTCTAAAAGGATGAAATCTTAATGGTAATATGTCTGGAAGGCAGAGGCTAGAAAAGGGTTCAGGAGATATTTGTACAATTCCAGAGACTCTACAGGCAACACTTAAGTCACACATAGGCCCTGTTCACTCTCCGATGCATGCAAATGACCCATAATCTGTGTGTATATTTATGCATTAACGTTAACACAGGAATAATGTCCATAGTTTAGACCATGGATTATGTGATAAAGCTATGGCTACACAATCCTAAAGAACAAAACTCAGGACCAAAGTAAGAATGTACTCTGAAAGTATTTGCCGGATAATTAGAAAATGTTTCACTGCTTCTAAAACCTCCTATATAATATACAGCTAAATGATTATTTTGGAACTTACTTTAGAGTATTATTACCTTTGAGAAGGCATTGTTATTGGGCCCTTTTTTCTAAGAGACATTAATGCATATAATTAAAAACATACAATTCAACCTCTCTGTAGGACATCTATGAAACCATTTATGGTTGTTTTTTCTTGTCCTTCTAGGTGTTTCTGACTGTGGGCTCAAAGTAATGAGAAGAAAGTTATTTTTAGGTTGCAATAGTGTTTTGGTTGCTCTAAACTAAAAAGCTTTATTTAGAGTTTGCATACTCTACTACGGTACACTGTGTTTTATACAAAGCTAATTGCTTTCCTTAGTGTTGCCATTATCCATTTTTTCTAATAAGCCTTCCCCGCTAAAAAAATAAAATAAAAATGAAGTCGATTTGCATTGCTTGTTGAGAGGAAAATAAAATGTCCAAAGTAGAACAATATATTAAAAATATTTCCTTACCAGTACCACCCCAGTTTATAAGAACTTTACTTTTTCATCATTTTGAAAATAATATATAAGGAAAAATGTGTTTTATATATACTCATGTGACTAGATAATCCAAAATTATCATCATCTGCTTACATATTTGCAAAGCCCATAGATGAGAGAATTTTTTATGTAACCTTTCTGCTCACAGGTATCCCAATATTAATAATCATCATTACATACTTGTATTAAGCACTTACTTTCGCTCTCATCTCTGTTGGTTGCTGAACAAAGCAATGTAACTCCTCATGGACCTTGAACTTAAGAGCTTGCTATCTAAAACATTAAAATGAGA
The DNA here is from genome assembly GCF_021234435.1 of Artibeus jamaicensis. Lineage (NCBI taxonomy): Eukaryota > Metazoa > Chordata > Mammalia > Chiroptera > Phyllostomidae > Artibeus > Artibeus jamaicensis. The sequence goes on from NW_026521904.1 coordinate 2,954,469, forward strand.
GACCATTGTTTAAATAGTTGCTTGAAGTCTCACCATCAAGTTTCAAGCCCTATTTATCCTGACAAATGGATACTAAGTTGAATATAAAATCCAAACTACTGTCCCCAGGCCATTGAACATTCAACAGTATATGGAGATGGGGCTCTAAATAGCTAATTCAGGATATGATTGCATTAGCCACTCAGATATGAAAATGGTTGTGATTCATTTAAACATGAAGCTCTCTTATGCCCAGCCATAGCAGATGAGAACTGTGCCCGTCATGAGGAGGACACATAGATTTTTTTATCAGATGGAGTTTAAGTGCTTCAGGGGGATACAGGCAAGCAGGGTTATCCCTGAAGAGTCTGTGCAAGAGGAGAGAGGGGAGCAAAACTACAAAAGGAGGATTAATAAATATCTGCCTGCTACTCATCATCCTTTTGTCAATTTTCTGATACTAATTAATTTGGAAAGATCATTCAGCATGTGCATTTTTGGATGTTTTAGATATGTTTGAAGTTTTCCTTTAGGCTTGTAACTTCAAAATGATGAGCTGTGTGTTAGAGGAAGTCAGGCTGAGCCCAGACGTTGTTGCCAGAGGGGATCATCACAAGCATCTGCCCTCTGCCGGCTCCTTCCCTTGGTGGATGCCACGCCCTCATGATCAGGTGGTCTGTGCTGCCATTCTCTCGTCCCCCACACCCTCTTTGGTACTTTGCTGTAGCCCCCTTCTTAGACCAACCCTTCTGTAGCCCCATGACCCCCCTCCCAGAGACAGTCACTCGTCCAAATCTGTCTACCATCTGTTCTACAAGCCCAGCCTTAAACTGCCTTCCAAAGATCTTCACTCCTCCAATGGAAGAAACAAGATTCTTTTCCCAGATACCTCAGCCCAGCCCGAGCTGTAATGTAGCAAGTCTCCTATATTTAAAGTGTTAAAGAAAAGAGAAGGGAGGGAGGTCCAAGAAAGCCCAGAGAAAGTGTCTTAGAAAACCATTAGGAAAACAAGCACCAGAGAAGTCTGTTGTTTTGTGTATGTGTATGTACATTACATGATTTCCTGAAGTTAGTGGAAGGGAATCTTGATGCAGTAAGTTTTTATTCTATATTATGGTATCTTTGCTCTCCGGATCAGAACTCAGGTCATGACAACATATGGCAAACAGAATTTTGCACATGTAATTGAGGTCGTAGGTCTGCTGACCTTAAGATAGGAATATTAATATTATCCCGTGTGGGCCAAATCTAATCACCTGAGCCCTAAAATGCAGAGAACTTTCTTTGGCTGGCATCAGGAAAGATGCAGCAGAACAGAAAGTCATAAATCGACAGCATGAACTCGACTCACTTGTGCTGACTGGAGACGGAGGGGACGACATGACAGGAAGCGCTGGCGGTTGGAAGGAGCTGAGAGGCTGAACGGGCACCCTGCACCCCCACTGCGGGGAACTGAGATCTGCTTATAAGCACATCCCCTGCCTTTGTCTCATCAGCTTCAAGACAACAGCCTGGGCTGACTGACACCTCATCTGTGGCCTGTGAGACCCAAGGCAGGAGAACGAGTTAAACCTCCGCAGACTTCTGACCTACAGAACGGTGAGAAAATCGATCGGTGTCGTTTTAACCTCCTAAATTTTTAGAATTTATGTCATCGATATAAAAGTAATATTACACACATAATGTATCATATTCTCCAAAAAAAACACACACAATGATGACTGTGTATTCCATGCAATCGACTGTTTAAACTTTATAGTCCCATGAGCACAAGAAAAATGAGAGGAAAACCCTTACGAACTCATCTCACCCCTAATTTAGGTAGAGAAAATGATGGAAGAAAAAAAAATTTCCCATGATTAAACTAAAGCAATATGGTCTGCTTCTAAGCATTCTGTGAGAATTAAAGGTGATTGAGAAAATAAAGCATCAACCTCATTCCTTAGCACATTTTCACTACTCTCTACATAATATTCTCCCTTCCTCCCCCTTTTGTTGCCCAACTGACCTTGTTACTTGGTATCACTGTGCCTGTATATGTCACTGCACTGTATTCTAGGCAGTAAATCAGTATCATCTGCGACCCTTGTTAATGCAGGCTCCGACAACCCACACTGGAATTACTGACTGTAAGTCTCCAGGGCTGGGCTCCTGGGGTTATGAATGTCTAACACTCCCAAGTGAGTCCCGCTCAGTTACACCGTGTGCACTCAAGAATCCTGTGGTGAGGGTGTGGCCAGTTTTGAGAAAGAAGTTATCAACAGCTGAGTTGTGGGATTTTCCAGATGGGAAATGCAGCCCCACAATAGCACTGAGGGCAGAGTCACTGCTTCCTGTAGCACAAAGGCAGCCTGCACCTTCTGCTCTTCACAGAATTCACCAGTGAGCTAAGGGAATACAACGAATCTCTGTTCTTCCTACCTCGTAGCTGAGATTAGGTAGGAGGGCCTGTTACAAAAGAAGAAGAAGAAAAGATAGTGCCATAGTGTGACTACACATAATCATGCTGGAACTGCTGAGCTGATAGCTGCCCTTCCAGTTTAGCTGCGGTTGAAGTTGGAAACCCTGCTGGGTTTATGGGAACTGCCCTCTAGTAGCAACCGTGACCGTTAGTTTTTTTTTTTCTTTTATGGTGTTTCCTTTTAAACTATGTTTGAGATCTTTGTTGTAGGTGTATACCCTGGAGCACCAGTGATGTGCGCAGACTTCAGTGAGATACAGCACATAAAAGCCCATGGTGTGAGTGTGACGAATTGCAATGACAAGGCTGAGTTGGAGGTAACTTGTGAACAATCGAGTGAATTAAAAAGTCCCTTCTCATGACAATGCAAAGGGGAGATTAAGTGCAACCTGAGGATATGGACCCTGATCTCTTCCCTGAAAGTGTGCCACATGCGTTCTGGGCCACTATGCCCTGATCAAACACTCAAGGTCTGTATTCACCCTGTCCAAAATAAATATCATCTGCTGTCAAGTGCACACATTACTAGCAATAAGCTACAGGAGTTAATCATTCATGAAGGTGGGGAATGTGGCATTGATCCAAGATAGAGCCAGGAGTGAGCGAGATGAAAGAGCATGCCTCAGTATTCAGAAGAAAGACCAATGCAAATACGGTCATGCAATCAACAAAACAACGCAGTTATTAAAGCTCTCCCATGGTGCATAAACAAAAATTACCAATGACAGTTTAAAAAACAAATAAACAACAAAAACATTTTCCCTTGTGACCTCTTTGTAGCTTTTCCTTTTTTTTTTAAGCAACAAAATTCAAGTTTATATAAATTAAAGGATACAATCCAATTATACCATGAACACTTAACAAAATTAAGTAACACATTGAGTCTCATTTTTAACTTGTGTTTGACATTAAGAAACGGTAATAGCAATTTGTTGGCTTGTTTTCCAACTGAATTTTTTTACAGGTCTTCCAGGATACTGTTAATTAGGAAAATAATTACAAAATAAAGGCTATTTGGGGTGAAGAAATTGCAACTATGATGCAAATATACTGAATCTTTCTAAGGTGTGTTTTCTGGACATTTTTAGGTATATCACTTGTCCAAAACATCACTTATGAACCCAGTATGAAGAACATGCAGTAACTGTACATATGATATGGTGAATTCTTCTGTTTTACAGTTGACAACACATTTTTGTACTCCTTCTCTTGTATAAACTTAAATCGACTGACAACTTTTCTGTTACACTAAAAGGGAAACACTCTTTGAGACTTGCCAAACTTTCTTGTATAAAATTTTAGAATTATGAGAAAATAATGTATTAGTACATTAAACTCAATGATATACAGTATTTATTGCATCACAAGATCATTATAATGTCTCATGATGACTAGAGAACAATGATGAGGAAAATTCTGAATCCTGCATAGTCATGAGAACTGAAGCAGAGAGCCCCTTGCCTCTGGAACTCGGAAGCCATCTTTCACTGTTAACCCTACTACCTGGTGCTCTCCAGCCTTGAACACTTTCTCAGCTGGGATCCTCTGCTGTCTTCTCAATAGCTAGTGCTTCCTTTGTTTTTAGTCAGTCCAGGTATTTGGAGTTATTTCTGAATATCTGATCAGGAGGAACCTTTCAATTCTGCACTAGCCCACCCTGCCCAAATTTATTTTTTAATACCCTAGTGCTGCTGAAATTTAGAAATAAATTTCCGAACAAATGTATTTTTCATTGAATTTACTGGGGTGACATTGGCTAATAAAATTATATAGGTTTCAATCACCACATGTGTTCATCCTTTCTATTACAATTGCAATTTCCATTTCTTTTTTTTTATTTATCTCTAGAGGGGAAGAGAAGGAGAGAGGGGGAGAATATTAATGTATGGTTGCCTCTCATGTGTCCCCTGCTGGGAACTGGCCTACAACCCAGGCATGTGCCCTGACTGGGAATTGAACCGTGATCCTCTGGTTCACAGGCCTGCACTCAATCCACTGAGCTACACCAGCCAGGGCTTAATTACCATTTCTAATGTTGGTTCCCACATCAATACCAGTCAGAATTCTCCAGAGAAGCAAAGATTATTCACACACAAATATACATATATAGTTTATATATATATATATATATATATATATATATATATATGTGTGTGTGTATACACACATATAGAGAGTTTAATTATATATATACATATATATGTGTCTATATATATATAATTTGATTTTAAGAAATTGACTCACATGATCACAGAGGGTGGCAAGTCTGAAATCTGTAGGGCAGGTAGGCAGACTTAAAACTTGGGAACTGCATGATATTGCAGTCTTGAGGCAGTTTATTTTATTCTCTGGAAAATCTCATAGTTTCTTTTTTTATTTAATTAAGGTCTTTGACTGATTGAAATAGTCCCGCCCACTTTATGGAAGATGATACTCTTTATTTAAAGTCAACTCATAGTTGATGTTAACTGTACAAAATACTTTAATAGCAACACCTAAATTGGCATTTGACTAAGTCACTCAGTACCATAGCCTATTCAAGTTGACAGATGAAATCAATCATCATAATCCTTATCTAGGAAAAAAAAGAAGATTCTCTACAGCAGGGGTTCCAAACTTCCAGGCCATGGACCAGTACCAGTCCTGGCCTGTTATTTGTTAGAAACTATACTATACAGCAGGAGGCGACCTTGAATGCAAGGTGCTTGAATCATCCTGAAACCATCTCCCCACTCTGGTTGGTGGAAAAATTGTCTTCCATGAAAGTAATCCCTGGTGCCAAAATGGATCATTGCTCTGCAGCATTCTTCTTCTACTCCCCTCCCCCTCCCCTCCCTCCCCCCCCCCCCCCCCCCCCCCCCCTCCCCTCCCCCTTCTTCTTCTTCTATCCACAGCCAAGGACACTTTTCCACTACTTTTAGAAGAAGAGAAGGGAGAGAGAGAGAAAGATAAACACAGATGTGAGAGAGAAACATTGACTGATTTCCTCTCACAGGCTCCCTGAGGATTGAACTTGCAACCTAGGTATGTGTTCTGCCCAGGGATCATCTTATAGACTTTTTGGTCCATGGTATGATGCTCCAATAATCTGCAAGATATATGGCAGGGTTTTACAGCATTCCTAAAAAAATTTGTTTGCATTCTTAAGTAATATGCTTTCCAGTATCTCCCAGAAATATGGGTAGAACATTGAACCACCTTTTCTAGAGATTCTTTATTGAGGTCAATGACTTTTTTACTTCATATTTTCATGGGACCACCTTTGTTAGAGAATTGTTGAAAGCTTTGGGTCTTCCCCTGGGGAAGGAAAGCCTAGGTATACTTATAATATTTTACAAAACCTTCAGATGTTTGCTTTAACAAACCTTATATATCTCAGTTTATAAATCTTTACCCCAAATGAAAGATTTAAGAAATAGGAAAATCACCTTATTTTAAGGAGTTGTTTTTTTCTCTCACCATGTGAGTTGAATAAGGATTAATTTAAAAATTAACAAAGTCAAATGAAGCAACAAGCAAAGATTAGTCAGAATCGCTGTAGATAATTTAATACCTAAAGTCAATTAATTTAAAAGAAAACACATTCTCAAAAAATTATTTTTGTTGCCAAGGCCCATAGGAAACTTTCATGATCATTGTCACCTCTGTAAAGGAGAAGCATGCTTAATGTACCATAAGAGGAACACAATTTTAAGAAAGTCTTTTTTTTAAATCTAGAATCTTGGCTCTACTAGAACTATGAAATCACTAGGAATTTCAATTGTCTGCCATGCAGCTGTCAGCTGGATTATTACATTAATTTTATTATTATTATGGAGACAAACTGGTGTTTGCGCTACAGCATATTAGGCTCCATTTGTAATGAACTAAATATTTAATTTTAAATGTTTTATCAGAGAATGTTCCACCTGAATTTGAGTCACTTTATGCCAAATATTGGTACGTTTTAATTATTTTAGTACCATTCAGTATAAAATGTTCTATGAACAAAATGTTGTTTTGGAAAAGTCAGATTTGTGTAGACACTAAGTAAAGTACTGTACTTAATACCAATACCATTACATCATAAACAAAGGGGATGTAAATGAGACATTCACAGTGGTCTGTATTTTTTAATATGGTGCTCAGTTCAGGGAAATAACTAAGAATTGTATTTCTAAAGACAGTGATCAAGGCAGCAAGAAATATGAAGAGATAACTACAAGTAGAAAGATATAAAGGTATAGATATATATATTGTATATGTAGATATATATTACAGTCACTGAGGATATTCTTGCTTAGAAAACTAAACATGGCAATAATAAAAGAACCCTATAAAACTTAAATAGATTTCACATTAAATTCAAGAAACGGGACAATGTGCATTATATGTCACAACTGGTGTCACACAGGAAAGTGTGCATGTGAGTTACATTTGGATGTTCACACACTATCTCTTACTGGTTACACACATACACAAAAAGTGATAATAGTAGTTGTTCATAGAAAAGTTGTGTTTTCACCAACTATATTTTCTTGTGTTTGAATTTTTAACCAGGGCATATAATACCTAATCAAAAATTTTGAATTAAAATAAAAATGCTATAATGTGGGTTAGGAATCCCAGCTATAGATTTTTTGTTTTAGGGTTTACTCATTGGAGTAAACCCTAAATGGGAATAATGAGAGAAAAACAAATACTTATTATGTGCTATGTGTCAAAGAACATAAAACATTGTCTCATACATTTCTATAAGGTAATGTCACCTATTCCCATCAAAAAGAGTTATGTTGAGACTCAGCAAGCTTAAGAGCCTGCTCAATACAATTCCTATAACGTAACATGGAGGCAGAAATTTGATTTCAGTTCTGTTTGATTTTGAGCTTCCCGCTTCAAGTTCCCTTCTGATGGAAAATCATAGCAGATGATCCTTAGGGTAAACTCTAGTCCTATTCACCATGACTTTTGAAAGACCGGAATTAAGAAATGAGTGGTTTGCCGTGTTTTTGCTATTGTTACATAGTCAAAAAGACCAACTGGTAAATAAGCAAGTACTTCTTTGCTTTTGAAATTTGAATGTTGAAAATGTCAAAGTTAATAAAAGAGAGAGTTAGAAAAGGGGCTCAATAAAAAAAATAGTACAGGCACGTAAGGCTCTTTGGCAGATAGCCTGTGTTGGCATTTAGAATAAAGACAAAAGTGTAAAGTTTCTTGAAAGATAGAGGACCAGTGAAGATATTCAGAGAACAGCATGAAGTAATTACAGCTAGGAAATAGAGGGATGAGCTCAGGCTCTTGTTTTAGACATCAGTAAAGAAAGGAGGCTGAGAAAAGCAACAATTTCTGCAGTTCACATGACCAATCCCAGTAGTCTTTCCAACTCCTTTCCTAATTTCATTCACATTCTCACGACTTCTTCCAACCACTTGGCAGATTTCAGTAGAAATGACATATATTTCATTGAACTCCCAGAATACTCTTATTAAAGATATTCCCTCAACAATAACTATTTTTTTTGTTTTTGTTGGAAAAATTACAGCTACACAAACTAGCCAATTACTCTAACTGATAATAGACAAGATTGACCTGTGGGTAAACAAGCTGAACCACAAGAGAATCAATATTTTGCCTCATATTTCATTGTTGTGCAAATTATAACACAGTTTCCCAAAGCTTTGTTTAGACAGAGATACTAGTAGGAGCTGAGTAACAGAGCTCTAAAAATATTGTAAACCTTTCTAAACCTTCTGGTTAATGCAATGTTTATTAGGTTTATACAATAAAATGAACTAATTTAGACTATATAGTTTGCAATTTGAAATAAACCACTCAGAGTCTGGGCTTCATAAGTATTAGGAAGAAGTCTGTTTTCTGAGTCAATTAATAAAGTAAACCCTACACAGAGGAACATTAAAATACATAATGTGGAATGAAAGCTATTTCCACGCATCTTCTGAATCTGCAGTCTTCTGTCAGGGATGATGTTGTCCCCCAAGGAATATTGGCAGTACTGGAGACATTTTAGGTTTTTACAGTCAGTGGCAGGGGGATGCTACTGGTATCTAGTGAGTAGAGGCCAGGATGCTGCTAAACACCTTGCAATGCACATAACAATCTCCCACAACAAAGAAACACCCAACCAAAAATATCAATAGTGCTGAAGCTGAGAAACCTCTAAAAACACCCATTTATTTTACCTTGATATGCTCATTGCAAACTATTTTTACCCAATCATTAAAGTAGGCCCCCTAACACTTTCACTAGGAAATCTTTCATCAATCCAGGCTAGCTAATGCCATAAACATTCAGTTAAGTTCTGTCTGCTATTTCTCTCCTGCACTGGGACTCTAATGGGAGACACTGGTGTTAGTTTATTATAGTATGTAATAGGTATTGCCATAACATCAACTCTAATACGTAAACCAAAAAAACTTAAAAATTATCAAACAAAAAATTTTTTAAATGTGTATTGTGGCACAGCTGACAAATTTGCACTTGTATTTCCCTCCTACATAAATATAATCTAAGAAAAAATTTAATTCAGTACTTTTTCCACTTTACATAGATATTTTGTCCTACATTTGAAGTAGTGGATTTATTTGAGAAAAAAGCATTTAATTAAAATTAATATTCTAATAGTTTAGTTTAAACTATATACCGTGTAATATATACCACTAAATAAAATATGCCTCAGTGATCAAACCATAGCCATTGTAATTTTATTATATTAGATTTATTATTTAGTAAATTGACTTACATTACCTAAACAAATTATACACATTTCTAAAATGTACTTTATATTAAGTTACAAAATTAAAATTTAAGAAAGGAATGAACATGTTTAGACAAAGGAGAAAACTACATGTAAGTAGTTTTGCTATGGTATCCAAAAACTATTCGGCCCTGGAGCAGCTTTGCATTAATTAATATAGCTTTATTTTAATGATATACATTTGTAATTATACACTTGTAAGTATCTAGAAACTTAATGTGTTTTGAATGAGAAAATTCAGACCTAAGAACATTCTTTATAAAATAAAATTTAATTCTATTTGTTATTAGGAAATGAGAAAAATAAGCAAAGTTAACAGATTTTTTCCCTCTGTTTTCAAAATTGTTTTTGAATTTATCCAAGAAGTAAACAATTACTTTTTACTATTCATTAGAGTTAAGAAAAAAATCCCTACAGAGTAGACCCAGGGTCACAAAGTGCAACAGAACCACACCTAGCTATCTGCTCACTGCCACCACAAAACCAACTGGCATTCGTCAGGGCACTAAAAAGGAAATGTCCTAGTGTCTCAGTTTTTGAGAATACAGAAAAGACTTTTTGTAAAGTAGATTTAAAAAAGATAGAGAGATTATGAACCAGTTCTAAAAAGCGTAAGAACCTCTAGGCATTAACAAATAGTAAATGTACTTGTGACCTACAAAGATGCTTCAGAAAGGGTAGAATGACATAAAAGTAAACAAAAGATAAAAATGACCAATTTAAGGCCTTGTACTTAACCCTTCAAACCCCTTTTTCTAGATTCTTTTGCTTTAACAATAATAATAATAATAAAACATGGGACTTTTGACCCAATTCTGCTACTGGCTTTCTGAATAAACTTAGAAAATCACTTAAGTACTTTTTGCCAGTTTCCTGTGCACAGTGATAGCATCTGCACCATATGTCTTGCTTCTTCAAAGTGGAATGTCATTCATCAGCCAAAGAAAGACTGAGCAAACAGTACGTCCAATGCTTGCCTAACGTGTGGTACTGCACATGTTTTTTCTAGAACGACAACCTGCATTCTCTGTAGCTCTAGTTAATGAGCACAGTCACTTTCTGCTTTAGTCAGAATGACCCTTTGATGTGTTTGATCCTTATCTGGAGAAAGCCAGGTGATTTTGCAGTAGATGAAATTTGTTGATTTGTATAAAGCATGCTTTAGAAGTAAATACAGATATAAAAGGGTTGTCTTGCTTGAGAATTTTTTAAATACCAGTTTTCCAAACTACCAAAACTCTGGCAATTCTTTAAGCCAAGAAGAAAATGCCTTTAAAAACAAACAACTTTTATTTCCTAAGCATCATCCAGTTTGCCTGTCTCCTCACAAAGTGACTACAAACGTGGTCAGATTTCTCTCCAAATATGATGGCTCTGGCTTGTGTTTGAATATTAAGAGACAACTATATACCAAGCATCTCTACCAGCTTATAAGAGAGGTATGTTATATAATAAAACATTTGGTCTTTTTCCTGGGTTCCTGCCATAGAGCCTCTGACACTCTTGAAGTTTCCTGAGTAATGGAAATGTCTTTGTTATTCACGATCACTTCTGAGTTTATGATAATGAGGAAACTCATAGTGGAACTCTAAATAGTTTAGCACTGATGTCTGGTCAACAAAAAGACCAATCACTGATTCCAGAATTGAGATTGTATACCAGCCCAGATCCCAGAGAGGAAAGAGGGGGTGAAGGTTGAGTTCAATCCTGTGGCCACTGATTTAATCATTCAGACCAGTATAATAAAGCCCCAGTAAAAAAACTATGAACATTAAAACTCAGTGGTGTTCCCTGATTAACACATTGATATACAAGGAAGATAATCTGTCCTGATTTTACAAAGAAAAGTCACAGTTTTCATATCAGGACCTTCCCAGACCTTGCCCGTATGTGTCTCTTCATTTGGCTGTTCCTGAACTGTAACCTTTGAAATAAAACTGTCATAATGATAGCACCTTATTGAATTCTGCGAGTCATTCTAGTGTATTACTAAACTTGAGGATGTTACGGAAACACCTAAATGTGTAGCCAGGTGATCACCCTGAACTGGCACTGGCATTTGCAGTGAAGAAAGACTTGTGGAGGATTGAGCCCTTGACTTCTGGGGTCTATCACAAGCCAGGATGGTCAGGCCCTGAACTGAACTACGTACACAAGCTGGGTTTAAAACAGTATAGGACTGTGGGGCTACCAAGTGAACATCAGGACTAGATGATTCCCTGTACTTCTTTACCCTCTCCCTAGCGCTTCAGCTGCTAGGGACCTTCCAGAAATAACTCTTCTGAGAGATGGGGAGTTGTGCTCCCTACCTGGTTTTAAGAGAGTACCTGCTCCTTTTCCCCTTGCTACTTAGTTCCAAGTCTGGAAGAGTTCCTCTTTCCCACGATGGACTTCCCTGAATGCTTAAAATGAATTAAAGGATTCGCAATGCAAAGAGCCTTTGAGTGATCCTATTTTCTAGATGGTCACCTAAAGTCGAAGTCAATTGAAATGCATTCAAGAGAGCTTGCTCTTCCCACTGATCAAGTCCTAGCTCTATCAGATTTCAGAGGGAGGAAATAGTTTCTTCTAAGTCCAGTCTGAGATCTTCCTCTCAAGTATTCACTTATTAAGTGCAGGTCAGGTAGAACTTCCCCTAAAATGATTGGCAGTGAAACTATTGTTATATCTGCAGCAAAGATGTAAAATTGCATAGACCCAGATATATTTTTAAAATCAGAATCGATATCTAGGTTTACCAATCCACATTTCTATATGCAGAGCCTCCATAGTCCAGCCAGTGTTCACTTAGGCCATCTTATTCCACATCGTTTTCCCCCACATCCTTCTTTCAGTTTGTGGTGAAGTTCAGACCTTTAATCATGAGCAAAAGTACAACAACATAAATTCATGAAGGCTCAGAGTAATCTAATCCACATAGAGCAAAGACACATTTTCCTTAAAGTTACAAAGCCTACAGAAGCTCTACTAAATCTATACCCAGTTAACATTAACGCAGACTTAACGTCTGCATTCAGTTCCATGGTCACTTCACAGTTTCTCTCCAGAAAAATGTGCCCGTACTCTCTTCACCCTTCTGCCACTAAGGAGCCCACGTGTGCGCTTTTCTCAGAACAAAATAATTCTTTCTCCAAGCTGAACTAAAATCATCTCCTTTTAAGAAGTTGAAACTGCTTTCAATATTGTTAAATTATTTTGTCTATTTTTTACATATACATGTATGTTTACTAAATATACATATATATGCAGAAGGACATATATATGTATATATATATAACATTTAATATACTGTTATCTAAGAATATAAGGGGCATAACTTAATTATTATCATGTACCAATAGACATTTGTTCATATTTTATACAAATGGCATTTTTTAACCAATGCAGCTGCATCATGGACCACTTGCCCCTTAGATATTCTGTGTCCTATGCAAAAAATAAATTGTTCTCATTCCTCAGGCAGAAAAAAACAAAACAAACAAAAAAACCCACCATTTGGATTTAAGGTCATTAGTGCAGAAATAAGATTTTGTTTTAAAATTGATCTTGCTTCAAAATTATAAAGGGGGTAAACCTCAAAATATGTTCAATTATTCTTTATTGGTAGGTAATGAGGAACATCTTTACCTTTTAAAATCTCATATACTTCCTTCCAATAGCTGTTTACCTGTCCAAGTGCAGCAACATTTCAATAACTTCCATCTAAAATGTTCCTGTTCATTTGCTTGCAACTCTAGACCCTGCAGGTTTTACATACCTGGCCCCAGTTCTGTTCTGCATTATTCCAGATAATAATTCTTGCCTATCTTTGTTTTCATCTCATGTGAAGCAAGGCCACTATTTCCTTATCTGCTTTCAGATGTTTATGTACGTTTGATATGCATCTCTCTGTCCCTATCATTGAAGAAATCGTATCTCTCAGCATATTCTTTGCTTAACAATAATCTGACCAAATAACATCAGTGCAGGCATTCTGATACGCAGATACATAAATAAATAAATAACTCAATAGCGCCTTAGCTCTCATTTGGTTGTGAACCATGACATTTCCTGTGCTATAAGCCACGTGTGTCTTTAGTGGCTCTGGTTTCAAAAATGGTTTGTTTTCTTTTTTTGAGGAGGGGGAAGGAGAAGAGGGAGAAAAAAGAAGAGAGAGAGAGAAATATATTTTGTTATCCCACTTATTTATGCATTCATTGGTTGATTGTTTATGTGCCATGACAGGAATTGAACCCGCAACCTTGGCATTGTTGGAATGGCACTTTAACCAATTAAACTACCCAAACAGGGCAAAAAATGGTTTCTTTACTCAATAAGAAAATTAGCAACAGTGTGCTTTCCTATCTGAGAGGGAGTTAGCAAAATAGACTTTTGATATGATGAAAGAAATCTGGTTTCCTTTCCCTACCCTTCCAAGTTTTTGTTCTCACAATTGGAGGGTGAGCTGGCTGACAGTAAAGGAACAGTTTTGTGAATCAGTGATGGCTTACACAGGGACAGCACGATGGCCCTAGGGAGTAGAGTGACGCTCAGGGTGGGCTTCCAGCTCCGTCCGAGGACATCTAAGTTGTCCCCCCCTCTTGAGTGAGCTTCACACATGCTGCACTCTGAGCGCAGGAGAGATTGTCCCTGCTGCTCTGAAGCAAGGGAGGCGGTTACATTTATGACCCTGACACTTGGTAAAGCCTGCTGTCCCTTTGACCACACTGTCTGCTTCCCCCCACAACAGCCTCCAGACCCCAACACAGGGAGCCCACGAGAGGCTGACTGTTCAACACTTACTAAACATGCTGAGCCAAATGGAGCGTGGACCGACCCCTTTAGTCTTTTGTTTGTTTGTTGTTGTTTTAACATTCTATTATGTTATTTTCTGTCTTCTGGACCTCCTAACAGAAAGCAGAAAAGAGAAAAAAAGAGATGTTACAAAAGAATGTAGGCTGTTTTTATTACATTTGTTATTAAGAAAAATAAAAAAAATTAAAGTCCTTCAAGAAAAAATATTTCTCTTCTTTAAGAGATTCAACTATGTTTAGAAAATAATCTGTTTTCATGTTCTTATCTGTACAAAATATTTAACTCCTTTGAATTCTATCAATTTATTTATCTATTTTACATCTCTATCTATAAAGTTACACTATTTCTTAAAGGCGTACATATGCATATTTTTTATAGAACTCTCAAATTATATCTGGTAGGTCTATATAGCCTTTTACATCCTTAATATGGAATTAATGAATGTATGTTACATACTAAACAATGATTGCCCTATATTTGTAACCTGTACAATAATCGCTAGCTATTTTTCTAGGTTACTAAAATTGTATTTTTTTCTTTAATGGAACCTGCCAATAACTTCATAAATATATGTGTTGGTTGTGTTTCAGAATCCTGATTTGCCATGAGACAGGAAAGGAGAGCAGGCCCTCCCATTTTCTCTTCACCAAAATAATGAAAAGAACCGCTTGGAGTTTTGCCTTGTGTTTGTTTGTGAATTTTTGCTACTTCTCTAATCATTTTTCATAAGGATTTTCATAACTTCAAAGAGTTTTTGAGAAAATAACAATCCTGAAAACTGTGTACGTTATTAGTCTCCCTTTGAAAGCCCTGGCTGCCATTGTCACAGTCACGCCAGTAGGCCAGTAGACCATGGGAAGTATGTGGATGTGAAGCAGTTTCTTATCAGAGAAATGAGTGGGAGAACATTGCCTTGTAGTGACTGTAACAGCAGTGATGATTATGGGCAAAAAGGCCATAATGATAACATCTACAAAACGGTACACTGTTCTCTGAACTGCAACATGAATATTCCCAAGAATGAGAGATAACCAGCTGCAGCGCAGTGAACATAACATACTGATTCACAAAGCCATGGGGCTGTGCCCCCATTCCAGGCCTGCGATGCTTTAAAAAAATGTCAGAAAGAAGAGAAAGGCAGTTCAAATTACATTTCTCCTTCTCCTCTAATAATTCTATGAGAAAACAAGAGGAAGGACAGCTACAGCAGAAACTCAGGTTTTTGAAGACAGAAGAAGGTGATTAATTAGCAGATAGGATTCTAAAAAGTGAAGTTAAAATAGAAAATGAATGTGTAGAAAAAAGTTGGGGTGTAGCTGAGTGAAGGCTTCAAAAACAAGTACAGAGGTGCAGGCACACAGCTATTTTCTAAGAGCAAGAGGCAGGAATGAGCCACGATTGTTCGGAACAAACAGGAGGATGCATAGGAAGGACATGAAGGATATGTGTCTATCTAGGGAAGGAACAAGGAACAAGAGAGTTCCTTGCAGTTGACTAATTTCAAATAAGTCACTCACACATGAGGCGTCCTGCTCAGGTCTGCTTCCTACCTCTGGGTCAGCCATGACCAGCAGAGAACCATCAATCACTCCCACTCACAAAATGGAGTGAGAGTGATGGATTGTTCAAGACTGAATTAGCCCTGCCTGATTCAGGGGAAATCTTAATGGAATCTGGGAGCCCTGAACTGGAAACTTGGGTTTTGGCCTGGAAATACACCCTAAACCTTGGGGCTAAATCCAGGTGTGCCCTAGTCAATCCAAATCCACAGCTTCGGGGAGAAACATTTGGATACTGAATTCCACACATTGCTCATTTTGTTTCAACATTTTTTCAGGGTTTTTTTTTTCTTGAAAAACAAATAAAAATAATACGGCATTTTTTAGTCTTTTAGAAGCAGGTTCCAGTAGTATTTTCATTAAGAACATGTTTACTTCTCTTATTACAATCTTAATAAGTGCCCTATCTTTTAAATATCTATTTTTAGGTGATAGTTTCATGAACAAAGATATGCTATAGGGAAAAATATGTTTCAATAAATGCCTATTTGGTTACAGTGAAGTGTCTAGTACCTAAGAATATTAGCAAAGCATAGATAATAGCCACTTCAAGAGACTTCTTTTCCTCTCTGTTTATTCCCTACCTTTATTATTATTTTTAATTCAGAGGCAAATTCATTTTTTGGTTGAATTTCAAAATTGTGTGAACACAGGTTTTATTCCTAAGATTCTTTCTTGGTTGGGAAAAGGAAATACCTGTCATTTCTTAAAGAAGACAGTGATGATGATGATGATGATGAGCTGTATAAGGGCCTGAACATGATACTCACTCTTCTCCCTTTGAACCTCTGAGCCTTGAGGTTTACAGATCAATTTGAGCTTGAATCTGAACTCTCACAAGACCTAGTTAAGACATTTATTTTCAGAGGGGAGGGGGATTGGAAGGCTGAGTGAAATAGAGGGAAATTAAGCAAAAACCCAAACAAAATTCATAGACATAGCCAACAATGTGGTGACCACCGAAAAGAAAGGGTGGTGGGGAAAACGGAAGAGGGTGAAGTTGAGATAAATAATGGTGGCTGACACTTAACTTTGGGTGATGAGCACACAATATAATTAGGATGTATCATAGAATCGTGCACTCCACACCCATATAATTTAATTAACAAATGTTAACTCCAATAAATTCAATAAAAAGCACTTCTTAAAATGTAAAATAAATCAATGAATGAATGAATAAATAAATAAATACAAGCTATTCAAAGAGGAACTCCAAATATCCAATAAGTATTTTTCGATGAGTGAAAACACAGGAGCTCTTGTCTTTCTGGAAGCTGAATAAACCGTTAGGTGGTAATTTTTATGGAGCCAATTGTAAAATAGATACAATAGTATCAATCAAGAGAGTTGAGAGAATACATAAAATAATGATCAAAAAAACATGAACACAATGGCAACTGGTAAATGTTAAATTCATGTTTTTTGTGCTATTGTTATCAGCTATAGAGGAAAATAAATATGCTCTGAACCTATTGCCTTTAATTTATGAAAAATAATCATAGCATTACAAGGTATTAAATAAAATGTAGTCTGCGTGTATTAACAAGGCAGATGTAATGGGTATATGCTGCTTGTCCAGGACAGCACTGTGTCATGAAAATGACAGAATAATGACTGGTTTCTGACTCATTCACATAGGAAAGGAATGAGTCCTTGGTGTGTTACCACCCTAAAGTTTCCTTTTCTTTTTCTTTTTTTCTTCTCTTCTCCTTCCTTCCTTCCTTCCTTCCTTCCTTCCTTCCTTCCTTCCTTCCTTCCTTCCTTCCTTCCTTCCTTCCTCCCTCCCTCCCTTCCTTCCTTCCTTCCTTCCTTCCTTCCTTCCTCCCTTCCTTCCTCCCTCCCTCCCTCCCTCCCTCCCTCCCTCCCTCCCTCCCTCCCTTCCTTTCTTCCTTCCTTCCTCCCTTCCTTCCTTCCTCTTTCTCTCTCTCTCTTTTTTTCCTTCTCTCTCTCTCTTTCTTTCCTTCTTTCCTTCCTTCCTTCTTTCCCTCTACCTTTTTTTTTTTTTTCATTAAACCAGGCCTTTATTTTTAGCTGGGCAGCAGCCCCTCTTTGTGGTTATAACACCATAGGCATAATGACACCCTTAAAAGATTATGCTTTCAATTGACTCTGTAACTGCAGTCATGAGGTGGAGTGTATACAGTATATATAAACACATATGTGATAATATTTATTATCAGTCCACATCTTATTTTCCCCATTCTTCTGACTTTGATGACAATGATGGATATGAATTCCAAAATGTTAGTTTCATGATTTTTTTTGTCTAAAATAAATCTCTCTTAAGTACTTTCCTTCTTGGGCAATGTGTTTCTCATTTGCTGTGGCACTAAGTGTATAGGTATGGCTGACCGCTAACCTGACATGTGCCTGTCACCAGGGACTGCTGGTTCTTTCATCTTCTTAATGGACATTTCTCTACAGATGTCTGTGGCCTACCTGACTAGAATCCTTTAAATTTTAATTCACTTTACATTTAGCCTGGTCATAAATACCATTTAGGTACCAATACTCTGCTTTATGCAATCCCTAAGGTGGTGCTTTTATTTTAATGAGGCCATTTGCAACTTAAGAGCAAAAAAATTCCATCTTTGATTGAATATATTTGTCAGTTTTATTCCCGATTGGCATTTTCATGGGAAAACTTGGATAAAACTAAAGGATGGCTGCTTACCAAGTAGGATAAAAGTTTCAGTATGTTTCTACTTTCAAAATTTACTGAATAAATGGTCTTTGAAACTCAGTTTGAAACATCAAAGTAAACCCTGGATGTAATCAAAAGTAAAATCCAGAATTAAGTTATGTTACGAATGAAATTTCCACTAGCATTTTTTCTATTTGAAAGGAAAAAATAAATTGAGGTTCTAGCTAATAAACTATTCAAATATAAGCTACTATAATAGCACATGGAACTGAATGTAGAAGAATATGTGCAAATAATGACTGACCCTGTATATATATATATAATACATATACAGGGTCAATATATATTAATATATATATAATACATATATTAATAGATATCTCAAACTTCACTTTTCCACGGAAATTGATATTCTGGCATATCTTTAGTAGACATTATATCAAGGGAACTTTATCTTTCAGAGAAAACCCTGGACCATATAAAGTTGGAAAACTAGACTGTATATTTCAGAAAATTCTTATGCAGTTTATTTTCATATTTACATATTTTTGTCCTTGGATATTCTTTGAATGACTGAACCTCAATACAAATAATCTGCATTATGATCCTAAATAATATTTCTTACCAAATGCCAACTTTATAAGTGAAACTAACACCACTGCTCTGAATACTTGATAATACAAATATTCAGATATTCTATGAGAAGAAGCATCAGCATATTTTACTGTTTTATCAAGTAATTAAAGCACTGAGGAGACTCTGATTGCACTGAAAAGTAAGTCAATCTATTTGTCATGGTTTATCACACAGCATATAAGTTGCGAACTGATACATAAGTTTGTGAGAAAGAATAGAGAAGGAAAAGAAAGCTCTGTAAAAATAAATGTATACACAAGCAATGTTTTAGGTTTTAGGAATTCTAACAATCAGAAACCAGTTCGCTGTTCATTCACTATGCCTTCTTTCCTTTCTCTCCTTGTTTCCTTTCTTCTTTCCTTTTTCCTTCCTTAATTCTTTGTGCTAGCAGACAGCAATAATCTATGCACATCAAAAAAATAATGTCAAGCCTATTTGGAGGGTTTGAGTATTTAATGATTGAAAATACAGGAGTTCTTGTCTTTTGGGAAGCTGAATAAGCTCTTAGATCGTAATTTTTTTGTGGAACAAAAATCAATACATTACAGACTACATTTTACTTGATACTGTTTAATGTAAGTATTATTTTTCATAAATTAAAGGTAATAGGTTTGAAGTATACTTATGTTTCTCCATAATTGATAACAATAAGCACATTAGATATGAGTTTGACATTTACTATTTGCCAGACATTGTGTTCAATATTTTTGTATAATTATTTTTTTATTTCTGACAACTCTCTTGATATCATTGTATTTACTTTACAAGTAGGAATATTAAGACATAGAGAAATTAATTGATAATCTGTGCTTGCATATTTATCAAATTGCAGAGCCAATATTATGTTTCATGTATGTGTGTTTTAATTCAAAAGTCCCAGAGATGTTTAATCATGACTCTGCATGAATTTTGATAAGTAAAGGAAATTCTGGATTCTGTTCTTTCTCACCATTGCCACATTACCTACTGACACCAGCTAAGTACTAAGAGGGAA
Organism: Artibeus jamaicensis; assembly: GCF_021234435.1. Classification (NCBI taxonomy): domain Eukaryota; kingdom Metazoa; phylum Chordata; class Mammalia; order Chiroptera; family Phyllostomidae; genus Artibeus; species Artibeus jamaicensis. The sequence continues at coordinate 2,974,290 of NW_026521904.1, forward strand.
CCAGTGCATTTCTTATATATTAACAGATATCTCAAACTTGTCACTTCCAACATTTTATGTATTTAAAACTGAGCAATGGATTTGCATTTGCCTCTTTAAAAACAGAAATCCCATACCTCTCTCAGTCTTTCCCATTGTTGTTGCTGAAGCCCCATGTTGGACTGGAACACAGCACTCATGCTACACATCCAGCCCTTAAGGAAATCCTGTTACTAACACCTTCTAAATCCTTCTAGAACTCGGCTACTTTTCATCAACTAAAGCACACCTTCTCTGATCCAAAACATTTCCTCTCTCACAAATAACTGCAATCACTATCTAATAGTTTTGTTGCTCTTGTCTCCCGTCCATCTAATTTATGCAAGAGCCAGAGAGATCATTTTAAAACACGAGACATACCATGCCACTCCCCTTTGCAAACTATTTCCGTGACATCTTAGTCCACACAGAATAAAATCAGATGTTCTCACTCTGCTCTCTAAGGTCCTGCATCTGACCACGTATCTCTTGTTACATGCCTGCTCCTCCAGCCCACTCTACTCTGTAAATAACACTGGCCTTCAGTGACCTCTGAACTTGCCAGGCCAGCTCCAGTCTCAGTGCCTTTGCCCTTCCTTTCTCCTCCATCTAGAGAACTTCTCTCTTAGGTGCCCACATGCTTGGTTCCATTATTTCATCATGTTAGACTGGAACACAGCCACTCCCGTTTACTTACATGTAGTAAAGTTGTTTGTATTCTACAAAGAAAGTTCTCTGGAGTTGTGACAGAAGCTCTGGGGTTTAAAAAGCCTAAAATATTTACTGTGTCCTTTTACAGAGAAATTTTACTAAGCCCTGTTTTTGTTCCTCAGTATTTATCACTATGGAGCGTGCAATACACTTAATTGATTATCTCATTATTGTCTGTCTCTCTCTATGTGTTGTAAACTCCATGAGGGCAGCAGTTTTCAATGTTGTGTTTATTACTGTATTCCCAGCACTGAGAATGCTACCCAGAAGATCCATGTTCAATGAATATTTGAGAATGCATGAAGACATTGCTGGAAGGCATATTCTGGCTCTATATGCTTAACTCTTGATTCTTAAAGATGCCAATGTTCTCTGTAGCTCTCTGAGATATCTTAATCTCCCAAACAAAACATCTTGTTAATAACAGTGATATTTATGTTAGTGCACTGATTGCTGACTATCAACTTCAGATTAAGTCTAGAAAAAATAATTTTACTGCACAGGAATTTGAATTTTTCTAATTATAGTTATAAATGAATTTTGGTAAGAAAATGTCATTTGTGACACTTGAGGAGCAGAGTGGGTAGTGGAAAACTAGACATTCTTACTTTATTCATTATTTAAAGCAAATCTTTTTTAAAAAGGTCATGAGATCTTTCTAAATCCCAGAGTGAAACATACAATTGAGGTGCTATAGTTTATTGAAAGCTCAGAACCTGAGCTCCGGAGAAGTGGGTTAGATACCAACTATTTGGATCTGATATGGCGATTTTTTAAATATCTGTATTACATAGTTATTTTGAACATTAAATGAGATAGGTATGATTTAACCTATCCTATCATAAATATTCAATAAATGTAAGTTGAATTAGGAAAATATGAGCTGATTTTTTAAAACCAGGAAATGTTACAACTTTTTGGCTGTCTCTGGAAAACATTCTGATGCACAAAAAGTTTACTTGGTGCCTTTCTAACCATTGGCTCGGTTTCTTTGTCTTTACACATGTACAGACGTGTGTCCACAGACATTTTAATGGAGGTGACCTGAATGGACCCGCTTTCTCCACTGACTATCTAAGTGTTGAGCAAGTTATTTAACATCTTTAAGACTCAATTTCTCCATTTATAAGATAAAGATAATAATATTTTTGAGATTTTAGAAATTGTATGGAAAATGCTTAGTAGAGCATCTAACATATTTTAAGTTAAACAAAAATGTATAAACAAATGGGACTACATCACACTAAAAAGTTTTTGCACAGAAAGGTTAACCATCCACAAAATGAAAAGACAAGCCACCGAATGGGAAACCATATTTGCCAATACATCTGACAAAGGGTTAATACCCAAAGTTTATTTAAAAACTTACAAAACTCAACATGAAAAAAAATCCAATGAAAAAGTGAGCAAAGGATCTGAATAGATACTTCTCCAAAGAGGGCATACAGATGGCCAATAGTCATATGAAAAGATGGTCAATATCCTTAATCATCAGAGAAATGCAAATTAAAACCACAATGAGATATTACTTGACACCTGTCAGCATGGTTATTATTCATAAGTCAAAAAACAATAAGTGTTGGTGGGGATGTTGAGAAAGGGAACCCTTGTGCACTCTCTGTTGGTGGGAATGCAGACTGGAGCAGCCACTGGAAAGCAATATGCAGTTATCTTATGACCCAGAGATTCTACTACTGGGAATTTATGCAAAGAAACTCGAAGCACTAATTTGAAAAAAAAACATATGCACTTCTATGTTCATTGAAGAATTATTTACAACAGCAAAGACTTGAAAGCAACCAAAGTGGCCACCAGTCAATGAGTGGGTAAAAAAATCTGTGGTACATTTACACAGTGGAATACTACGGGGCTGTAAGGAAGAGGGAGCTCTTACCCTTTGCGACAGCTTAGATGACCTGGAGATTATTATGTGACATAAGCCAGTCAAGGAAAGACAAGTACCATATGATTTTATTTGTATGTGGAATCTAATGAGCAAAATGAACTAAAGAGTAAAATAGTGGCAGACTCAGAGAGCAGGCTGAGAGCTGTTGGGGAAGTATAACTGGGTGGGAGAGTGTGGATGGACTGAAAAAGAGAGAGAGAGAGAGAAGACTCATGGACTGGGACCACAGTGTGGTGATGTCTAGGGGAGGGAGTGGAAGGAGGTAGAAGAGGGTAAAGGAGGGATAGTAAATGGTGATGAATGATGCACAGAAACTTGACTTGGTGGTGAACACACAACACAGTGTACAGACGATGTCTTGTAGAACTTTGCACCTGAAACCTGTATAATACTGTGAACCAGTGTCACCCCAATACATATAATAAAAATAAAATAAGACATCATGATAGAATAAAGTAAAATAAAATAAAATTTTGTTGAGGTCCTCCTCCCTTCTCCCAAATTCTTAACTGTGCTGCATAATTTTCAACTTCTCTAGCAACTTTATTAAATAAAACAAACCTAATAGGTAATATGGCATGATATGTTAACACCCTATGTCTGAAATATTTTTATCTTGGAATTTTTGAAACTACAAACACAAACACATGAACACATAAATAAAGTATTCTTTGATGATAAATGTCAGACCTTTGAGAAAACATAATCAAGTAATTGTTTCCTACTCTTTCAGATGAAATTTTGTAGATACTGTATAATTCTCCTAATATTAAATAGTTATTTTCTTGAAATGCAGCCTTATAATGTCCTGTTTTGGCCCTAACATTGATTCAGTTTATAGATTTTTTTCTAAGGATGGGGAGAATTTGGGGGTTAGTTTTATTTTACTCTCAGAGTTAAAAAGGTAGCTGATTTACTATAAATTCAAATACATATTTCAAGGAGAAAAAAGAATCAGTTTTCACAACTCTGCTCCAAGCTCTAACATCCAGGATAAGTTGGCCTGGTTTCGAGCTGAAACTCAGCATCTGCTTCCTTCTTTGTTTTCTTTACTGCTGTTGTGTAGGGACTGTCTGAGTCCAGCCTTTCCCAGGGAGGGCGCCTGAGAGCTCCTTCCTGGGGTATGGCCACACCTAGCCACTTAAGAAAGCATTTCTCTTTTTATTGGTGTCTCCGGTGCTTATTACCTTTATCTGCTTCTTTGGCATTTCATCTGTGTCTTCGATCACCCCCTACTTTGACCTCTTTCTAGCTTGAAAAAAAGTTATTCATGACTTTTCCCACCTTTCCCAACTTTTCTCAGAATCAGTTATTTTTCCAAAGGGTCAACTTCTACAGAATTTAGTATGCTAACTTCAAATAGTGACCTCTTTAAATAAACATTGCTAAAAGGAGTTGTTCAAAGGCCATTGTATGGGCTGGGCCTAGCCAATCTTGTGAAGCACTTGGAATTTATCTTTCTCTTCCTCCTCTTCTACTAAAACGTGACTATTCTGTGTCCCATGTTCTCAGGGCTCTGCTTCAGCTGCTTGATATCAATGCCTAAGTGTCGAGTTAATATTACCATAGTCTTCACTCCTAATTCTCTCTCATTACCAGAATTTTATCTGTCTTACTTTAAAAATATGATATTTAAGTATAATTTAACATCTTTGAAATTGGAATAAATATTACAACTAGCAGCCTATCACTATTAAATTGGCAGTATTTTGCCCTATTTGTATATAAGATATTGCTATATTTTATCGTTGATGACCTCTTAGAGGAAATCAGAAATAAGGGATTTCTAGAAAGCATGAGACATTCATTTATGGGTGTTAATACCTAATAGTATAATTTTAGGCACAATGAAATATTGATGTGAATGTTTTTTCTGGCCAGGGAGTAATATCCTTACTTTCTCCAAACCCCACCTCCCCTGTCAGACCTGCTGACTCCAGCCATTAACCAACCAGCCCCAAATCCAAAAGGAACATCTCGAAATTTGGCCGAAACATGTAGCTTGCATGGCAGGGATGTGAGAGCTGACATTAATTCCTCGGGATACGTTTATGTATGTTTTCCACAAAGATTCCAAAATGTTTTTAAAAATGTAAGTAATTAAAAGTAGTACATACGGAATAGTTTCCAGGGGGAACTCCTTTTGCCCAGTTTTGTAGGCAGAGAGCAGAATTTGTAAAACTTATCAAATGAAAACTTTGCAGAACTTTATTCTTATTCCTATCATTCATGTATCCTTATCCGTGGCTGTTTTATGAAATTTCTCTTCATAAAAGTAGAAGTCTGACACTTTGTCAATGTAAATGGGATAAGATAAAAAGAAAATGCAGCATACAATCTGTTCAGTTCCCTGTCATTTAACTACTTAACTTGATGATGTAGCATGAATTCTGTACTCCTTTTCCAGCTATTAGTTCACGTTTATATATCTAGGAGGAATATTACCACATGTGCCGTGGTGCCTGATATAGACACAATCACACTGCCATATTTTGTGTCTGAGGTGGATTTGCCTGGTTAATTATCTTAGGAAATCTTTCTTGGGCTCCAGGGACTGCGTGTTTGCAATGAGAGAAAATTGCCACTAGATGGTGATATTACAAATTAGCGGCATAACAGAAGCTCACTTCAGGTGAATTGTATCACAAATAGCTTTCAGAAATGGTTGCTACTTTTTAAAAACTTTAAACATTGTTTGTACCACAATATAACTAACTTAAATTATTAAATCAAAGATTTAATCAAAGATCATAAATCAAAATTATAGAGTAGATCGTAGGTTGAAATATAGGTAGTTGTCCTAAATTCTAGTTAAGACACCAAGTTGGGGGGTCCTTTTCAAGCAATCACAATATGTATACCGAATCCTCTCTCAGAGATAAAAGCTACAATTCCCTAAATTTTAAAACATTTTTCAGATATTTTTAGTGAGTTTGCTCCATGGACTACGTTTGGGTAAGGTTATACTTGATTTTTATGGTTCTTCTGAATTTTAACGGTAAACATTTCCCAATCACTTGAATTTAAATACTACCTCTAAGTATGTCCTGTGATATTCTCTGTAAGGTTCGATGCAATGTGCTAAGAACCTCTTGGCCAAATCAGAAACATTCTGGTACCTCTAATTGCCTTCCACTAAATTTTGAAAATCAAGTTTGGCCTTTTATCATGTTTGAGTTGCAGCCTGTCTTCAGTGAATGCACCAGAAACTTTAGCTCTGTCTGTGAACACAAAGTTATGGTTTCCCATGCCAAAGAAAAGAGGGATGTCATAGTAATGTTTAAAAACCTCCTTTTGATTTTTTATTGTGTGTGTTTTTTAAACTAGACTCAAGGAACAAAACTCCAAGTTGTTTTTAAAAGTTTCTGTCTTTTTTAGACATAAGACTTTGCAGTTATTTTTAAAATGCAGCAGTAGCCATGGTTGGGTGTCTCAGTTGGTTAGAGCATTGTCCTATACACCACAGGTTGCAGGTTCAATGCCTGGTCGGAGCACACATCTGGGTTCCAGGTTACATTGGCAGTTGGGGCAGGTACAGGTTGTTCTTCTCTCACATGGATACTCTATCTAAAATCAACAAACATATCTTGGGGGGATTAAAAAATGTAATACCACTCAGCCATAAAAAAGATGGACACCTTACCCTTTGCAATAGTATGGATAGACCTAAAGAATAATGTGCTAAGTGAAATAAGTCAGTGAGAGAAAGACAAGCACCATATGACTTCACTCATATGTGGAATCTAATGAACAAACTGAACTAACAAGCCAAACAGAGTCAGCCACATAGAGAGCAGGTGACAGCTAGTAGGGGGGTGGGGGGTTAGGGGGCAGAGGGACTGCGCATATGAAATAGGACTCATTGACGTGGGAAGCACTGTGGTGATTGTTGGAGGGAGAGGCATGTAAGGGGACCAGATGGTAATGGGGAAAAATACAATAAAGAATAAATCAAAGAAAAAGTATAATACAATATAATAAAATACAACAGCATAGTATTTTCTACACGTGTCATCTGAACCTTAGGTTGATTTGGCAACATATTTAAGGAATGTTTATCTGATACAAGGAATTGTTTGCAGGGTCTTTTGCCTAAGAAAAGTTGTACCCATTTTTTTTTATGTATTAAATTTTAGGGGGAGAGGAGAGAGAGATTCATTTGTCGTTTCACTTATTTATGCATTCATTGTTTGATCCTGACTGAGGATCAGACCTGCAACCTTAACATGTCAGAACAATGCTATGACCAACTGAGATCCCCGACCAGGGCCCCCATTTTCCTTTTTATTTAGTCTCAGCATCACTAAATATTTTCCCAGGTTCTCAAGGATCACATTGTCCCCTCAGATCCATCAGCTCTCCAATGTTGGCTAATCCAAAACAGTGTCAAAACCAACAGGCGGACTTAAGTTGCACATAAAAAAGAAAAGTCGTCTCCAAAAGGCAGCATAACCACCATCTATGGCGCATCTCAGCTTGTTTCTGGCTTCTTTGCTTTTCTCTGGCTTCAACCCACCTATTTGGCGGCTTTAATCTCCTGCATCTCAACCTGCCATGGTCTCTACACTCACAGTTGGTCCCCTCCCTCTTAAAGTGCATTTGATTTGATCCTGCAAAAAAATCAGAGCTGGTAAGAAGTGTGAACTGGAGGATCTAGGCAGCCACGAACCAGCCACTCCACTTAAAAAGTTGAAACGTGTGCCATTTTTTATTGCTTTCCATTACAACTTCTGCAAAACTTCCTAGTGATTGTCAGAGTCTTCAGAAGAGATCCTACATGATAATCAGTCAATAATCTAAATCATGAGCATTCTTTTTTATTTTACTAAGTTACTTTTACAGAAATTGCAGCCTAGGTGATGTACGTAGTATCATGAAAAGAAAAATGTAAATATGAGTGTCACCTTTGGAACTTATGAACTCACTCAGTATACTTATAATGGGCTCCTCATTTTTATTTATATCATCACTTATTTCACAGTAATAAAGAGAATTATTGATACCTAAAGAAATTGTGCCTTGTGTACAGTTTGCAATTATATATATATATATATAGACTTGTTGAAGTCTGGTCTCAGGTCCAGGGTGTGGAAACCTAGGAGTACTGCTCCTACACATTCCTAAATACAATATCCAGACAAATTTTGAATTCACAGTTTTCTTGAAGAGGAGTAAGCATTTCCTGACCTAAGGCACATGTTACCAGACTCCACTAAGAATTCAGCTGGAGTAACTTAAGTTAAAGACAGAATGCAGACTGGTGGGAGGAGGTGAAGCTTTGGAGGCCACAGCTGTGGGAGAGGGGGGACCCACACTCTAGCAGTGTTTTTCTCCATGAAACCCAGCAGGTGTTAAAAGGTAGGAATGGGTGAGGGTCAGGCCTGGAGACAGCTTTCCTTCTGTAGGACTAGGAAGGGAAGCAGACACTGAAAAGGGGGTGTGAAACAATTCCTCCTGCCCCACCCAACTTTTCTCCCCTATCTGCTTTTCGGAACAAAAGCCTTATTTACTCTGAGAAAGGCCTCAAAACCTGTTGTTCTTAGGGCTTTGATCAAAACCCACTGCATGTGGCAAAGGAAAGGACAGAAACACCTCTAGCACTAGAAAAGAGACAGGTTTATATTTTTAGCAAGAACTGTTGCTAGAGTAAGAGCAGGGACACTTTGAAAACCGCATCTTGGAGACTCATGGACTCTACCCTCTTGTACATCCTGCCTCCAGGCAAAGGAGCACCAGGTCGAAGTGATAGTGAAGCACCTCTGGAAAGCTGCCACAGACAGGCCGTGTCTGTGCTGCAGCACAAACAGGAAGAGTAAATGGTGAAGATGGAGTAAAAATGGAGACAAAAACTTTGGGAACATCCAAAACAAAAAAAACGACCCACGAGCCCCAACAAAAAAGCCTGAAAAAAAAAGCAAATAACCCTTTACTCCCCCGAGAGTAGAGTGGGGGGGCCCCAAGGCAGACTCCATTTTTAGCAATATACATTGCTAGAAAAAAATTTAAACTATGGTCCTTTAAAGACAAACAGCAACGACAATAGCAAAATTGCCTAATTCCCGGTCAGATTAACACAAACTTCCAAACTCACAGTAAAAAATTAGCAGAATGTTCTGTCTATTTACAAGTATAAAAACTATTTACTTGAGTCTCTTACATATACAAGTCTCTTACACAAGACGTTTGACCTTCTACAAAAAAAATCTGAACAATATGAAAAGGCAATACACACACACAGAACAACTGATACAGATGTTAAAGCTGACAAAGAATTTTAAATTACTATGATTAATATATTACACAGTCTTATGAAAAAAATGGCCATCGTACAAGTTTAGATAGCTAGTTTCACTAGACAGAAGGAGTCTATAAGGAAGAATCAAATGGAAATGCTAAAAATGAATTGCATAGTAATATGGAAATTATAAAGTAATGCTATAACTGTAAAGGCTGTGTTTGATTGGCTCAGTAGTAGACTCAACACAGTAATCAGTGAACTTCAGCATAGGTCAACAGAAATTACCTAAACTGAACCACAAAGAAAACAAAAACTAAAAACTAAGTACCCAATAGCTAAGAGACAGTATAAAAAAAATCTAACCATTGTCTAACTGGAATCCTAGAAGGAGAATCAGAAAAGATTAGGACAGAAGACATATTAAAAAAATAGGCAAAAACTTTTCTGCAAATAAGCATAACCAGGGAGCCCCCCAAAACAACTAACAAGATAAATAACTCCCCTTGGAATGAGGAGTAGGTGAGCACAATTAGGCTTATCATGTTAGAAAATGTTGGAAAGAAAAGAGAAAATCCTGAAATCAGTTGCATTACTATCAGAAATAACTGTATCATAACTGATTTCTCATCAAAAACTATTTCAAACTTGCCCTTCCCCAATTCTCTACCCAGTAAAAATATCTTTCAAAAATAAAATATATATAACGCTTTTTTAAAGACAAAACACAGTACTGATTGCAAGCAGATTTGTACTATAAGAAATGTTAAAGGAAGTTTATCAGGTGGAAGAAATATTATATCAAACTGAAATTTGAAACTTTACCAAGAAATGAAGAAGACTGGGAATAGAATAAATAAAAGTAAAAGAACTTTTAAATTACTCTAAAACATTGCTGACTGTCTAGGGCAGCAATGAAAAGGGGCAGCAATCTATTATGTGTTTACAGAAAGTATAAAGAAAACTACGTGATACAATAGCACAGAGAGTGGAAGAGAGGAGTTGGGGACATACAGTTACAAGGTCCTAACACTGGTTGTGACATAGTTTACAATACTGTTTAAAATATGATTCTGACTCACTAAACTGTATATCTAAACCATTGACCAAGCAATAGAATATGAAAAATGTGTAAATAGTATGTTATAGTGAAGATAAAAAATGGATTAATGCAAAATCTTCAATTGACTTAAAATAACGCAGAGAGAGGAAAAAAAACGACAGATTGAAGGAATACAATACAAGTCACAAGATGGTGAAGTTTAACCCCCAGTCTTCTGGCTTGTTATTTCTTCTCAAATTATTCTGATAAATCTTACCTCATGGGCATAACTACAATAATATAGAAACAATCTTACCTGGGAACAATGTGTATTTCTATAGCTAATGATTTTCTCTGCACAAGACAAACATCTGAATTCATTCATTCATTCATTCATTCATCCATTCATCAAGTATCAACTGAGCATCATCTTTGTGCCACAGGCTATGGGTAGAACCATGATACAATGTTGAGTGCAGAGGCTCAATCTAGTTCTCTTTTCCCAGGACTTGTTTTTATGTTCTTGGTTGGTCAATAAAAGTTTCCTAAACTGTCTTCACACATTTTTAATTTTAGACTACTATCTGATAAAATAAAAAAAACTTTTTTAGAACATTTTATTTTGATGTTTGCTGCATTACCGAGAATAGAGTATTTGAAAACCATGTGTAATAAAAAATAGATGTGTTAGAGAATATTGGTTACCTACAGGGCATTAGTTGCTTCCTTTTACCTCTGCAAGGAACATGTGGTTTTCAGGATTCCAAGTCTTCCTCTAAACAGCCTGGATGACTCAAAGAAAGTTGAGTCCATTTCTAGGCCCAGGTGATATTCCTGATCAGCCTAAAGTAATTCCCTAATGCCATTTTCACACCCCAACCAGTGACTGATTTAGGAAATCAGACTTAATCCAATTACTGTGTGGCAGTCCAGCAATGGTTATTTTTATTTCATGGGTTGACCCTTGACACAATACAGCCCAAACACTGGAAGAGAGCAACTTTATTCCAAAGATGGAAGACTGGATTTTTTTCTATTCTCCTGCACGAAGACCAAGAGACGCTCTCTATTTAAGGCCATTGGCAATTATGTTCTGGCTACAAGAAAGGGCAGCCTGAGAACTTGACACATGTATAAGAATTGGCCTTATAGAATCATAAAAGGACTGATTTGGAGTCATATATATATATATTTTTTCATCTACCTTTACCTATCTTGCAACTTCCAGTTATGTGAGATTCACTTAGTTATTCAATAAATATTTATTTATCATTTACTATTTGTCAATCATTTTTATATTAAGGATACAGCATTAAAAAAAGAGGCAACAGGCTCTTCCTTTACAGAGCTTATGTGCATTGTAAGGACAGAAAATAAATAAGAAAAGAAGTAAATATACAGTAGGTCAGATGGTGAGCAGTGCTGTATTTGTTATTTTTGATTGATGCTCCTTATTTCTTCTTGTGGCTTTAAATTTCCATCTGAGGTCATTTCCCTTTAGCCTCTCCCCATGCAGTAATCCTACCCCCAAATTGTCAGCCACTTCACTTTAACAGCCTTGAATTCTGATCTCCCTTCCTCACATAAGCTCCTTCTCCTTCTACTAAGGTAGCAAAATGCCTCCAAGCAGAAATACGGGGTGGTCTTGAAGCTCACTGTATATTTCTTTTTTCTTTAGGACTCACACACTCTCTGTTGTCCCATGTCGAATAAACCGCCGTGTATATTTTTTGGTTGGAGGGAATATCTACTGCCAGTTTCATGATCAGAAGTGGGAAAAAATTGAATTCTACAAAGTGAATGAGATTTGGGTGTCAGAAATAATCTGCATGCAGATCTGAAGAAATCAATATTATATTTTTGAGACAGAAGTTGAGTGTTTTAGAAAAGAACTGTTTATTTCTAAGACTTACGAGTGAGCACAAATGTGACTAGAGAGGACGAGCATCAAGCAAGGCTTGTACCTGCATGAAGGTGCATCGCCACGAATCCCTTTCCCATCCATGTCCCTGTTGTTTTTACAGTGTGTGTTGCTTATTGAAAGTTTGTTCCTGCGTGTCCCCCACTGTAATATTGATGAGAGTGAAGCTACACTTAACTTTTTAACTGTTACCCTTCCAATTTCCATGTTATAATAAGCAGTCAAAAATATCTGTTGAATTCAGGTAAGTGTATGAGGGGAGACCCCCCAAAATACCAGAGTTTATATATAAAAATGTGTATTTATTCTTACCTGTTTAAACTTTAGTTATCCTCAAACTGCTCTTCATTTGATGCAATACACCTATGGAGACTTTTTTCCAGTGCTCAGAACAGTTTTTGAAGTAGTCAATTTTGATGCCTTTTAGTACTTATGACATTTTTGTTTCATCTCTTCCATGTAGGCCAAATATTTTCCTTCGAGGACTTTTTTTATGCAGGGAACAACAAAAAAAGCCACTCTGGGCAAAATCGGGTGAATAGGGAGGGTGGAGCATGGGAGTCATGCCATTTTCCTTCAAAAACTGCCAAACATTCAGTACAGTTGTGAGCAGGTGTGCTCGTAAATCACCCATCATGGAATAGGCAAATATAATGAAAAAGTTCAAAAAATCACTAAAGTCGAATGCAGCCTCTCACAACAACACCAGTTGGTACACTGATACAGATGGGTTCCTAGAACACTCACTCAGTGGGGGAAGCCTGTAGTATAAGGAGCCCATCCTCCAGAAGTTAATTCCTGTATGTGTCTGTGTGTGTATGTGTCCCTCCTGTTATGTTTGTGTATATATCAAATGTGTGTATAAGTATCTACAGGCTAGTTTCATGCATTAAACTATTTAAAACTGCTGCTATCTTAACATGAAAGTTATTGTTTATGATTAACTGAGTTATTTTAGGAAACATATTCATTCTTCCAGGAAATTATTGTGTTACTAAGAAAATTTATTTATTTCATTAACATTTCAAAGTTTGGCCTTCACATTAAAAATACCTCAGGGGAAATGTTCAAAGAAATTATAATTAGGTAAAATAAATACAAGCACGAATGTCCAACATATGTTAAATCAATGAAACATCCATTAAAAATAGTGCAACTCTCTTGGTAGGTCAACAGCTTGGACAGTGTCACAAATAATTTAATAAAGCCCATTTTTGACCAAAAATGATATGTTATTATGAGAGAGAGGATTACCTTGACAATATATATTTTAATTTTGTCTGACATTATAAGATTATTGCTAGCACCTTAGTCAAAAGACTTGTTTTTGACATGTTTTTTTCCATGCAATATGAATGTTTAAGGGATGTTTTAAAAACAATAAGTCAGCCCTGGCTGGTGTAGCTCAGTGGATTGAGGGCGGGCCTGCGAACCAGACAACCCAGTCAGCACTCTGGCCTCAGGCCGTTCCAGCAGGGGAGCACAAAAGGCAACCATACATTGATGTTTCTCTCCCTCTCTCTGTCCCTTCCCCTCTAAAGATAAATAAATAAAATCTTTAAAAAAAAAAAAAAACAATAAGTCACCTGGAACAAAGCATAGTAAATAATCCATCTGGAAACTCATACTTCAATAAAAAAATAATTATTTTAATTCTCTCCAAATTTGTATTCAGACTTCTTTGCTAAAGCCTTTAAACAGCAAAATAAACCAAACTTCTGAGTTATCCCTTCTGACTTGAACTCGAATGTGTTGTGCACATAGTTAAATTCTACCTAGCTTCTTCAAAGTGATGTTTTTAGGTTCATAGTTTTATTTTTTAAGTAAAAATATTTGACAAATGGAAACTCAGTTACTTCTCAATCAGCTACAAGTATAATATTCCCCTTGTAGCTTAGACACAGTGCATTTTAAATTTCAGAAAATTTTATCTTCCATGGATATTTATGACACATTTCATAGATTGTAGGCTTGGTATGAACTTATTAAATAAAAGCTTCTCCCATATTTTTTCATTGCATAAACATTCATTTGCATTTAAGCACAAGAAAATCTATTCTAAAAAGTGATTTTAGGTGAATTTGTCAAAGCCATATAGACAAATGATTTTATATAATAAATAATTGAATTTCTTTCCTGATCCCTGAAAAAAAAAAAAAAATATATATATATATATATATATATATATATATATATTACATTTTGCAAAAGAAGAAGGTGGATGTACAGGCTGAAGTAATTTAGAAAACCATGGTTGAGTTAGAATTTATAGAATGCAAATTAAACATCAGAACCTGAGTTACATTAAGGAGAATTTTTAAAGCATATGTAAGTGAGGGATTATCTGTAAACATAACAGAAATTTTATAATCCAAGGATAAGAATTAAGCCAAGCTTCCCTAGAAAGACGAAAGCCAGTTACAAACTGAATGTACCCTGCCAATGGATGGTCGTGGGCACAAATTCAACAGCAACAGAAACCCCCAGTTTGGGGGGTGGAGAATTTATTCAGTTCAAACAGCTCAATTGTGATAGCAGCATGGATGCGAATCAGCATGGCTCTGAGGAGGCAACTCCAGGAGGATGCAGCCCTGGGCAAAGGCTGCCCTCCACCTAGAGAGCGCTGTTTGGCTGTGGTCTATCTGCTCTGTTCCCCTCTGCCTCCTGCAGGTCTGTTCTGGGCCAGTCTGTTTCCCTCTGCTCTGCTCTGCTTCTCCTGCTGCACTTCACTGTGTTCCAGGAAGACACCTTCAGTGTTGTATCTACGGTGTTTCATCTCTAGCTAGGGAAACATGCTTCAATCTTTGGTGGAAAATGAAAATACAACTCCTTAAACCAGAGGGGAGCTGACTTATATAGATAGAAGTCCCTGATCCTGGTCCCTGATCAGTTTGTTCTCATGCAAATAAAGACTCCAAATCTTCACAGTGTGATTGGTCCAAAAGGCACTGTCCCTGTTGGTCAGAATGGAGTCATTCTGATTGTTCACCAAATATCCTGACGGTGATATAGCTGTGAAGCTCCTACTGAACAGGGAAAACCTCAGTCCTAATAGTCAAAATATAATTCTAGAAACTCCTGTATAAGGGCTTGCTCAAATGTCAGGAATACAGGGCAGGCAGGCAGTTCAGGACAGGCTTCTCCTTGAGTGTGGTTTGCTTGATAGGTCCCTGTTTAGAAATAGCTGCTAGATTCTTTCTCAGGGTCCACAGCCTGTACACATTCAGGTTTATATGTGGTGGGTATAAGTAGTTTTACAGCTGTTCATATGGAAAATTATATAATACAAGCATAAATAATGCTCTGACCATGTGTCTCAGTCAGTTGGAACAGCATCCCATAGACCAGAAGTTTGAAGATTTGATTCTCTATCAGGGTCATATAACTAGGTTTTGGGTTCAATACCTGGTCAGGGCACATATGGAGACAGCCAATGTTTCTTTTTCACATCGATGCTTCTCTAAACTCAGTGAACATATTCTAAGGTGAAAATGAAAAAAATAGAATAAGTAATAATACAAGAAGAAACTCTATGTTTTGTGTACTCAAAATGATAAACTTATTTTGTCCATGCCCATATTTAAACACCATCAGAACATAAGGATGCTCTGTTCTTTTTTTCTCACTGAGATTTGGTTTTCTTTGCTTTTAAGTACATGTTAAAAAATATTCTACTACCATCTAAAGTTTGTACATCTCATCTGTTGGAGAGAACCACTGAGACTGAAACTGGAATCTTTTATCTAATTTATAAATTCTGGCAAAAAATTTTATTGACTCAGTTTAGAGTACTTTTCTACCTATTTTAACTCCTTACAGATTTATTAATTTTGAAGTGCTCTGTTATGTTATTTATCTACTTGTCTTCTTTATATAACTCTATAGGAACCATTTCAATTAACTCTTTTGTTTACAATTTTGATGTGGTGTATGATATTATAGTGTGTCATTTGTAAGATGACGCAAAAAAGTATCATACACCATAGATAACAAAATCTTTGAGAAATTGGTGAGGAATTTATGTTGTTAGAGCCATTAAAAAATAGAACTTTGAGTAAGAAAGCTTTGAGTTCTCTTATCAAGGAAAAAATTTCTACCAACCCAAAAGTGGGCTGAAGACAAAAGAAACATGAAATTGATAAATGGACAAAGGTAGTTGTAGATATCAGCTCTGCCATAAAAGTGTTAATGAAAGTTTAAATTGCAACTTAGTATTTCTGGTCGATATGGAGGTGTAGGTAGATATGCTTTGCCTCTCACACAACCAGAGAGAGAATTACAACACAAATAACAACCAGAACTGTCATAAAATTTGTCTGTACGGAAGGCCAACAAGCAAGGATTTAAGGAAACCACATTCATCCAGACAGGTGGGAGGGGCAGAGTCACAGAGACAGTTGGAGACACGTGGAGACACGGTGCGATGCGGAGAGGCCGCAGCGGTGGCGGTGGAATAGGTGGCCCCACCTTTATGTGTGATGGCCAAGAATCAGGAGGGACACCTTGGGAGCAAGAGATACCAGGCCCAGGCCAGACTGCATGGCCTAGGGTTCCAGCACCAGAAGACAAATCTCCATAACATCTGGCTTTAAAATCAGACAGAGTTGGAACAGCAGGAAAAAAACTGCCAATTTTTTGGAATAGTTTGCTTAAAGGGCCTGCACAGATTCAGAATGTATATGCAGACCCACTGACTCTTGAGATTCACTACCAGGGCAACAGCTGCAAGAGTGTTGGTCGCATACAGAAAGTAGGTGAAGTGACTGGAAACAGGGAAAGTGCCAGGCAAACCTCCAGAAGACAGGAAGCAGCATTGTCCCCTCTCTGAACCCTCCCCCCACACAGAACCACAGAGCAGTGAAGCAGGTGGCCCCACCCCGGCAATTACCTAAGGCTCTGCCTCACGCAATTCACAGGTGCCTTTTCTAAGACAAGGAGTCAAAATAGCTCCACCTAATACACTAAAACAAACCCAGGGAGGCTGCTGAATTGAGGAGACAAAGAAATATGGCCCAAATGAAAGAACAGAACAAAACCTCAGAAAAAGAACTAAATGAAATGGAGATAGCCAACCTGTTAGATGCAGACTTCAAAACACTGGTGATCAAGATGCCCAGAGAACTCATAGAACATGGCAGAAACAAAGGAAGAAATGAAGATGAAATTTTATAAGAGATGAAAACATTTTCACTTAAAGAATAATGGTAACACATTGAACATAAGCAAACCACTACTGTTATTTTATGATGTAATGGTTGATTAAACATAAAAGTATGAAGCACTCAGAAACAAACACCGTGTAATGGATGTACTTCTTGAAGAACGTGGAAACAAAAATCTCCATATTTTTTCTTTCATTTAGTGTGGTGGACACGACTGTCTTGCCTACATAATAGTCAGCTTGCCTTCTTCACTAACACAGCCCTGGTGTTGAGGGTCAAGGCTGGTATCTCATAACCATAATGACACAGGCCTGACTGAGGCCAAGTGAAGATACTGAGAATGACGGTTTCAGAAAAATCAAGAGGCCTGTTCTTGGATGAAATCGTTGATCCATTATATTAACCCTGGGACAGCTTACCTCCAGACCTCTTACAGGAGATAATAAAACACCCATTATTTAGGCCATTTTGGGTTGAGTATTCTGATTCTTTTAAGCAAACATAGTGTAACTTATCCAAATAAGAATACCTCACACAAAGTGGTTTCCACATTCAGGACAGTTATTTTCTTCTAATTGTCATCAGAGAATTTTCCTGATGACACAGTATAAATAAGAACCTTCCTTGCCATGGCTGGTGTGGCTCAGTGGGCTGAGTGCTGGCCTGAGAACCAAACAGTTGCCAGTCAACTCCCAGTCAGGGTACATGCCTGGGTTGTGGGCCAGGTCCCCAGTAAGGAGCATGTGAGAGGCAACCACACATTGATGTTTCCTTCCACTCCTCTCTTCCTCCATTCCCCTCTTTCTAATAGTAAATAAATAGAATATTTTTTAAAAAAGAACCTTCCTTAGCATTCTGCATAGCAGCTTTATTTATAACACCCAAAAATGGAAAACAAATACATGTTTTAAATTAGATATTTTTAACTACTTAAGTTTCTTTGCCAAAATAATTAGCAGTTAATTATAAAGAGAAAATGAATAGCTTTACAGAGTGGAGACCTAGTGAACAGTCCTTTAGTGAAGTGACCAAATATTAGAGCAAGTGGACATCACAGGCTTCCGGGAAGGGCACAATATCACTCTTCTGGTGATCTTGCCAGATACCAGGATCTGAATTCAATCATGCAAAACATGACACCAACACAAATTGAATTACAAAATAACTGTCTTATACCTCTCAAAAATATCAAGGTCAAGATAGAGGCTAAGGGGATATGGCAGCTAATTGCAACAAGTAATCCCGGAACTGATGTTCGACTGGGGAAAACAAAAATCCAGCTCATTATTAACATGATTGACCAAATTTGAATATGGATTATGGGTTAAGTGACAGTACCGCACCATCATCTTGGTGTTAAATTTCTTGGTTTTGATCATTGTGATATTATTAGGCACAAGATGTCCCTTTATTTAAGAAGTACACCTAAAGATACTAATGAAAAGAGGCATGACATTTTTCATTTATTGCCAAATGTTTGAGAATAAGCTTTTTTGAAGTTATATAAAAATGGAGGTTAAAAAACTCCCCAAATAAAAGCCTTATCTCAAGTATAACTGGCCCAGTTTTCCTGACGTCTCAGTCCGCTGCAGAGGCTGTCTCCTACAGCATGCGGTGCACACTGCTGCCTCAGAGGCTCACACGCTGCGTGAGAGTCGGTGAGCTGGGTCTTTTCCTAGGGGAATCAAACACTGGAGGCAAAAACTGCGTCATATTTTCTATGAATATTAAATTATGTCATGTGCAGAGCATGTTATATAACTAGGGAATGAATAAATAATTATCGAGTAAGCATATAGAAATGTATAAGACTAAAGAAATAAACACTGGGCATGGGAAAGGGAAAATGGTTAGTATTAATGAAATAACTTGTAAATCTACCATACTATGCATTTTTTGAAATAAACTCTGGCTGTAATTTAAGGTAACACTGATTAATTTTAGACAACTCAATAGTCTAAGCTGAAACGTATCTAATACTCAGATTTATACAATGACTAATTTGCATACTAGTGACCCACTTGAAATATTTGAAAACAGAATAAATGCGATCAAAGCAAAATAAAACAAAAAGCATGGGGTACTGATCCTATGAAAACAAACCACTTTAACCATTGCTTCAACATCAGTACATTACTTAGTAGAAACAGTGAATAATTCCTTTACATTTCTATCTTCATAAAAGTTCTTATTCCATCTTTGTCTTTGTCTCTTGTCCAGCTACAGTCACCTTTAGATAAGTTGCTTTGTCCACTTAACTAATCTCTGCCAGCTCTGCTTTGTAGGAATGGTTTACTGTGCTTAAACCTTAGTGGTAATTTTCCCATTTAATGCTTACTTTACATTTTATATTTTAGTTCTCCTACTACTAGAAATAGTGTGTTTGAAGGAAATTACTATTCCGTATTCCTGATGTTGCCTTCCCCAAACAAGACTCTCTATCCCTTTACCGGGTCACCCCGGACTGAGGCACTTCGCTGGAGGAAGAGAGGGTGCCTTCTCAAGACAGGTCTGCTTCTCTTTTCCCACAGGGAGAGTACGGTGTCTCTAGTCCCACAATGGCTGCCCTTTTCTTACCTGCCCAGTCCAATCCGTGGGCCCAGGTGGATGATTCAGTAAATGAGACGATCAGTGGGTTCCATCTGCCACTACTTTATTTTGTTTCTCAACTGTCTTTCAGAACTCCAGTAGGGAAGAGGGGTGGTATTTACTGGGTATCTTTTGGATCCTAACACAGTAGGATGTGTCTGATTTTGTGTTTTTTCACTTTAATAGAGTTTGGCGATAGAACCACCCTACCTTACATATTATGGGCTCTTTCTTGACAGCAAACCTTATGAAATGAAGCTAAACAGAAAAACATCAATGTGAAGGCATTTCCAAGCACTAGTGTGAAGCAAACCTATGCAGCTTTCACTCAGAAACTAACTTTATTATGCTTCGTGTGCTGAAAATTTCCCTCTTTATCTATATGCAGATAAGATAGAAATCCCAAAGAGAAGCTCTACTGCCAAGTATTCTTCAGGATCCTAGAACCATCATATCCCCCAAACAGACTTTTTCTTATAGTATTATAGTCCCAGAAAGTGTAATGTGGGTCGCATGAAAAATGTTAGGGTATTGACAGATACTGGTTTATGCAAAATTAATCAGGCTTATCTTTTACAACTATTTTTAAATAAAATACATTGTGGAACTCTGAGAAGTAAATATGGTATGCTTGGGTCCTGTTTACTCTGGGAGTCTTCATCCTCTGAGCTTCTCTCACTTGTGATTACCAGGAGCAAAGAGAGAAGATGGCTGAGGGGCTTGTCCAGCAGGAACACGTGCCACATAAATAATATTTGTTCAGGGTGTAGGTCTCACCTTTGCCTAGTCAAAAGCACAATTTTATCCATTCTCACAGGGATGCTCAGATTCTAGAGGATTCATTAATATTAAATAAGCTTACAGGAAAGAGATTTATGAACCATAATACCAATTTATTCACTTATATGGAACAACACACTGAACTATGTAACAAAATACTTGCATCAGCTGGCAAATAATGCATCTTCCCAGGAAAATGTCTTCTTAGGAAATCAAAATAAGATCAGTTGGTTTTTGTGGTGAGCCAAGAGAGGTGAAACAAAGGGAATTGGATGATACTGGAGAATACTGTGTTCAGTTAGTGGTAGACTGATCTGTTCTTCTGTGCTGTAAGTTTATACCAGCCAAGAAGTTAAGAGCAACATCGTGAAACCTGACACCCTCTTCATGAGTGATTGCTGAGTAAGCACTGACCAATTCTAGTATTTACTTTTTCTTAAAGACAAAATAAAACAATACTCCTTATCTCTTACCAAAAGATTCTGTGCTAATATTTTTATGACAGCTATTTCATACAATTAATTACTTTCTAGTTTATTTTTCATTATGTACATTTTGATTAATGTGTCCCCTTTTAGGTTTTGGGAAAGTTCTGTAAGCTTCTTGCAGAATTTGGTGACCCCTTTATCTCATGGTGAAGACATGTAAAATAGCCTCATAGGTAGGGTTATTTCGACAAATGGTGCATGTCATTTGTTTGTGTTGAGTGATGGCGACTTCAATTCATGACATGACATTTAATGGCCATATTCATATATTTTAGGGTACTTCCTGCTTAAGAAGCATAATATCAAGAAGTATAGACTACATAACTAAAATACTCTTGAGGTATTTTATTGTTTCTTGAGGTAAAGATATACAGACATACACACACAATAAGTTTTAAAGAGGGGAACACACCTGAGGTGTACACAACTGCAAACACTGGCCTGTCTCAAACATGGTCATATTCAGTGATTCAGTATCAGATATGTTTATAAGTTATATACCTCATGGTATTAGAGAGGCAAAGAAAAAAGTAGGTGTGTTACCAATTTGTGTCTAGATAATGTTGTTGTCACTGTTCATTGGTATCGTATTAAGCAATATTTTCTAAATTCCAGTAAGTAGATGGATATATTACATGTAATTTCCAAGGAGAATGATGGGTGTTCTATATGCTTTAGTACCTTGTCCAATACTACAAATTAAAATTGTAATACAGCTTGAAAAATGGAGAAAAAAGACATAGAACTTTAAGCTTAGGATGTATTAGAGGTCAGAAAATATTTTGCCTTTTTATACAAAAGCCTTAGTTTTAAGTCCTGCAGGGGGAAAAAAGGCTAAGCTCAGTATCTTCGGTTTTTAACAGCTAAGCAAAGACTAATACAATACCCAAGACTCTTGTTGGGTTTCTTTCCAATACTTTGCTGGAAACCAACACTTTGATATTTGTGACACGCTGATATAGAGAATTGTAGGGCATCTTAGTGATTGTCTGTTTCAGTCCTTTAATGTTTTAGATGAGAAAACCTGTGCTCACAGGATTGGAGTTGCCAACCGCACAGTTACAGCTCCAGCTAGTCGTCAAGTCTCCAAACAAAGAGCAGGGACTTACATATTTCCCCTTATTTTGATATATTTTTTAAAATGTATATAGCAAATGATGCACAAAGCAATAGTTATTAATTCCAAAATCCCCACACAACTGCAGTTTTAAGTATTGTGTAAATAATAATATAGTCTAAGTGTTGTCGTGAAATATTGTGATAACATCCAAGACAACATAAATATTTTAAATTAATCATATTTTTCTATTCAAATTCTATTTCTATCATTAAGAAATGATCTTTAAAAGAGAACAGACGTGCTGTAACATGATTTCATCTCATAATAAACATATTTATTTGTCTGTTTCTATGTGTATATTATGTCAGACATAGGCTGTACTTCTTGTTGTTCAATATACAAAAATATTCTTTTAAGTGTCCTGGATTTTAGAGGCAACATTAATCTTGGTATCACATGAAAACCTTTGTTATACCAGGTTTCTTCCATCTGTGAATCTGTTCTCGACAAATACACAATACGATCACTATAAATGGTGCTAAAATTGTTTCACGAATTCTTGGTTAGAAGCATGTAGGTCATAATAGGAGACAATAAGCTCTTGTTTGTCATCATCAAATGCTTCTGTTATCATGGAGAGAACTATCAATATTCACAATACGTGTCACAAGATCATTTACCTTTAAGAGGCTACCCATATATTTTCACAGGGACATAAACAGTGATAATATAATAGAAAAGGACAGTGTTGTGCAAACAGTGAGTACTTTTTAAAGGTAACGTGGTTCCCAGACGGTCATTCACCTGTCAACATACACCAACTAAACAAGCAAACTCCTAAAACACTCAATATATTCCCTTTACCTTAAGTTCCTTTGAGCCTATCATAAAATGTAACATTTGCCTTTACTTGTGCATTTTCAGCCTTGATACAGAGGTTAAATTGTTAATGCTTTACTTTCACTTCTTTAAATTTTTTTTAAATCAAACTTTGCTTTTTTTCTCCCTGGGGTACAACAAATGGACAGCTTTCCTCCCTTGCACTCCTCCTTCCATTACCATCACAGCAGAATGCATCCGAGACCGTAATAATTCAGTGATGAAATACAAAATGTCGCAATGCCATCCCTCTTAAAGTGAACTGAGATTTTGTTATGCCATTTTAGGTGCACTAATAGCGACTCAAGTCCCATGGAGTATCCTAATGTGAATTTAATGAGCTGATAGCATATAAATGACAGTACTGTGAGGGTGAAGGTGACATAACCTTTTTCTTTCTATTTGATGTTTGTCTTTGAAAAACTACAGATCTGTTCAAAATGTACCACATTACTACTAAGTGGCACATCGCTCACCAAAGGAGCTACTATTGTTTTAGCATTTGAGACTATT
This sequence comes from Artibeus jamaicensis, assembly GCF_021234435.1. Lineage (NCBI taxonomy): Eukaryota > Metazoa > Chordata > Mammalia > Chiroptera > Phyllostomidae > Artibeus > Artibeus jamaicensis. The sequence goes on from NW_026521904.1 coordinate 2,997,594, forward strand.
TCTATCTTTTACTGGAACAAGTAGCAAGAGCATTTTTTTTACCACTAGGATAATAAAAATCGGAGTAGTTTTTCTCTGAAAAACACCAGTTATGCAGTGTCGTGGTGCCTATTTTGCCATAGGCTGAAGTGTCCAGTGACAAATATTTACTTATAGGCCCCTTATCCTTTCAATATCACAGTCAGTGACACAGCAACACTAAATTGGATGCTAAAGATAATTAAACTAGCCATCCTTTTCAAGGTATTATTTGAGGATGCCATTTAGGTGCTTTATAAAGATGATAATTATAGAAGCTTTGTCAGTTACAATTAATTGATTCCACAGTAGGGTCTTTCCGAATGGCCATCTATTTGTGAAAACCCAGTTAACTGAATTAAAAGAGAGTAGTATGGCTTATCCCTGGCACATATGAGAAAGGGAATAAGGAAAAAAGGGGAGCAGGTTTTTAAAAATAAGAAGGAAAATGATTCAATATCTTTGATGGGGAAAATAATAATAAATATGCGTACATTTTGAACATTCGTGATACTCTCAATGCATTTTAGTGGGGTTTCTATTTTAGGAGTACTAGGTACAGATTAGAACATTCTGGTGGTCTTGGGGTGGAATGAGGGGGTCACGAGTCAACCAGGTAAGAATGTAAGGCTTATATCATGTGTCACTAGACTGAGAATCTTCCACATTTCTCCCCCTTTAAAAAGGGCATATGTACCTCAAATATTTTGTATGGTTCTTCAAACTTTTTCATTTAACTCTATGATGAGCTGAGGTAACCCTGAAAGTGAGGTGACCTCAGAATGAAGGGTCAGGGGATACCTGTTCTAAGCTGTTATTTACACTTGCCTTGAGACTTCAGAAAAGCATGAAATCCTCTGGAACTAGTTCTTCATTTGCAAATTAGGACTACATCAGCTCACGATAAAGACACGAAATCAATGTGATTTTTAAAATGCATTGACCACTCGTGTAGGTCTGAATAACTAGCACAGACTCTGATCTGCATTGAAGTCGTCATGCCTAACAATTAAGTTAAATAAAACTAAAACAAAATCTCTCAAAACTCAAGAAGTCAAAAAAACTTTCTAAACAAAAACATACTTTGGGTCACAGTCTATGAAAATAAAAATTAAGCAGCTTATGAGTCTCAAAAGCTTGGATTTTGGCAAAGTTCAGAAATCTTTTGGTTGCCAGGTGACAGAGCAAAACATTTTACATACGCTTTAACCACCAACATGTACGTGTTTTGTCTAGGGCTGGTCAGGCATGATGATGCGTTACTACTGAAGGAGCTTCCAGCAGGGACAAATGTTTATCTGTTTTCAGAAGCATTTTCTTAACAAAAACAGCATAGTATTTCTCATTGTTTAATGATTGAGTAAAGGTTAATGCTACCCAATAGAGATTGCATTCCACTTTATACTTGTATTGTCCCAGAGACAGTATTTGTTAAGTGAAAATCACTAGTTATGCTGTGGTTGAAAAACATAAAATATATGAAAGAAACTTTCCCCCAATGGACCATAAAAGCATTATGCTATTTGACATATCTATTATCATTAAAATATCAAATTATTATTTTAAGTTGTCATAATTATACCAAAGTCTGAGTATTGTATTTCATTTTATATGAATTTATATATATTTGAGGGTTATAAAATTCCTTTGGAGCAAAAGACCCATCAAAACATTTTTTTTGTTGTATTTAATGCCTGGCTGAAAAAAAAAGGTAGAATGATGTGGTACTCTCAGACAAATTCCAAGGAGAATATTAATTGCACAATGAATCCATGCCTTACTAAAGAACAATAATAACCTCACTTAGAAGTCAGTGACTGATTTATCAGCAACTGGGGGCAATGCAATTTTAGAAAGATTAATATTTGATATTTTTAAAATATCTACTAATTTTCTTAATATTTAAATTAAAGTATTATTAAAATATCAAAATATCATAAGTGAAAAAAAGAAACCATTATAAAAGGTTTGAAAACAGGTAATAGTGGCCTTTTCTTGTTTTTTAAAAAAATATTTTCATTTGTTTCTTGGGAACATTATTTTATCATAGGATATAGCACATTTCTAGATTCGCTCCACACCCAACATGAGAAATAATTTTTAGCAATTCTCTCTTTTTTTAAAAGATTTTATTTATTTATCTTTAGAGGGAAAAGGAAGGAGAGAGGGAGAGAAATATCGATGTATGGTTGCCTCTGGTGCGTCCCCTGCTGGGAACTGGCCTGCAACTCAGGCATGTGCCCTGACTGAGAATTGAACCACAATTCTTTGGTTTGTAGGCCCATGCTCAATCCACTGAGCATCACCAGCTAGGGTGTGGAATTCTCTTTTTAAGAAGAGTTTAACTAACTATACCTTATTGATTTTCTTTAAAAAGTGTTTTGTTAAAAATCATGAACTGTGGACACTCTGTTGATTCTTTAATAATGTCATTGGGTATCTTACCATAGATGAATGCCCTGAAAAGTGTAGGTTGAATTGCTAATATTCATCAAAGGCTCATGGAGTTAATTTTCAAGGAGAGTTATCTTATAAGCTGTACCAAATTTTGAATGTTCAAACTGCTTTGTTAGACAAATGTTTTAATTTTTTGAACAAATGCATATGTTGTTTTCACACTAAAGTAAATAATGTAAATGTTGAAAATTCAAACAATAGATAAAATATATTCTAGAAGTTGAATGTATTTATTTAAATCCACTTTTTAAAAATTTCTCTTAAAGAGATTTTTGCTTATTCCTTTAATTTTCATTTTATAAATTTATTTATATGTCGATTTGTATATTAGTAATTTTATGATTTTTCTATAGAGTGAGATTTTACTATTTGTATTACTCAACATACATTTTCACATACCAATATATTCACTTTCCATAGCTTATTTCTTAGGATAAACTTAAGGTAGCCATATATTTACACATATCATACCCAGGTGTTATACGAACATATGATGAATAGCTTTAATCATCCTCATTGTTGGACACTGGGGTTCTTAAAAAATGTGTTTATTACACATAGTACTACAATGAAGTTTTATGTATGTGTTTGTATTATGGGGGCATTTTTGTAGGATTTATTGTCAATATAGAAGTGACCACAACCACAGCATCTCTAGACATTTTCAAATGTTACAATATTTTTAACTTGATAATTTAAAAATAACTTTTTAAAAGAGTCTATTTTATTATAAAAAGGTTTCCTTTTCATGTATGTGGTGCCTATTTCTACTATTTTTTAGTAAATTGCTCACTGATATTTCGTCAATTTTACATCTTTTGTTAATTTGTAGAACCTCTTTATACAAAGGATTATAGTACTCTCAATTTTTATGTATAATAAATATTTCAATCTAGCATGTCATTTGTTTTATAATTTTGCTTATAAAGATTTCCAAAATTTAGTCAATGTATTAATTTTCCCTTTATCATATTTAGATTTTAGCTATTATCTTAGACACATCATAACAATTTCTAAGCAATGTGAGTTTTAGCATGTTCAAATAAAGACTTATGGTAGGTCTCAAACAAACCTTCCAGTCACTGTGTGGTGATTACTGTGTGATATACAATTCACATTGTAAGACAGTAGAGCCCTGATCATGTTTGTCTCTCACTTAAGTTTTAAAATAATATTTAAAAAATAAAATGAACCTTTATTCTGAGAGCCTGGTGGTAACTCACTCAGTGTGCTTTGCTGATATTACTGATCCCAGAAAATATTTCTGTGAGGAACAAAGGCATCCACTTGTATTCTTAACCAATGTGTATTCATAGCATTCTTGTTTTGTTGGGTCTATTGCTAAGTGCACATCTTAGTTATGATTTCACCATTTGGCCTGTGGATTCTCCTCTGTTGTTACCCATCATAGCTTAGGGACTATAGACTGGATTCCTAGAAGTACCGTGACAGGCTATAAATTCTGGTGTCATTGTACATCTGATAGAATCCCAGGAAACTTTCAGAGTGTCTCAGGACTCTGAGGAAGACTGAGAGTAAAAAGTGATTCTCGATTCAAAAGGAGTCAGATTTTAAGTCAAGTTTAGAATCTAATGGAGCATGATGCAAAACACTAAAGAGCAAGTATTTTTCCTTAGTTAGTCTGGAAATAATATATTAAGAAGTGAAATAGAGGTATTGTTTAAATATATAAAAAAGTGTTATGCCTCTTCCTTTCATATATTCAAAATATTTAGCCCTGGCTAGTGTAGCTCAGTGGATTGAGCATGGGCCTATAAACCTAAAGGTCACGGGTCCAATTTCCAGTCAGGGCACATGCCTAGGTTGTAGGCCAGGTCCCCAGTAGGGGGCACATGAGAGGCAAACACACATTGATGTTTCTCTCCTCCCTCTTTCTCCCTCCCTTCCCCTCTATCTAAAAATAAATAAAATAAAATCTTTAAAAATAAAACTAAAATAAATAAAAATAGATAAATAAAATCTTTCAAAATTCATTAAATATTTATACTTTTCCAGGTATTATACAAGGCATTGTGTAAGATGCAAAAACAAATGACATGAATAAGAATTATGATGATAGTTATTATTATTATTACTCTTATTTCCAGGAACTTTTTATACCAATAAACACAGAAAACACAAAAGCAGGAAGTAATATAAAAAGGACATAGATAATGTACATGTGAGATTTTAGGAAGAAGGGCTTGGTTTTTTTTTCTGTAAATATTGGTCCAAACTGTTTTATGAAAGAAATAACTACATCACTGGGATATAAAGAATAAGATGAATATTCATTAATTTAGACATGAATATATATAAGTAACACCAAAGAAGAGAAAATGTTTGGAGGGAAAAAAAGTGCTCTGGCTCAGAGCCTTTCTTTCTTTCTTTCTTTCTTTCTTTCTTTCTTTCTTTCTTTCTTTCTTTCTTTCTTTCTTTCCTTCCTTCCTTCTTATTTCTTTATTTTTTCTCTCCTTTCTATTATATATATATGTATATATGTGTATATATATATATATATCCTCAAACACATACTTTCAACTCTTGTTGTAACCACAAGTAAAAATTATTTGAGTAAATTTTTAAAATAAGAACTAAACTGGTTGACTATAATCAGAAATACCAATAGTTTGAAATTTTTACTGTGCAAATGGATATTCTAGTATGCAAAAAAGATCTGTTAACAGACATGCTAAAACACAACTTTTTAATACACAGATTTATCATATATTATTTTATCTTAGAGGCTTTACAATTTTTTCTGATGCAACTGTTTGAAAGAACATTAAATTCAGGTATGAGGAAGGAGAGAATTCGAGGCTTTTCATTTTTCGGCTCGTAGCCCTGAATGAAAGCATGTTGAAAAATGAGCATAATTTTGCTTCTGGGTGCTAATGGGTCTGAGATAGCTGCATCCTCACCAATATGGCCTAAAACATAGAAAAAATCAATCAAATACCTCATCATATTGCCATTTTTATCTGATAGCTGCCAAGTGCAGGCCCTTCCAGAACCGTGACCTAGAGCGTAAACAACCCAGGAAGCTGACTCTTCTGAACTACCAAGGTATGTGAGGCCTCAGCTTAACATTCACAGAGTGTGCAGATTGTCTCTGAGAAAATGTGCATATCAGGAAATGTGAATCACTTGTCGGCATAAGTCCCACATGTATAATATAGGTCAAAGTGGCATGAAAAAAAGAAGAAGAAAAAGCTTATTTTCGCTTTGCCTCCAACCCAGGGCTGTCATCCTGTGTGACCCAGTACACTCCCTCTGTAAGTTAGATGCTGTGGGTAAGTGAATAGTGACATCCTGTGAAAATAATTTGTTCAGACAAAGCTTGATTGCTTCAAGTTTTGAAACAAAACTTGTGAAATAAAAAGGGGACAACTTTGAGAAACTCTCTTCTCTGTTCAAGAGTCCACGTGTGTGAAGAAGGAATATAGCATAGGTGAGCTTTCAATGAGTCTTCAAGCCTAATTATTCTGTCTTTCAAATATATAGAGATCAAGAGCCATATGGAAAGAAATCTCATGCTTTAGAATCATAGTATGCCAAATTTCATTGGCATTAACATGAATTAAAATCCATTTTACCTTAAAAGGAGAAAGACTAAGAGGAATGCAAATGGCTTAGTTAAAAAAGAACACATGCAGTTTGCTCAAGAGCGAAACTCTCAAGGAAACAAAGTTTGAGCCACAGAAGCAAATGGTTATTGCTACAAAGCCCAATAAATTCAAGCTTTGTGTATACAAAAAAGTGGACTGAGTAGCTTTGGAAACCATACCTCTGTCAGTTTATACTCATGGATCTGGTCCTGCTGTTACCACCCAGATTATGAAATTTTTGGTATTTGAGGTTTTTTTTGGTTTTTGGATCCAGCCTTTTCTGTATTTATTTTCTTTCCTCCTTTCTTTCTTTCTTTCTTTCTTTCTTTCTTTCTTTCTTTCTTTCTTTCTTTCTTTCTTTCTTTCTTTCTTTCTTTCTTTCTTTCTTTCTCTTTCTTTCGATTGCACCAACAGTAATATTTTCCAAAAACACACTGGAATCTTTACTTACATGAACATGTACTCTCCTTTTATACTAAGTACATATTTAATGTAATCTGAATGCTCTAAATCAATGTTGGGCAGAGCTTCTAAAACTGAAATAATATGGAAATTTTTGTAACTTGCAATTATAAAAAGCACAGTTACAGGAAAGAAATGTTTTCTAGTCTCTTCTGGGAAACCTAGATAATTTATTTATTCATCCTACATTTGATTTATAACAAATGAAATGAATCGCTATCAAACTCCTCAAAACGCAATTATTTTCTAGGTCACAGATCTGAAATATATGCCATGGGAAGTTCAAGTTAGAAGAGACTTAGCTCTTCAGTGTTGTCCAAGTCTTTTAGTGGGCAAATGAAAAAATTAATGTCAGGGGGGTTGGTTAAATTATTAGTTCAGGATAGTACAGCTTGCTAACTCACGGGCTCTGCTTATTTACTTTATTCTCTGGTTTTTAATCCAATTTTTTTCTATACAACATAATTCTGGAGGACTTCAAAATCATAAATTGAATACTTTACTTACAAAGGGGATAAGAAATTTAAACATTAATGAGCCTACGGTACCTAGTAAGTTGCCTTATGTGGGGCAGAATGGTTTCTATTTTATCCTGTGATATATATTTCCAGGACTTCTCCCAGTAATTATTCATCCTACGTACTAAACAAAACAAACCAAACAAGAAAGAGAGAGAAAAAAATGTTAGTTTTCCAGTGAACCAAGAGCTTTAGATGATCACAGAGGAAAAAGTTTATTTCCTTATGACAGTTATGAAATTGGACCAATGATAGATCCCGGCTTTAAGACTCAATTCACAACTATTACTATTAGAACTTTTTCAAAAATTGTTTTTTACATTTATTTCAAATTTTATGATACTGAATTACCTAAATAGGAAATAATTTTTGTTTGTTTATTTTGTTTAGATACAACTTTCATACCTGCTAGCTCTGCAAATGATGTCCTGGTCATGAATATGTGGTCAGTTAAGTTCTTGAAGGTGAATGCATTTCTTTTTGGATAATATGAAAGATCTATTAACAAATTTAAAGTGAGAAATAATGGTCGATTTAGAGACAATGCAATGACATGCACAAATCCATTATGGTTTTAAAGCAATTACACAAATGCAGGCTATATACTTACAGGTGTAATATTTATTGAATTTCATTTTCTACAGTATAAGATGTTGGTAAAATATTTAAACTCTGAGAGAAGCAGGTAAAGTCTCAGATTAGTGATTTTTTTAAGAGAGGGAAAGGGAGGGAGAAAGAGAAGGAGAGAAACATCAATGCGTGGTGCCTCTCCCACACCCCCAACTGGGGACCTGGTCCACAACCCAGGCATTGAACCAGTGACTCTGTGGTTCACAGGTTGGCATTCAGTCCACTGAGCCACACCAGCCAGGGTAGATTAGTGATTTTCAATAATGGCTGCTTATTTGGATTGCCTTGGAAGTTTTCTTTTCTTTCCTTTTTTCCATTTTTTAAATATTTTATTTAATAATTTTTATTGTATTTTTGTCACTGTTTAGTTTCTTTAAGCCCCCTCCTTCCTGCAATGACCACACCATTGTCCATGTCCGTGAATCCTTTTTTCATTTTGCTCAATCCCTCCACCCCCTACCTTCCCTGTTTCAAAAGTGCTTATGTCTGGACCTCACCTACAGAGATTATGAATTAATTTGTATGGGGTGCTGCTTTGTTATCAGCACCCTTGTGATTGTAAAATGTGCAAGATTGGGAAATTCTGTGTCAAAGACATTTTCAAGGCCATAATTTTATTGTTATGATCAGTCCCTGTCTGCTCCAGTCCAATTGACCGTGAGCTATAGAAGCATCTAGGATCTGCTGAGCATTATCTTGGCTTTGAGAGAAGCTGATAGGCAGTTTATTAAAAAGATGGGAAGGGGTTCTTTAGATAGGGCTGAGACACTTCTCCTTTTGGCATGTTCTCAGAAGTAACTGGAAAACAAGAAAAGCTCCCTGTCCGCGGATGTCTAAAGCTATTTAAAAGAAAGAAGGTATCACATAATCATCTTTGAAGTAATACGATTGCATACAAACACTAAAACTTCCCAGGTTAAAAACCCCATAATTCATCCACATCTCTAGCAACCCTTCAAGCTTTTGTTATTTTCTTGAATGTGCCCCTCCGTCCCTGAAGTTCCATTTTCCTCTTTCACCAGCCTCCTGGCACACCCCAGAACACTAAGTGAAACCTCAGCTCACCTCAGGCTAAGTGACATCTCTCCTTCCCAGGGATGTCAACTCCATTTCTTTGGCTTAGTATCATAAGATCCTCCTATTTGTCACCTTATAGGAAGTCACCAGCACTGGAATGGAGGGAAGGGCATTTAATGTTTTTCACTACCAATCAGCATCTCAGGTTCATTCTTTCTCGCTGGCCCCTGTCAGCCAGAATGATCTTCCATTTGAAACTTCCAATGTCTATTCTGGTTTTTTCTGACCTTCTAAGATACTTCCTACATAACTCTGTGTCAGCATCTCAGTACACTCTTATTTACACTGTTCCCTTTGCAATCGCAACTGCACATTCATGCATCGTCTTGTCCTGTGAGTGCAAAACATATTTCTGGCAAGTAAAAAAAAACAAAAACACAACTTTTACTCACTGCACAGTATCTCTGATGCATTGTCTACATTGTCTTTTTACAACTGGGTGATTTTTTGTGGGATTTTGTATGTGTGTGCACATATATGCACACACGTGTGGGGGAGAGCAGTTTTGTTGGTTTTTTATTGTTGTTTCTTTTTAGCGCATTGGGGTGATATGTTTACTCTCTGAGAAGCGGAACCACCTGTTGCTGTGATTGACAAAACTGATTGGTTAGGGAAATCACCTGCAAAGCTTATTAAAAACACAAAATCCTGAGTCCTATCTCATACGCCATCAGTCAGAATACTTGGGGTCAAGGTCGGGAACCTATAATGCATAAAGCCTCATAGACAGTGGCCCAGTGAGCAGGACTTGATCTTTAGAACCATGTAGTGCAAATCACAGCTGACTGATTTCCTGGCTTCAGTTTCTTCATTTCAAAATAGAGATTAATTCACAGTAATTTGTGAAGCTAAAATGAAATCATCCTTACAAGGACTATGATAAAAAGTAAGAACTCAACAATTATTTGCCTTCTTTCCTCATAGCTTTTGATGAGTCAGGGTATTTATAAAGAGTTACTAGGGAAAATAGCCCTGTTTGCAAATAACATATTTTCCTGTTACCTTTTCTTTGTTTCTTTTCCAGAATGTGTCTCCTTGGCCCAGCTGCAGGGCAAAGAACGCATCATTGAGGTTCTGATGTTAAGACTGCTTTTCATGTCTAATTTGAAGTCATCTATTCCATAGGCCAAAATACCTTCATGGTTCCTCTCTGTTTTTTTAAATTAAATATTAGGGTTTTCTTTAATTAAATAAAGTATTGGGGTGACATTGTTTCACAACATCATACAGGTTTCAGTTGCACAACTCAATAAACTTCGCCTGCTCACTACATCATACTCCCATTGCCCCAAGCAATGGGGTAATGACTTTTCTTTCTGTCTCCATTTCCCCTCCTTTGCCTACCTCAGTATATGCACCACCCCACCTTTTCACCTGTCTATCAGCACATTGCTATTTGTGCCTATGTGTTAGGTGATTTTGGCTCATCCCTTCACTTCCTTTCATGTAGTCCTCCTCCCCTGCTCCCCTCTGACAGCTGCCAGGCTGTTCTACGTATCCATGTCTCCGTTTCTATTTTGTTCATCAGCTTTTAAGTTCATTAGATTCCACATATGAGATCATATCATATTTGTCTTTCTCTGGCTGGCTTATTTCACTTACCATAAAACTCTCCAGGTCCATCCATGCTAACACAAAAGGTAAGATTTCCTTCTTTTTCCAGCCATGTAGTATTCCATTATGTTAAGGTACCATAGCTTTTTCACCCATTCATCTACCAGTGGACAACTGGGAAGCTTCCAGATCTTATTTCTTATAAATAGTGCTGCTGTTAACATAGGGGTACATATATTCTTTTGAATTAGTGTTAGGATATATTCCCAGAAGTTACTGGGATCACTGAATCAAAGTGCAGGTCCATTTTTAATTTTTTGAAGGAACAGCATTCTGTTTTCCACAGTGGCGGCACCCATCTGCATTCCCACAAGCAGTGCATGAGGGTTCTTTTTTCTTCACATCCTCACCAACGTTTGTTGGTGGATTATTATTATTTTTAAAATAATAGCCATTCTGGCAGGTATGAGGTAATTTTATTGTGTAGTTTGGTTTTTCTCCAAGATAAGGCTATGTTGTGCCCATGCATTTTTTTCAAAACTGACAGGATGGAGAAAACTTTGCCTTTGCTTTTGTCATTAAAAAACGAATCTACTGTCACTATAAGCTCAACAGATGCACTAACTCCATGACTTTGCTTTGACTAGGGTCAATTGGGCTACATTCCAATTGCATTGTGAAGGTGTGATTAGTAACACATATAATACAGAAAACAACAGTCATTAGGTCTTTTTGAACTCAAATTTTCAAGGAGAAAAAAGATAAGAAAAGATATTTCTGGATAGAAGGTAACCCTGAGTGTGATGTAAAAATCAACTAGATTTATTTAACCTCACAACTCCCCTTCAGATTTGCTGGAATATAACCAACAGGTATGATCATTTAATAGTTATATTTTTAGTAAGAAGCTGATTAATTGCCATGCCCGGACACGTGGAATTCTACTTAGAAACAGTATAGTCACCACCGACTAGTTCTGTTGAGTAATTTAACCTGGAGGAAAACTATAATATCTCCACTTTCCTTTACAAAGGATAAAACAGAAATCAATTGGAAATGGAAGGCATCTAAAAAAATAAAATTTAAGTGGAAGTTAAATGTGATTCTGAGAAACAATAGAACAATTGAAAAGTACTTGTCAAAGGAGGAAGCCTACTGTAAGTAAATGTGGACCTCTGCAATAAAATCTTAACCAAAGACAGACTCATTTCTGTCCTTCTAATCAAAGGAGGAGTTCTTCTGAACCAAAAATATTCTGAGAAGGGAAGCATAAAATGTTATTGTCCCTGAGACGGCAGGGATACAGGTTAAAGTCCAAGGAGGTAACTGGCTTCCCAGGTTCTTGTCCTCTGTTGAGCCTTCCCGGTATCTTTTTCCTACCAGGTCTGCAGCAAGCTGGGTTCTCCTTTCCTCTTTCCTAGTCATATCATCCAAAGATGTTTTGAAGTTTACCTGTCTTAAGTCTTGTTATGCTGAGTAATAATTTACAGTAAGAACACATATACAGGATAGATGACATTGTTAAATAGCTGAGAAAGTATGCACGATAATTCCTAGACTGCAAATGTTTCAAATTCACCATCAGCCCAATGGGATCATAGCTCTCTCTTGCTTATAGGTTCTTGACCCTCCCCAGCCTCCTCCAACAATTCTACACTCTTAGTGAAGTCAGACAGCCTGCCCTTCTTATTTTCAATGTAATATTAATTTATTTTTTACTTCTTAAGACAGTTAAACTATGCAATGAAAATGTGGCACTTTGAATGAAATCCGCAAATCCTGCACATGCCCTTTCTACTTCCGCTTAACGGTCTCATTCTGAACAGACTCCCCACTGACCCTCTCTCTACTTTAGCCACACTAGCCTACTTGCTCTTCTAGAAGTATGCTAAGACTATCCCCACTTTGGGCTCACAGTGCTTATTTTGCCCTGTGTCTTAAAGCTCTTCCCCAATAGTATGTCTTTCCTGTCTCTCCTCAAACATCACCTCTAAAGGGCCTTCTCAGACTGCCTTATCTAAAATAGCACCTCAGCCAGTTACTATGGACTCACTCCACTTTACTTTTCTTCTTGCTTTCTATCAGTCTGACATTACGTTTGGTTTATTTATTGACATGCCATTTAATGTTTACTCTCTCCAAGATGAGCACATGATCCCCATGAAAGTAGAGACCCTGACAGTTTTGTTCATGTCTGTGACTCTAATACTTCCAGCAGTCCATGGAATATGGGGGTCAGGAAATATGCTGAATGAATGACAGAATGGACACTTATTGAACTTTAAAATGTTTGAGAACAGCAAAAAATGCACATATAAGTAGTCTTATTTTTAGTTTCTTTCTCCTTTTCTCTTTTGCTCAATTCTCCCCCCCACACACAATACATTGTCTTATACATAATAGATATTTTATATAAATTGACAAAAGAAATAATGTATTGATGAATGATTAATACATTATTTGATCAGCTAGAACATCTTATTCTCAGTCCACAAATTAATGTATTAGATAAATTTTCTAAGTGCTAACAACACATGAGAAACAAGAGTATCACTGCTGGGCTTTTTAGATGACTATTAATTAAGATTTTAACCTTCTATATTATGCTTTTTTTAGAGCAAGGGCCAGTGGATGTTTACATAGCAGCCTGAATAGGACCAGTAGGCCTCCAAGTAAGGGGGGGATGTCATGTGTGCTTTGTGAGTACTAGAATCTCTACTAAGCCATCTGGTATGACTGGGTTTCGATCATCTTTTTGGGGGGAAAGTTTATTGAATTCTGATTCAAACATACTTTGAGAAATTTTATGCTATTTCTCATAGTAGAGTAAGCCAAACATTATTATTCCATAATAACAGAATATTTGTCTGTTCTCTAACATTATAAACATTTTAGAATTATAGGATCCTTTAGAGCATGGGGCATTTGCTATACTTCTTATAGCTTCAATCCTATTCTTTGACATAGGGGATAGTAGCAATGTATATTGCTAATGGAAGTTTATTTTAAATAAAAAATAATAGACATATTTGACTTTTCCTTTGAAATTTTATACTGAATTAATCTTTAATGATAGTCTGTTGATCATTTTTAAAATAATGAATACTTAACTAAAGACAAAAAACTTTGGGGATACATTTTACATTATAAAAGCCTTTTGATATTTGATTTTGGAAGCAACATTTGTCTGGGAAAAACAGAAATCCAAACTTAAATGCTGAGATACTGTTCAAAGCTCATAACCCACTGCTTCAAACTGGCTTTAAATTTACTATCATTATCGTGAATGATTTTATGGGCCTATGATTTTATAGTATTTCATACAGTGTTTATACTGTCAGTATATACCATACTTGATCTTTGGCTCTTTTGGAAAATACCTCCAAAATATTATTCATAAATTATATATTCATAGTTATCACTGTACCATTTCTTTCTTTTTTATCCATTTAAAATTGTAAGGCAGTGTTCACAGAGTCTGAAAGCTCTGAATTAAAAAATGCATTCCCTTATCTGTAATCAAAATTGTCAGGTATTACTATTTTTGTCACTGACTTCACCTTTTTAGGCCAGTTTATTACCTGTTTTGAATTTCAACTCATGTGTCATGCTTGCTATTTGCAAATACAGTGTGTGTTCTCCCCTCCCTTGAATGTGGATGGCAAGCTCAAGTGAAACAAGAAAACTAACAAAGATTTCCAGAAGCAAGATCGTGGATATATATGTGTGAGTGCATGGGAATGCACATGTGTGTACACATGCATTTTAATGTCTAAAGTTAACCGCAGCATTCCAGACATGCTAATCAAGGAGAAAATGATTTGCATAATAAGACAACATTTAGGTTTTAAAAAAGAAACATGCTGGTATTTTCATATGTCCCTTTTAATTCTGACCTCTTAAGGCCAGTATTATTTGTTCAAACAATATATTTTATGCTTTACTGTATTAGTAAGCTCTGTTGAAATATGTATTTTGTGCTCATGTAGACTATATTTTTTCCTGTGAACTTGTATTTCCTTGATATTTTTCCTTTTTTGTGAAGCAGAGTTAGCGGAGAGATTTATAATGCACCTTTTATGTTCACTCTCATCTTCTATTTCCACTTCAATTTTTAAGGTATCAGAGATTAAATTTATATAAATTTTAAGTTCATATAAATGTAAAATTTATTGTCTATAGATATTATCCTTTATAAACTTTCTTTTTAAAGATTTTTTTAATCCCTGAAAGGTTAAAAGACGTTTCTAGTGCAACACAAATAGTTACAAGTAAATATAGAAGTAAGGATGGGAAGGATGTTTTAGTTCATACATAACTTGCAACCCACGTTATTGAAGTCCTTTATTTGCTATAGAATATTTCAACATAAACAGTGATGTGATACTGATTTTTGTAGCTCTCTTATATGTATTTCTAAAACATATGTCTAGTAAGCTCTAAGGTCCAATACTCAAATCACATACACATTATTTTTTACAGTGTTTAGAGATCCAAATGTGAATATGGGACAATAATAAGACCCACAGTAGACGTAATAAAGAAATCTAATAGAATTAGCCTTAGCTATTCTGTCTTTCATAATAACCTGAGATGGCAATTATTTTTGGCTTACATCAAGTTGCTGTAATTCAAATATTATTGAATTACAATATATGTTTAAATAAAAATGGTAAATCTTCGAGCTTATTACAAGAACAATATATTACTGAATTGAGCTAGATGCTAATACATAACAGCTTTCACTTTATATGCCACGTGATTTATATTTACATCTCAGGAGTGAATTCCACAATCAGTTTATATTAGTCAAAGCTAAAACAAAAAGTGTCCTAAATCTTCTCCTACATCTCTCCCCTTTTTCAGAATGGATGAGCAGTACTGAAAGATTTCAGGGTTTACTTGAAGCAGAAAAGAAAAAAAAACTTTAAAAAGGGGATTTAAAAACCTATTAAGAGAACAAGGCCAGAGGAAAAGAATAGCAATAGCCATTGGGAGTAAAAATAAATTGGTATCTGATAAACAGGAGATACCCTAAAAAGTTTTGCAAAAACAATTGTGCAATATCGGAATTTAAAAAATCAAAACACTCTTGGATAAGTACGTCATCCATCTTGTGTTCTTTGTTTTTGTCTAAAGAAATATAGTGACTAGGATTAGCTTTCCTAAATAAACTAATCCAATTTCAGGGAAATGTCATTTTCCATATGAAAACACCTGTGTAACACTTCCAACTCTCGTGCTGGAAAGTTTTCTCATTGTGTGCAGTGTTTACTTGTTCCTCAGCAGGGTCTGCTGATGCTAATGGACTCACAGCAGTGCCTCCTACTCCAGTTATTACAGGTCTAATTCAGTCATTAACATTTCATTAATGGACAGGCCTCCTAGTAGCCTGCAAGGCTGTGCGATATTGATGAGCTCCCTGCTCAAAGAAACACGTCCTTAAGGTGGACTGCTTTAGATATGGAATGTCTTAGTGAGGGTCGTGCAGAGAAAAAAAAAACATGGATTATTTTCTGAGGGTTTGGCTACAATTTTAGGTTAAAACAAAACAGAGATTTAAAAAGTTTTGTCCCTCAGCTTCAGGGGTTCCACAGCATTTTATAAATTGAGCACACATTTCATTCTAGAATGGGTGGTTAACTAATAATTCCCCCCACTCCAAAAACAAAGTGCTCTGCATATGCCCCTTGTTAGAAATTTCAAGCTGATTTTCCGCAGCAATTTAATTTTTGTTGTTGTTGTTGTTTTGTATCAGGCAGTACCAATTTGAAGAAGTAGCTTAATGAAGATGTTATTTAACCTCTCCTTTCCCCACCACTGCTGGCACCATAGAAACACATCCTGAACTTAATTCTTCCAGTCACCTTTTCCACTTTGCCCCCTCCATCCAAGCTTTGGTCCTAACCACCCAACAAAGCTTGGTTGTAGGGAAACTGGTGATTCTCTGGTTGCTATTTCAGCAGTATTTAATACATACCTATACCATATTTTTTTCCTGAGTTCAATGATTCCACATTTTCTTGGTTTTCTTGCCATTCTGCTAGTTATACCTTTGCAGCCTTTTTTTGCTGATTCCTCCTCTTCTGACCAACTACAGGTTGGAAGCTCTTCTTTTGTCTTCCATCCTTTGTTGACTATTGAACCCAATAGCTTTAAGTGCCCTTTCTGTGCAGATTTCCACATCTAAATCTTTTGCCCCAACCTCATTTTCTGCTCCTGAGAAAGTTAAGTGGTTTTAATTCTAGCTTTGTCACTAACCTTCTATGCTACATTATTTCATCCAAATAACTTCCCTTCATTTTCTTTTCTGTAAAATGAAGTTGTTAAACTATTAGATCTCTAAGGTCTCCTCAAGCTCTAAAATTCTATGACTAGGAGTCTAAGCTTTGTATAAAGCAGGACAATCAGATCTAAGTGTATGAACTGTATTCCCAGTCCTCCTATTAAAAAAATTATCTTCCTATGCAACTGAGAATTGAAATATATTGTATCATACAAATTTCTAATGCAAGTACTTTGTGAAAATTACTAATTTGATACCATAATTATGCTTGTAATGTAAAATTATTAAGTACAGCCATATTGCTTGTAACTGTACATAGGACTTATATTGTTGCAATAAAGCGTATTTAAATTCCATTATATAACTTTATTGTATTTTTAATAGCATTCGCAGTTTCAATAGAAAAGGAAGGAAGGAAGTAGTCAAAAGAGAATGATTGTGGGTATAGTAAGGTCTATTTTCATGCTTAAAAGTGATAAATAGTTAGTTTTCTATAATTACCTTTAACTTTTTTTAAGGTCAATGTTACTTTTTTATGTTAAGCATGGTGACTAGTAGAAACAGGATTAGGGTTGAGTCATTTCAAAAATATTGCATAAAAAGCTTATTTTATGAGATATTATTTCTACCTCATTAATGGGATTTTAATTTTCTTAATTTATTTGGGATGATATTTTTAGAGACTTTAATTTTGTGACTCCTAGAACCTTGCCCTTCACATTTAGGCATAAATGTGAAACTTTCTGATATTTATGTGATGGAGCAAAATGTAAGGAAGGTAAAGACCTCTTACAAATACATAACAATAACCCCAGGTAAATGGGTATGTTTCCTACAAAAACCATAATGGCAGGTGAGTGAAGGATGTGGATGTTTCCCATTTAATGCCAGAGAAATCTGAATAAGTTACAGGTCAATGGCCAAAGCTTTATTAAAACACGTAGATCTAGGGTATTTTTCTGTATTTGAATATAACAAAGAAATAAAATATGGATTTGAAAAGATGAGTTCAGTAAAAACAGTAAAAGACTGCTAAAATATCACAATATTCTTCTTTGTAGATGACCATCTGACTTCACTTTGATTTTCTCATCATTTAAAATATTTCATTTCTTTAAAACAACAGAATTCCCTGGTATTCTAAGACACAAATGTGTCACAATTAAAGGATGAAAAGATTTGTTTCAGTTATTTTTTAGCTTTGTAATTTATATGGGAAAACATGTACAAATTTTAATTAAAATTATGTTAACTATTGTTTATAATAATTTAAGTCAAGGCTACTGCAGCAAAAAAAAATCACAGCCTATTTCCTCAACAAAAATAATAGTATGTGTCCATGGCTCAAGCTACATCTGTAATACAAATCTCTAAGATTTTATATTCTTTCTGAAGGCCCATAATTTTATTTTTACCTAGTCACTTGAACTATATTATACTTTCAACTATATTAATGTTTTTTTCTTCTTATAGTTCCTTGTAATGAACCTTCAAAATAATTAAGAATGCTCTGCCATGCTTGTGTTTTGACAAGTGTCTAAATCTAGTATCCAGCAAAATGCTTTTTCATGAGTGGTGTGAATAGGGTATGCAAGTGAATCACAAGGAGTGTTCAGTTGTCCCTGTAAGTTAGTTTGATTCAATATGGTACACTCCCTTCCTAGTATGATTTTCAGTTATCTATATTTTCAGCAATTGTATAAAAAACATAATCCCTCTGCCCAGGAGTTGGTGGTATTATCTCCATCACGCATTACACTTTTGGTGTAGACACACTCCGAATTATTCTCCTATGTCAATGTTATTCCAAATGCTAGAGGAATGAATATTACACACTGGTCACTTTGCAAGGCATATTTTAGTACTTGAGAAAAATGTGAACAATTGTTGAATAGATTTTTACTAACACAGTACTTTTCTATTGCTGGTCTTCTAGTTTAGAAATGTGACTTTATCGTATTCTGCAGAAAGCAATTGGTCTCCCATTTTTCTCAGTCTATCTTTTCAGATTAATATCATCAATTCCCTGTCACTCATAATATGTTTCAGCTACATTGTATTCTGAGCCATGTCTAGAATTTGGATATTCTCTCTCCATGCCTGGTTATGGAATTGTAGTTAACTTGAAACGCTGTTTGA
Organism: Artibeus jamaicensis; assembly: GCF_021234435.1. Lineage (NCBI taxonomy): Eukaryota > Metazoa > Chordata > Mammalia > Chiroptera > Phyllostomidae > Artibeus > Artibeus jamaicensis. The sequence continues at coordinate 3,016,343 of NW_026521904.1, forward strand.
AATACTCATGTCTGTTTGGCAAGCTCTTACTCATACATTAAGCTGTTAGTTTTCCCCACCACCCTTTTTCTCTTCTGTGGTCCCAAAGCATTGAGTATATACTCTCTTTAAGTTTTCCAAAGCATTACATTAGGATCAATGGGTACTTCCCCAACTAAACTAAGAAACACAGTTAAAGATGAAGGTTATTTTTTAAAACTTTGTGTGACCAATGACCAGTATATTGTCTAATAAGTAGTAGAAGTTAGAGATACTTTGGTTGTTATGAAATGTTGTTTATTAACTGGGCCTTTAGCAAATCTTAGTGCTGTGGACTAAAATGTATCCATCAAAATTCATACGTTGATGCTCTAACCCCAATGTGAAGGTATTTGGAAATGGGGCTCTTGGTAGGTAATTAGGTTTAGATAAGGTCCTAAGAAAGGAAGCCTTATTATGGGATGGGATTAGTGCCCTTATAAAAAGAAATCAAGCAGCTTACTTTTCTTTCTCTGTCTCCATTATATGAGGACGCAAAGAGACAGTAGCCGTCTGCCAATCAGGAAAAGAACCCGCTCCAAAGTTGCAACTTTCTGGCACACTCTCAAAGTTCTAGGTATCAGAACTGTGATAAAAGTGAAATTCTGTTGTTTAAGTCATCCAGTCTATGAACTTTTATTATGACAGCCCAATCATGCTAATGCATTTACAGAATTCTCTCCTTTTTCTGTAAAAAAAAACCCCACTCTCCTTACATATCGATAGTCAGAGTTAAGTGTAAGGAAATATAACCAATTCTGGGTAGCTGTAAATTATAAAACTCTGCTTTAAAAAAGTTTTATTTATTTATTCTTAGAAAGAGGGGAAGGAAGAGAAAAAAAGAAAGAGAGAAACATGGATAGGTTGCCTCTCACAAGCACCCTGATCTGGGACAAGGCCTGGGACCAGACCCGCAACCCCGGCATGCACCCTGACCAGGACTCAAACCAGCAACCTTTCGCCTTGCAAAATGATGCCCGGCCAACTGAGCCACACCGGTCATGGAAAAACTCCACCTTTTTTTCACTGCATAATTGAAATTGTTCAAAAATACCTTTAACTTCTCTGATTAATTTTTCCCACTTTAATAGATATTTTTGTGCTATAAACCTTTATTTGGGTGTAAAACATAGTACAAAAATAGTCATCTCAAAGTTTTGCCAATGTGGATTTAACCATTAATGTTTCTGGCATCAATGTTGTATTTTGTGTGGGAGTCAGTTTTTCACAGTGTGAGGAAAGTTCCTCACCTGTTCCTCATAAGGAAGTCATTGGGGTTTACTGGGTGGTCCAGTAGTGTTTGCAATTAAAAACAAAATTCTTCTTATCTGCTACGGGCTGTGAACTTATGCCTGAGGGATGAGGGTTGATTTTACCTTTATCACAGTCACTTTGTAACACTGAAAATGTTATTAGTGGTCATAAAATTACCTAATTCTGTATCTGTAGATTATTTAACTAAATGTCCCCCTAGCCAGAAATTCTGGAGTTTAACTGTATGCCGTGTGAGAAAATATTTATTTTTATTTGGTCTATATTTATTACCCTTTAAATTCATGAAAGTCCCTTCACTCTCATGTTCCACACTGAGGTAGTAGGAGGGGATGATCAACTGTCATTTGACTCTGAAGGTTTTCTCAGCTCTTCACATACAACTAGTCTCTTCCCAAAATACAGGCTTTTTCATTTTATATGTTAAAATATGGAATCTATCTCCTCTCCTCCCCCAAAACTTTTTCATGTTTTCTTTACTCTCTCAGTTATGTTTGATATATTCTTCACAGTCCTCTAGAGACATCATAGGTCTAAGTAAATATCTTCCATAAAACATTGGGAAATTATCATCCAGGAAGTTATAATCCCGAGAGCTATGAAATAGACGCCACAGAGGAAATGGACATGATACCCTGTTTATTACCTCGGCTGTGCCTGGAAGGAGTTAGGGTGAACAGGTGAAGTCAGGCAGGTGCTAGGGTTTCCTGTTTGATTCTCACAGGGCTGTTTCTCCAGAAACAGCCAGTGGGTTCTATTCTCGTCTAGTATATGATAGTGTACTTGCTTCAATTTTGCCCTCACAAATGGTTAAACAAAAGACAAAAGTCAAGTGCAGAGGGAAAGAATATTGATTAGATTAAACAATATTTCTTCTTAAAAATAATTGAACATTTATATTTTTGACACATTGATAAGCATTTATATTGATAGAATACAAGGGAAAGAAAGTAAACTATATTTATTTGAAATGCTACACAATTTTTCAAAGTGAAATGATCCATTTGTGCAGCTATTTTGGATCCCAAAAAGATAATTTGTGGACCTATCTAAATGGCTTATATAAAAATATTCAAAATAATAAAAAGATTAACCTATGCCCGAAAAGGGCATGCTCTCCCAGAATCACAGGAGTCTCACTTAATGTAGTTTGGTAGCTAAAATCTTGTGCTCTGGTGCCAAACTACCTGGGTTAAAAGGCAGACCTCACTTAGTATGTGATATTGAGCAAATCATTTAACTGCTCTGTTTCTCAGTTTTTAAATTTTAAAAACTTGATTTTAATATCACTTACCTTACTGAATAGGAGGATGAAAACATATGTTAATATTAATAATTTGTTTGAAGTACTATCTGGCATAGGCCAAAACTAAGTGTATATTAAAATACCAAAGCTATTGCTTTGAAAGACTCAGAGTATAAATCTTTGAAATACTTTATGTTAGCTATTGCTGCTTAACAAACATCCAGAAACTTTAGTAACTTAATCATTTGTTGTTTCTTACATATCTATAGGTGCCTACCTAAGAACTCTGTACATCTCTGCTGATATTTTCTGGTCTCTGCCAAAGCCCTACATGCATCTATCGTCAGCTATTCAGGAGGCTGCTTGATCCCGAACTCTGCCCCACCCAGTCTATCTATCATCCTCTACATCTCCTGACCTGGCAGGCTTCCAAGGGAATAAGTAGACAAATACAGGCAGTTTTGTAGGCCTCTGTTTTCATGAAACCTGATAACATCCTTCCAGCTAAAGCAAATCATGTGTCTATATACCCAGATTCAAGGAATGGGCAAATGAACACCAAATCTTTCAGAGGAGTTGCAAAGTGTGTGGATATAAATATGGGCAAAGCATTCAGACCATCACTGCTATCAGTCAGCCACAGCTGTACACTCAATACCTAGGGGCTTAAGAAATACAATTCAATACAATGATTCTACAGTCTTTCAATATCTCACAAATTTAATTGTACTTCCTACCCATCAACATTCACTCCTTAACTCTCTTAGGTTTGGAACTTTGAGAAAAAAAAAAGAAAAAGCAGAAAACAAAGGAAAAATGTATGTGGAATTGTTAAGAGTTGCAAAACAATGTGGTATTTTTCTTTCTGTTCAGAAGCGAAAGGGTGGAATTGCTTAGGAGAAAACAATTCCTCTCATATCACTTTTACACACTACAATAATAATACATATGCCAGAAGCACTAAACCCAATAAAACTATAACAGTCACTTAATCATTTACCAAGACTGTCTCTTTGGATTATCCCAACTCATTAAATTTTTCAATATTGCTTTTAATAGTACCTTTGTGATTTATAAGTCTGATTTCTTACATCTCAGATGGTCAGAGGGCCACAATACCGTATTTGGTTTACCAATTACACTAACTGGATAAATGGAAGCATAGATGGATGGTTTTGTGGGATTCTGGAATTGTTATTTAAGTCACTTATATCTGGGTTTACTTTGCTGCAATATTTCTTATTTAAAATTCCAGAAAGCTGTGGTTTGCTGGATATTATTAGGATGTCTTACATTTCACTTTAATCTTTTTCTAGACTCTTTACTCAGAGTTTTTTTTTTTTGCTTTAATGTATTTTTGAAAGTTTTGTATTTCTTCAGCTATTCAGATTCCATTCTCTAATTATACCTTTCCTGATTGTGCTCAAGCTTACACTGCACTGTCTCTTCTCTGTGGAGCACGTCAGGCTTTCCCATATTGACTGTGAAGCATCACCTAGCTGCGCAAAAACCAGGACTAGTTCCCCGATTCCCTTTGAGCTGCACCTATAAACATATTGAGCAGGGCCATTTAGCAGCAGGTTCCAGCCTTTAACTCTCTCATTCAGAAGCAATAACAACACATTTGGAAGATAAAGAGTTTAATTTCCAAAGACTTGCCTGATTCCCAGTCTTCTTGGTTTAGGATTTGCCAAAACCCTCCTTGCAACTTTGAATGTAATGTTCAGCACAACTGGTGTTAGTTAAATATATATGTGTAGGTGCATATATATTCACATATATGGCTTTAAGATAAGAAAGATAATGTTAAGATAAAATTGAAGTGTATGAAAATCATCATTTTGAATTAAGTCAAAACTCCTTAGCTGAAATTACAAGACTGTTTGTTACAAAATGTAAGGCTGGAAAGAAGTCAGGGATCAGTGACTAAATTGGATTTTTGTCCCGGTGGCTTCTCAGTGTTTAAACGTGGGAAAGCAGAGTTTTGCTTCAAAACTAGTGTTTCGAGTGAAACACTAGTTTCATTTACTGAATCTTTTCTGTCCTCATAAGAGTGGTTATTTTTCCTAACCCACCATTCTTACTGTAATGTGCTTAAGTTTTGTACTCTATAACATAGTATTTTGCCCGTTAAAAAATAAAATATATATATATTCTCATCCTAGGCTCAGCTAGAATGCGTTTAGAGAGCATATTCAAACCTGGCACACACTTAGCACTAACAGTTCCCTTTTCCATGTGAGCCCTCTCAGGAGGAATGTAAATGGCAATGGCTGCAGCGGCAGTTGGAGCTAATGTACTGGTGGCTGCGGGAACCATTACAACAGTAAGCCCCTCAGCTAGAACATTCCAATCAAAGACCATTTCTGGAGAAAAATGGGCATTTCAGGGAAGACAATTATTAGACAGGAACTGGATTATATCCATTGTAGAACAAAGAAATGTACTAATTAAATAGTGGTGTGTCTTTCCTTCAGAAAACTTAACACAGTTATATTAATGTGTGTGCGCATACATTGTATGTACATACAAACAGCATACACAAACACATGTCAAGAATATATATTTTTTCTGTGATTCTCTTTCCTTATCTGAAGAAAATGAGAATTTAATTATGATTATCCCACAGAGTTATTGTGTAGATTAAATGAGTTAATACTTTGATTTGACAATGTCTGGCATAGAATAAGTACTCAATAAATATTTGCTATTCTAATTTTTACTGTGAACATCTTCCTTATTTACATTTCTGTTAGGCAGCAGTTAGAAATGAGTGGCAGGAGAAAGGGAGCCACTGCCCTTGTTGACCCAAGTCAAATATAACAATTAAAATAGTTTCAGTTAACCACCCTTGTTGGCAAAATTCCAAATGCAGTATGACCAAAATATCAGTCAATCAAAATAGAACCCCTTCCCTATGCTAATAGAATCACACCTATAGTCGAGGCAGCCGATACAGGAGACTCAAGTCCTTCTTGCCTCCTCAGGTAGCCCTGGTCTCTCTCTTGAGGACATACTAATAAAAATCCTATTCCTCCACTTCCATCTTGCTGGTCCGTAATTTTTTACTGTGTTGATTAGAAGAACCAAGCTCCAGTAATGAATATTGAAATTATAAAATAAAGTTAAGATTGGATCATACTTTTAGATATAATTCAATCTTGCAACTCTTTAAGTACTAATTTCACTTAAAACTTTAAAAACTGAATTTATGAATCAAACCAAATCAATACCAAAAATAGTTCCATGCCTGGAAAAACATGTAAATAAGCATATTTTTCCCTCATGCAGCCATAATAATAATAGTGAATTTATTGGGCTATGAGTGCTTGTTTATTTTGCTTTTTAATCAATCATTATATATTAAAGATATATAAACAGTATCCTTTGGCTCATTTCAATTATATTTTCAAACCTAATACTGTGTAGAAACCATCATTCTCATGAATCCATTAAGAAATTAATTATGAAATTAGTTATGTTATCATTGTTGCAGTTACCCCATTTTAAACACGGTATTTTGATTGTAATATAATGAAGGATTCCCAAAGTTTTGCCAGATGTCAGTTTAATGTAAGGGACACCAACAGCAGAAGAAGAGAGCTCAGCTCAGCTGTTGTTGAAAATGATGAGGGGAAAGCTAATGGGACAGCTCTTCCAAAAGAAATCAACCAGGAAAAAATTGTTATTTGTTCTTGCACAGACTAACAATACAAAGGCAGCTGATTAGAAACTAGGCTATGAGAATTCTGTGATGCACTTTTAAAAGACCCACATTCCTTCAGAATAAATGTTTTCCAGGGATCTGTGTGAAAGATAATATCACAGAAACATTACCTCTCAAATTTTACAATAATAACTATTGTAATATACCTGAAATTCTTTTTTTAGACTTATGATTGTATTTAAAGGCAAACATTTGTTATTCTATATTTGTAAAATAGCTATTATATCTAAAGATTCTCCTAGAAGCTGACAGAAGTTTAAATTTTATATCATGCACAGGTATAATATCATCACAATCAAAACAATCATCAAATTTATATGAAAACTGCAGTTATATTTTGTATATATATTTTTTCCTGTAATTGTAGTTTCCATCAGTTCGTCTCAGTTACCCTGTCCCTTTATCTCACCATAACACACTGTAAGAAACTATCTTTGGTAGAACAGCTTCATTTCTTACAGCAGAAAATAAAAATATATATTATTTCTATGTACTTAGAAGTATGTTGCAGTAAGTATAACTGCATAACAAATTACCCTAAACCTAGTGTTCTGAGACAATCACATGTACTCACGTCAGGAATTTGCCCTGGCAGAACTGTCAAGAATGGCTTGTCTCTGTCTGCTCCTAGGACCCTGGTTTCTCAATAGGAAAACTCCAAGACTGGTTGAAGGAATCATGGGAAGGCTCACACATTCACTCACATAAACAGTTGATATTCAATGTTGGCTGACAGTTGGGTGATTGGGACTCAGATCCTCTCCACATGAGGAGGTACCCTAGCATGTGTTAATTTGGGCTTCTTCTCAACATAGTGATTGAATTCCAGGGTTAAGTGTCTGACAGAGAGGGAGCAAGATAGAGGCCAAATTTCCCATTAGGACCTACTTTTACAAGTCACAAAACATCCTTTGCTGCATAGTATTTGTAAGGCAATCACAAAGATAAACCCAATTTCAAGAGAGGGAACAGATAACATTTTCTAGTAGGGGAGAGGCAGGGTTCTAGAAGACCATGTGGGATAGAAAATAGTGTTGTGGCCATTTTTTAAAAATGCAATCTGCCACCGTGAATTTAGTTTTCTAGGGAAAATGTGAGAGTGAGTACTTCTTTATAGGTAGTATCAAATCCTTACTATTTATGAAGCTAGGGTCCTAGCCAGTCTAACTTCCCTGATATGTACATGAGTCTACAACTTTAATTAAACATTTATGAAGAATAAGACATTGTGCTACATGATTTAGGAAATTCAAGAATTTACTGCTTAATTAGAGGGAAACATGTATGTAAATAAGTATAACATCAAGGATTGATTTAGGTAAGAATAGGAAAAAAAGAAAATCAACTCTGTCTGAGAATCTGGAGAAAGTTTATCCTGATATGCACCTGACACTTAGGTAGGACTGTCTGGGCAGAGAGAAAAACTGATATTTCTGCTCAAGAAAAGAGCTCGAGGAAAGGGAACAAAGTGAGAAATAATGCTGTTTTCAGGTAACATCTAGTAGTCTGCTATTATGGATAAAGAGGAAATATTGAAAAGACAACCATAAAGCTTGGACTAGATCACAGAGGTCTTAACCATTTATGAACAAGGAAGCGAATACGATTAGTTGTGAGAAGGAAAACGACATAATCAAAATTAAGCTTTAGGGAAGAGCTTCTTGTAGAACCATTAAGCTAGGGGAGATACAGGCTTTAACCTTAAATACATAGAAAACCAGATATTTCTCCAGCAACATGGGTTTACCTAGAACAACAAAGAACTGCAATCTGGAACACCAGGTCTAATGTGAAACTCAGGCAAGTACAGAGGACAAAGGAAAAGGTGTTCATTTATAGAGAGCTGCTGTAAACAAAGGATCCATTGGAGGGAACTTTTGAATTTGAAGTGTAGTGGCTTTTCACTGGTTGAGTAGTAAGTAAGTCTTTCATTGCTCAGTGGTTGCCTGGCCAGAAGAGCCTTCTTTTGCCTGCTGGGGTAGCAGAGTAGAACATTTTGTAGGAGATGGAAAATACCTCTCTTCCTGTCTGAGGTCACTGACTGAGTGATAGGCCTGAGAACTTTCCATATCGGCCCTTTCAACTCCAATTTAAATGAGTTTTTTTTTCCATCAATGTTCACACAAGAGGTGACAGGGAGGCAATTGGTAAGATGCTGTTAAACATAAGACAAGCAGCAATAAGAGCCCAGATTAGAATAATGCTGTGGTCCCTGAAAAAGGGTATATGTGTAAGAGGCTTTTCCAAGGTAGAAATTTCTGGACAGGATGCATAATTTATGGGCAAAAATTGTATATTGATTATGATGAACAGATAAATCTTTATTTTTAAACCAGGGACAACTGGAGTTGGTAAGGACAATAATAGTTAAGAACATAAGTAGTATGAAGGGATTTTAAGAAATTGGGTCATTTTAGGTAAGTGGATTTTACACAAGTTTCAAGTGTCAATTAATTCATTGTTTCCATAAAACAGGTGAACATGTGGAGCTTAGAAAAGTCTGAACAAAGAAGAAAATCAGTATTGAGCAAACCACGGTCATGATGGAAATTACCTGGTGAAAGAGAGGGAAAACAGGGAAAAGCATCTAGACTTGAATCTTACCAGGCTCAGTTGATGACAGAAAGAAAGAGGAAGAGAAGGCAATAAATGGGCAGCAGAGATGAGACCCAGAAACCATACAGAAGATGATGGAGAAAGAGCAGAGAACATTCTCACTATCGGGGGAGTCCGTGGGGTCACCCTGAGGGAGGTGAGTCTACATGAGAATGGAGAAGTGGTTTTCAGCTTTTGGAAGGTTACATTTTCGTGTTTCTACAGCAGGGATTCTCAACCAGGAATGGTTTCCTCTCCTCCCCAGGTCATTTGGTAATCTCTTGAGGCATTACTGAATGTCACAATTTGGGGGTGCTACCAGCCCCTAGTAGGTAAAGGCAAGGGAAGCTGCTAAGCATCCACAGAGCGCCGGGTACATCCACAGCAAATGATGTTGATAAACTTTGCTGTAGATCACCTTGAGTACAGTTGACATTGAAAGTGAGATTTCTATCCTGTTTGAAATTCTCCATCTCTTTTCAAATCACAAAGGGAGAGGCCTCAGAATGCCAAGAATTTTATGGTACCCTATAAATTTAAAAGTAGGCCCAAGGCTTATTTTTTTCTTTCTAGACTAGGTAGTAGCAACAATTCTATGTGTTTCCAACATTAAATGTCAGGTCTGTTTAGGAATCATGAATCAGGTTGTATTTATCCTGTCTAATCCAATATGGGTTTTTTAGTGCACAGCTGGAAAGCTGATCTGCTAGTCTTGTATAGCACAGGTTAATTTTTTTATTTAAGTGCATTAAAAATTACTTAAAATATCTTAAAGTCTATTTGCTAAGTTCTATGAATAAAATATACAAAACAGAAAATGTAATTTTTTTCTATTTTACTATCTAGGGCAGTTATATTTTTAGAGTAATAAAAAGTTGTGGGGAAAAAAATCTATCATGAGAGAACCTGACATTTTGATAACAGTGTTTTTTTCCCCAAATGCATGTCTTAAAAGTAATTTCTGACATGTGCAGTTCTTTTCTCAACATTGACTGATTTTTAGAGGGTATAATATCCCTTGTTTCATCTTCACATGAAGCAAACTTTTAAAATTTACTACCTACACAGTCAAATATCTTTCAGAGGATGTTGATTTATTTATGTAAAAAGCAAGATAATACAAAGTGGCACTGGGGAATTATTTCCCTTCTGCCCTGGGCCTTTGAATCATAGGCTACATCATGGTGCTCAGCTGTTGATTCTGGACAGAATCCAGACCAGCACAGTACTGTGGAAAGTGCCAGAAAGATACACCGCCCTATAGCAAATGAAGTAAGAGTTATCTTCTCTGCAAACTCAAGAGGATAACAGGGTGATTTGTATTGCATTTGATATGCAGAACATTCATCTTTAATTTTCAGTGTCAGTCAGGGGAACTTTTTATTACTCCTGGCCCATAGTTCTCTTAGGAAGGGAAAGGAAGAAAGACTCTTAGGGAACACTTATGCCATCTTTGCTGACTGAATCCTAGCATGTTTAAGCACACAATACGGATCTCTTCAATTAGCACTGCTTAGTCATCCTTTCTGAGAGGGTCAAGGATTATAGCAAAGAAAAACATAAACCACTGTTTTGATTGTCCTTTTAGTAGCATCCTGCTAGTGAGACTGTGCAGGTAATAAAATCGGTGTGCTCTTTGTTTTCTGAGGTGCGACCAGCGGTGCACTGCCATTTCCAGAACTGTTCACAGCTTCGACAGCCAGTGTAGCTGTTGTTTGCTGTATTAGCTTCCCAGGGCTGGAGAAGTTGCCAGGTATTGCAGCTGTGCACGAGTATGGAGTATCATTTTACAGCAGAGACTTTGCATGAAATTTTGTGGAAATTTTATAATGGAGAAATATTTGGCACTTTGGGAAGAAATAATTTGTTTTTAATTTTCTTGACAGAGTTCCCTCATGACAATAAATTGCCCATGAAACTGCCTATGTGGGGTTCAAGTCATTCTAAGTCTCAATTCTTTGAAAGGTTATCATAGCCATTTTATTAAAATGTATACGTACTCCTTCCCAGTTTGTTGATCTGACAAGAAACAGTAAATAAACTGTTGAGTTTACTCTATGTTAAGTCAAATGAAAAATAGAAAAAATCCAATTACTGAATTACCAAGTAAGTCTAAGGATCCCACCACCCATGGTTGAAACATGATTTATTTTGGAAAGATGAATCTTAGCATTTATTTTGGACCTGAAAAATAAATAACAATATATAGTTAAGCAGAACATATAGGAAGACATTTTTTAAATGTTTTTATCAAAACTTAGATGTATAAATGCTAAGTTCAGAGTAAAATAATGACCTGGGAAGATACTATCATTGCTAATAATTTTCAAGCCCTAGGAAGATTAAAAATAGACTGTTTTAAAATTTAAGAAAAGTAAAAATTTAGAAGAGCTGTCTTCTGGATTATTGGAATATAGTTTACTTCTTAGGATTTCCCACCCCATTTTACCTTTATTAAGTATGGCATTAAAAAATATGCTCCTTTATCTAAAACAACTTCATATCTTCGCTAAGATTTAAAGCTCAGATTATACAAAGGAATAACTTTATAAAGGCATTGGGTACAACTCAAGCACTTAATAAATTGTAGTAATTATTAATTGTTTTTTAAAATATTGTATTTATTTATTTTTAGAGAGAAGGAAAGGAAGGGGGTAAGAGAATGAGAGAAACATGTGTGGTTGCCTCTCATATGCCCCATAAGAGGGACCTCACCTGCAACCCAGGCAAGGGCCCTGACTGGGAATCAAACCACTGGCCCTTTGGTTTACAGGCTGGCACTCAATCCACTGAGCCACACCAGCCAGGACTAATTTTTCTTTGTAGAACATTGATAACAACTATTATAAAAATGCTAGTGATGAATAAAGCTTTTACTATTCATGTTTATTAACTATTAATGTTAAGTTAAATTCTTCTGTGACTCCCATACAAATACAATACTCCTCTTCATTCTCCACTTCCACATAAATAAATGGATTTACTTTGAGAGAATAAAATTGGTTACTTACATACTGACACATAAATTGTACATTTATATAAAAACACACATGAGTGTAGTCTTATTTTCCTCATCTAAGATACCTATAAATTGATGGATACTTGTAAGATTGTGATAGGAAACATATATTTGGTCTTCATCCCCATTTCTGACACAGAGTTCCTAAAAACTTCGAAATTTCCTAAATGATAACAGTAACAAAAATGTATTTTGCTGTGTTAATGAGGTGACTTTTGAACCTAAAGTTGAATGCTGGTTACCAGCAAATCAACCATGTGATTCCAGACTTAGAACTTTCAGTCCTGCCTCCTGACTTCCTCAGAGGGGAGAGGGGCTGGGATTGAATCAATCTCCAATAAATCAGTAGTTACTGATTATATTAATCATGACTGTGTCTCCATATAAAGCCTCCATACAAGCACAAAAGGAGGGGTTACAGAGAGTTTCCAGATTGGTGAACAGACCATGTACCAGAGGGCAGGGTCCCAAACCCCATGTGGACAGAAGCTTCTGTGTTTGGGACTTCACTCTGTGCATCTGTTCATCTAGCTATCTTATATCATTCAACATTCTTTGTAATAAACTAATAATTTAGTGAGTAAAAAGTTTCAGTCCTAGCTGGTGTGGGCCAGTGACAGAGTGCCAGCCTGTGAACCAAAGGGTCACCTGTTCGATTCCCAGTCAGGGCACATGCCTGGGTTGAGGGATAGGTCCCTGACAGAGGGTGTGAGAAAGGCAATTTGTCAATGTATCTCTCACGCATCGATGTTTTTCACTCTCTCTTTCTCCATTCCTTCTTTTGTTTCCAAAATTAAATTTAAAAAATCTTAAATAAAAGAGTTTCTCAAGGTCTCTGAGCTGCTCTAGCACATTAATTGAATAAAAAGAGGAGGTTCTGAGAACCTCTGATGGACACCCAGTGGGTTAGAGCACAGGTAACAAGCAGGGCTAGAGCTGGCATCTGAAGTAGAGAGCAGCCTTTTAGGACTGAGCTCTTAACCTATGGAATATGATGCTGTATCCCAACAGAAAGAGTCAGAATTGAGTTGAAATGTAGGACACTAAGCTGGTGTAAAAAAATTGCTTAGTGATGGGGAAAAAACACACACATACACAGTGGAAACTGGCACCAATACTTGCAATACTTGTGATTATTATCTAACACAAGTTAAGTTTATTTGCAATATACCATTTTTGAATTCTTCAAGTTGGAATCTAAAAAAACTCAAAAGGAATCATAGATGGTAATCTCTGCAGACATTATTGGGTGTCACAACTGGGAGTGTTATGGCCATCTAGTGGGTAGAATGGATATCTAGAGAAATGGAAAAGCTAGAGAAAAATAAAGGCCAAAATTTTAAACAATCCAATGGTGATAAACATAGACAATATTTACTTATTTTATATCTCCTTAATCAGAAACTCTGTCTAACAGAAACTAAATTTCAAAATTTTTATTTCAAGTTTACTCTGGTTGAAGACATTTGGGAAAGATCTAGTTGTAGCTTGGTAAATTCCTGCAGGTCATAATAAAGTTAGCAATTATCTTCTGCCCTTTTGTAAAAGACAGTCATCTTCTAACAGCCAGAGAGGTTGGATCCAAAAAGCCATCGCAAAGTAGCTGTTTAGAATTTACAAGTAATTTTTTCCTTTAATAATATTATTTGTTATTGAAATACACTATTTGTTAAGTACTATGCTTGATGTTGGGGATATAAAGATATATTACATAGAATTCTTGCTCTAAAGAAATTCCTGATCTTGTCAAATACCACAACCATCAACAGACTGAGAAAATTAAATTAATCAGAATCCCCATGTTAAGGGGTAAGGTGGGCCAACTTGGCACAGCTGCTTCTTACAAGAGAGGTCAGAGTGATGGAGTCAAACACCCCTTCACTCTGGTATCTAGCTATTCCAGACTGGGCAGGGCACTCAGTAGGAAGGTAGATAGTGGAAGGAGCTGAGGCAGAATATCTTAATATGATGTTGAAGGAGAGAAGAAAATGATAAATTGCATTTTTTGGAGCCCTTACATCCTCAAAATACTTACTAAACTTACGAAAAGCTAAATATATTTGGACATCTACTGAAAGACATGACATATATTCTTGAGTGTAAACTTTGAAACTCAGAGTTACACAGGATGACAGGGAAGGCTTCAGGAAAGAGGTGGTGCCTAATATGAGTCTTAAAGATAATCAGGATTTTTTTAGGGCTAGATTAGGTATTCTAAATAGAGAAGTAAGAAGGGGGGAAATAGCCTATAAAGATTGGGTAGGTACAATTTGTTTCCAGCAGGGAGAGTTGTGGAGATAGGAGCCAGATCATAAGTGGTCTTATGTATACTGTTAGGGAGCTTGAATTTTACCTCTCAGGCTGTAGGAGATGCTGAAAGCTTTTAAAGAAGGAATTGCTTTGTTTTTATGATAGGCATAGGCTCACAGTTCAGCTCACAAAACTTGTGTGAGCCATATATGCCTGAAGCCTAGGACTGGTGATGGTAAATCAATCAAAGGCAGCAAAAAGACATCTTGATTTCAACAAATCTCATCATCCCCCAGAGGCCTTAATAAGTTCCTGTCATCAAAGTCATTCCAGCAGCTGTGTTGGGCACACCATGTGTCTATGACAGAAAGTTTTAGAGTTTGACAGCAGTCCTCCTTACTCTGCAGTAGGATGAGTGTATTTAAATGTACCATTCTCCTCCTCGCTGCCACATTTTTGGTAATGTAAGTGGGAAAAGTTCCAGCAGCTTAAGACATAGCCACAGTCAATCAAGGGCTGGTAGATTTGAAAGGTCCTGGAAATGAGTTGTGAGAAGCCGGCTCTTCGGCCACTGGCTCCCTTGTGCATTCCAAAAGCGTTCTGAGTGATAACCAAAAGAACTGGACTGTTCTCTGCTATCTACTAGTACTGCCTGAAGAACCTCCATTGGTTGTTTTCTAGGGTTACACATGTGGCTGTGTGGATACATATGTACTTGTATTTTTCCTACTAATATTAGGGAAACTGACAAGAAGTAAATGATGCATTATGTTTTCTATTTCTATTTTCTCTCTTTTTAACTATAACTGATTTCTTTAACATTATAGTGTTATATTCCAAGCACTAACTAATATGTGTGTAAGTATATGTGTGTGTGAGTATGCATGAGAGGAGAGTTAGTTTTCTGGAGGACAGTAGGCCATGGTCTATGGGGAAAATGGGCTTGAGTAGAGGGATTTGCTGGCAAAGATGACTGGCTGAAAACTGGCTGATGTGGATGTGTCTGAATGAGGGAGGAATAGTAGATGTATTGATGTTCCCCTTTGTCATTATGCTTTTTTCTAATATGCAAGGATTTAATCTGTTTTGTTTCCATATTCCCAGTTCTATTACAAAGCTCAATAATAGAAAACGAATTAATAGACTACTTTGTTGTCTGAATGCTTGTGTCCCCCCAAATTTATATGTTGAAATCTTAACCCCCAAATATGATAGTGTTAGGAGGAGGTAGATAGGTTAATTGGGTGGAGCCCTCAATAATGGGAAATGTCCTCCTAAAAGAGACCCTAGAGATCCTTCACCCATTTCCACCTGTCAGAGCACAGGGAGAAGGCACCATCTATGAATCAAGAGTGGGTTCTCACCAGGACACAACATGCTGGCACCTTGAGCCTTTAGAACTGTGAGAAGGAGATTTCCGGTATTATTAGCCACCCGGCTTCTATAGACTACATAGCCAGGTTTTTTGTAATTGTTATGATTCTTGTCCCATGCTTCCAGTTGGGTTCAGCCAATCGGGGATGTATAGGATAGCTATGGGCAGGATATAAGAGGTTGGAAAGGGAATATTAGTTATTTTCCCACTGCGTATCTCAGGTGGATGCTCTCCCATGGTTCCATCTTTTACTGAACTCCAATAATACTGTCCCTTCCTTTTCTCCTTCAAGTGTCTCATTGTTGAAATCTACCACAGTACCTCAAATATCTTTAACTGGTTTCTGTAATCCGGGTCTTGCTATGAAACTGTTCTCCGTTAAGCCACTTAAAATGCACAGTATGTTTCTTACTGAAAACCCAATTGACAGAGAAGGGAATTTTAAACCACAAAAAAAAAAAGAGAAGGGATATGTGACAGATCTTCAGGAAAGGACTTCAAACTCATTTAAAAAACATTTCACTATGCCTGTAGGGACAATCACCATAATTGACTGCGATAAACTACTCTCCTAACCGATACAACCAGCACATATCCCTAAGTCTGTCCATTTATATAAAATGAGTAGGAATGTTTTCCCAACTGTCTGAAATTATCCCTCTATTTCCCTCTACTTTTAATTCCATGAACCCAAGGAAGAGCCACGGGAGTGCACTGGGATGTGGGAGGGATAGGACGGAGTCAGTGCTTCGCAGTGACTCTGCACTGCAGCCACTCCCAACACCAGCTCTGAAAGCTTGGTATAGATAGACAGGACATAAGGAAATACAATCAGTGTAAACAAATCCCAGATGAAAGTGAGTGCTTCCTGATGATTAGCAAACTTAAAAAGGGGGGGAAAAGAAAACCTTTAATAGCTCAAAATTGGCTTAATGCAAAATATTAACAGACCACAAAATGCATTCTCTGATAGAATTAAGGCACTCATGTTAAGCTTTCTGTAGTTTGCTGCCAGAACCAGTGCCCAGTTCTCGGAGATATATGGTGAAATCATTAACATTGGAAACAAACTCAAGAATTGAGGCTCCCTTGCCATTGAGGCACAGGTTCTAAGCTCAAAACTTGGGAACCAAGATTTTCCATTCACTGTGGTTATAAAAAATGCTGAGTGACTAGGAGAATGGTATATATCCCTAATTTCAGATTCATTTCTCATGTACTTAGACTATAGAGAATATTGTTGTTTATATTTAGAATTAGTCCTAAAGACATTATCATTAACAGTATTTGTCAAAAATAAATCAAGAGCTATACGACCTTATGCATACTTATATGACATGTAAACTTGTCATTGCTTAGATTCATAAAGTAGATTATGTTTTATGTAAATTTACTTTATTATAACTTGAAATAGTACATAAAATATTAATTCAGTTTTAATCCAAAATTTGAAACAATCCAATTTTTGTTTTATGTTTATTCTTATGGAAAAATGAATTTTAATTATGTAACTTTTAAAATGTATGAAGTATTCAAGAAAGCATGTCTTGCACAAAATATGAATATATCTACCTTTTTTGAAGGACTAACATGTTACTTTTTGTTAGAATGGTAATAGGCAAGTTGTGTAAAATCAAAAAAGTATAAGTGGATTTCAAAGTCCAAGATACCATAAGAAATGTATAAGTTGCCTGCATTCAATCGCCAGAGTCAAATTCACTTTGTAAGTTTACCTAAGCCATAAACTAGACTGCTAATTTAAGTAAACATTATAAACAACTAAAGGTTTTTTTCTGGTTGAATAGTATTTACCTGGTCAATTGTTTGGAGGGTAAGGTGACTGTAACAACATATTTAAACCTGTGCACAGTTAGGTGGTACTTGTCAGCTTTCTGAAAGTCAGTGGTTTGCTCTCAGAACACAACCTGTACTGTGGCTCCGGCCAGACATCTTTAAACTACAAACCATTGGGTAGAAGGTCATTGTTTGAAGGTTTGGTTAGCAAGTCAATCCATAATTTGAGGAAGTCCTTGACTTATAAATTAGTTTATTTCAAAATAGTATTTGTCAATTTTTATCTTTAGAAATATTTCTCAGTCTTCCAAAAAGAATATGGCTGCATATTTTGAGAAACCTTTACAGTGGTCCTAAGAAACCCAATATTAATTGCATTATATCTCAAAATCCTAAGGCCTCACCTTGGCACACAGGTATCTACTAATAAAGTTCCATTAAGGGAAGTACCTTAATATTCTCCAGTTTGCATTGCCACCTTTGTAGTACATGTAACAAGATCTTAAATTGAGAGTTTCTGCTGAGGCACCAAGACCCCATAAAACACTGTATTACAAAAGAAATATTAGAAAATAGGCAGAATTTCAAAGTAGAAAGCCTTTATCTGCCTTCTTGGGAACTCCTTCATATTTACTGAGATCTGAAGAGAGTCCATTCTCACCGCTCTTATTCAAAATAGTACTGGAAGTCCTAGGCAGAGGAATCAGGCAACAGGAAGAAATAGAAATGTCACTTTTTGCAGATTATATGATTCTTTATAAAGTAGAAACCCCTAAATTCTACAAAAAAACTACTAGAAACAATAAAGAAATACGGTAAAGCTGCAGGGTACAAAACCAATGTACCAAAAACCCTTGCATTCCTATGTACTGGCAGTGAAATTTCAGGGAAAAAATAAAATAAATTCCTTTTGCAATTGCTACCAAAAGGATAAAACACCTAGAAATGAACATAACAAAAATTGTGAATGTACTATATGCTGAAAACTACAAAGCATTATTAAAAGAGATGGAAAAAAAGACACTGTTAAATGTAAAGATATTCCATGTTCATGAATTAGAAAAATCAATTTTAACATAGTTAAAATGGCCATATTACCCAAAGCAATATACAATACAGAGTAAATGCAATTCCCATAAAAAATCCAATGACAGTTTTTAAAGAAATAAAACAAAGAAATCATCAAATATGCATGGAACCACACACACACACACACACACACACACACACACACAGCCAAAGCAATCCGTAGGAAAAAGAATGAAGCCAAGGGTATCACACTACTTGACTTCAATTATACAGCAGAGCAAAGATAAACAAAACAGCATGGTATTGGCAGAAAAATAGACACAAAACAATGGGAAAAAATTGAGAACCAAGAATTAAAAACACATGTGTATGGGCAAATAATTTTTGATGAAAGACACAAAAAACATACAGTGGAGAAATGAAAACCTCTTCAATAAATGGTACTGGAAAAATTGGAAGGACATATGGAAAAGAATGAAAATAGACTACAGTTTTTGCCCACATAAAAAATAATTTACACATTAAATTAAATTTTTACATGAGGAAAAATTGGCATTTCCTCAGAAAATTAAGAATAGGGTTACCGTATAACTCAGAATCCTTCACCTGGGTATCTATCTGGACACTTGAAAACATTTATTCACCAAGATATAAACACCCCTGTGTTTATTGCAGCAGGCATGGAAACAACCAAAGTATCCTTCGATAGCTGATTGGATGAAGAAGTTGTAGTACATATGTACAATGGAATACTGCTCAGTCATAAGAAAAGATAGACCTTGAGAATATTTTGCTAAGTAAAATAACTCAGTCAGAAAAAGCTAAGAACCATATAACTCCATTCATATGCGGTATATAAAAGTGAAACTCATAGACATATATGAGTTTCATATATGTGCTGTGGTGGTTACTGTTGAGGTCCAAAACAGATGTTGAAAAGGGACAATCCCGAACGAGCCCCGGATAAAGTTAGGATGACCAGGAACTAAAGTTAGGCTGACCAGGCACAGGGAAATGTTTACTTCCTAAAAGGGCTAACCGCCAATTTCCCTAATAAGCCAATGGCAATCAGATGTTTAGAGCTAGCCAATAGCTAACAGCCACATCTGCTTCTGTTCAAAGCTTGCTTGCATACCCCTATATAAGGACATAGCTGTAAGCGCCGGGTCGCGGCTCTCATCTGCAGCTCTCCTGAGCATAGTGTCCTCGGACACTCAGAGAGCTCGCCCCTGCGCAGGTAAAACTTGGCCAATAAAGTAACATCTTGAAAATTCTGAAAGTCTCTGAACCTCTGTTTCTCGTGACGGCGGATGCAACAGTTGCTAGTGGGAAGGGAGGTGGTGCTAAGGTAGGAATGGATAAAGGGGGTCAAATATACGGTGACAGAAGATGATTTGACTTTGGGTAGTGGACACACAATGTAATATACTGATCATATATTAATATTACAGAAATGTACACTTGGAACCTCTATAATCTTATTTAACAATGTTACCAAATTTAATAACAAATTTAACATCAAACACCAACAAGTTTAATTCCAAATTAATAACACGTTTATTTAACAATAATTTTAATGAGAAATAAAATAAAATAAATTTAAAAATAGAAAAAAGGTCAAGAAAGTAGATATCAGAAAAATGTAGAGCATTTTTTAGAAAATGGCTGACGCATCGTGAGCTAACTCTTCTGCACGCCCAGTAAGAGGGCTTCAGGAAGATCACTCAAAGAGTGGATAAATATAACCTCTCAGTTAGGGCCCCAGAAGGTCAGCTCCTCACTGATGCCTAAGATAATGAAGCAAACTGTGGCACAGAGAAGAGGGAAAATAATGGATTCGTTATCAGGAAGACCTAAAGAGGCACTGGGTAGGGAGTAAGACTAAACCTTCTAGTTGACTGGAAACCATGAATTAGGACCAGAATCTGGCCATTAGGTTTTCAGCAGCCCAAGATAAACTTGAGCACTTGATGTGGGCTAGATATTCTGCTGCCACATCATCACTGTACTTGAAATACTATCTCTCCTATAGATATCATTATCCTCACATTTAGATAGGAAAACTAAATTTAGAAAATATAAATTAACATGAAAATCTCACATTAAGTCTCAATGCATATCAGCCTCTGAATCCGATAACTGCAGTGTTAGGAGTGTGTTTATATGCATGTGTATGTGTCTATTTCTTTGTGTTACTATGTATGTGACTGCATCTGTGATGTGTTTCTGTCTGTGCATCTAGTTATTCACTTATCGGTATTTATACCAGCATTTCTGGATTTATGAGGTGAAAGGAACATCAAGAGTAAACATGAAAAATTGCGAACACATTGAATAAAACCAAACAAGTTCAAAAAAAGATTATGAAAAAGTAGAATAAGGATGTGCTACTAATCTCAGAATGTAGTATTTCTGACGTGGAGACTGTCTGCATGGCTCTTTCAACAAATGCTAGTTTCCAGAGTGGATGTATCCAAAGTCACTTTCATTATTTTTAAATAAATTAAATTTTAAAAATAATAAATTTACTTTTAAAATAAATCCTCCATTCAAACACATTTACAGATACATTTCAAAGGTAGCTCAGCATTCCTGTAAACCCCACATCCAGTTTCCCTTATTATTGACATCTTTCATTAGCATGGTACCTTTGTCACAGTTCACAAACTGATATTGATACATGATTATTTAAAAAACATATTTAATTAAAATTTATTTAGTGTTTACCTAATGTCTCTTCCTGATCCAAGACTGCATCCAGAATGCCACGTAACGTTACCACTATGTTTCATTAAGTTCAATTTGTCCATGACAATTTCTCAGACTTTTCTTGTTTTTAATGACTGTACAGTTCTGTAGAGTATACCTTAGATCTTTTGGAGAATACCTCTCAATTTTTCTATGTGCCATGTTTTTCTCATGAGTAGACTGGGTTTATGGGTTTTGGGAACCAACATTTTACTTTTTAAAGTACATATATTGACGTTGGAGGGAAGAGATTAAGTACATTGGCTTGAAAGGGAAAGCCTGAGAGCTTCTTCCTTCTCTACCACCATTGCTTATACAACCTTGGGAACATTTAGTCCCTTATGTATTCATTCCCTAAATGGAACTGTAACATAAGTCCAGAATCTTGGGTATCAAAAAGTGTAATTCCCTTTTTTTGAAAAATGTATTTGTTTATTTTTAGAAAGAGGGGGAGGGAGGTTGAAAGAGAAGAAGAAAAACATCACTGTGTGGTTGCTTCTGTCATGCCCACAACTGGGGACCTGGCCCACAACCCAGGCATGTGCTCTGACTGAGAATCGAACTGACAACCCTTTGTTTTGCAGGCTGGCACTCAATCCACTGAGCCACACCAGCCAGAGTATCCTTTTGTTTTTTACATGCTATGACTTAACTACTACTATTTTAAGCCTCTAAACAGCCAAAGATTGGGGGAGGAGTGCCATTTTCCCATGAAGACATACGCAGAGAAATACACTGTCTTATTGCTACAGGGACATCTGTCAGACCATTGTGTGGAGGAGGGGCCAAGTGAGGGAGGGGTCACAGGAAACACCAGAAGCAGTGGGGCATGTGACAGGTTTCCATACACACAGGCTGAGATGCAGTGAGAGTGCGGCCCCTGCTAGAGACTACACAGTCTGACAAGTGTGAAGGGCAAAGCGAAAAGTCCTCCTACTCCCTTCTGGAACCTGGAGGCAATGGGAGGTACAGACCTGCCAGTCTAGCCTGAAAAAAATGATGGGACTGGCTGGGGAAACGGGACCATTCCAGAATGCACAAAATTTTGGGCTTGAAGATTTAAGCAAGAGAAGCCAGAGACTTGCCTCTTCTCTTCTTCTGGGATCCCTGCCTAGACAAGTGTACCCAATGGACACCAGGACCCATGGATGACCCAGTGCATGGCCAGCTGCAGCAGTCCTCAGCAGCTCCAGGCCCCAGGACAGGAAGCTGTGGCCTGCCAATGGCAGTGCTGGCCCCATCTGCAAGGACTCGCCATAGAGGAATACCGAAGCTGGAGAGCCCTCGGGTTAGCAGATTTGGGCCCCAGAAGGACAAGTAAGAATGGATTGGGACTTCTTAGCATGGTTTTGAGTTTCAGTCTTTTGGGGAACAAATGAGATTTGTCTATGTTTCGTGGAAGAGAGGAACCTGGAGCTGAGGAGTTCTCCGTGCCCTTAAATTGCGCAACATCTTAATAAAGACTTTGTTTCTTTTATGCCAACTTTTTTCATGCCCGTGTTTGGTGGTGGACAGCCGAACCCTACTGTTGTTTTGTAACACCATGACGGCTTGTCATTAGTCCACCAGCCTATTGGTGAAAGATCCCTCATTCCTGCCCACTTAGGTTTTTCAGTCCTGCATTTTGTTCTGCTACTTCATAGCCACATTTGGGGCATGGGCAGATACCTGCTACTCCACCCATTATTCAGCATATTAGTCACTGTCAGAGTCTGGCAACCATTCTGTCTCTGAGAACTTACTGCCTTCTTAAGGGACTATCTGGATGGTATTCTGCAGGATCTTTCTGCTCTGAAATCCTCCCAATCTCTCTGTAAGCTTGTCAGTCCCCTTTGGGATCTGCCCAGAAAGTAGGGCACAGAACATTCTCCACAGGAAAATTCCATTTTCTCTGGAATTCACAACTGACCCACTATCATCAGTCATTCATCCCTCTCCATTCTATTATACTCTCCTCCAAGTCTAGAAGAATATATTTTTTCCTCTCTTGGGGACATTGATCCCTCTTTTTCTTGCAGCTTTACAAAATACAAAACAAAAACAGCAACAACAACAAAAACTTTTGTGGTGATATTTGCTTATGAATCACAAAGGATGCATTTTTAAATTGGATTTGGGGGGAGGTTTTGCCCAAGTTACAAAGTGTGTTTATTATACTTGTTGTCGTCATTGTAGTTGCTGTTTTCTACAATGTAATGTCACTCCTCTGCCTTTATAGATGAAAATGAAAGTGAAAATAAGGATAGCTAGGAGAAAAAAGAACCTGGGAGGGGGGAAACTAAGGAAATATAAGTGTCTATTTCACAGATATGTTGTAAAGATAAAAGAAATAATTTGTGTCAATCACTTTTTACATCGTTACTTTAAAGTGATCTGAAAATCATGCAGTGTGTCTTATTCACAGAGGGCAATATCTTCAAGTCACTCAGTTGTAGCTCCAGAAACCTGATATTTTTCCTTAACAGGCTAACAGATTCTGGGGGGTGTGGAATATACTAGATCCATCGTCATATGCCCACCACTTTACCTCCTTATTGGGGAGTGAATGCTTTAGTCCAAAACAGTTTCATGAGGTTTCTTGTATCAGTGGGGTCAAACAGTGTCTAAGCCCTTGGCAGTGGTATTGGCTGAGGCAGAAAATAAAAACCCATGTCCAAAATATATGTGATAATTTTTAAGATTAATTATTGGCCATTCTACAATAGAAAGAGTTAAATATAGTCTCTTTGCAGCCAAATAGCCTGTTGGTCCCCTCAGGAAACAGTGTCGTAATGGGGAGTCATAGCTTGCCTGTGTAACTAGAATTCGAACACTGTGCAGAGACTGGTCTTGGTGGGCTAGAGCCCAAGCCTGGAGCCCTTGCATAACTTCTATTCTTACTACCATGGCTGCTCTGTGCCTCCTGCTGAGCATTAATATGTAATCAAGATTTTACATTTGCATTCATCACCAAGGGTCCATCTATACGCTTAGAGATTGCTTCCAATCTTCCAGTATTTTCCCTGTAGGCTCCCAACC
This sequence comes from Artibeus jamaicensis, assembly GCF_021234435.1. Classification (NCBI taxonomy): domain Eukaryota; kingdom Metazoa; phylum Chordata; class Mammalia; order Chiroptera; family Phyllostomidae; genus Artibeus; species Artibeus jamaicensis. Next base: position 3,040,434 of record NW_026521904.1, read on the forward strand.
AGCTAGCAGAAGCATTTATCACTGCCAATAACTTTATGTGTATTCTCATCTTGAGCCACTTTCCCTTCCACACAAAGTAGATAGGTAAATTATCCAAAGCTCTGTCTTCTGGGAAAATTTATCCTCACCACTTTGTTTCACTACTGTTTGGGGATTTGATGCCATAGCAATCCATTCTCAGCTTACATTAATGTATCAGGCCAGCCCATTCATGGAGTGTTTTGTCCTTTGTCAGTCATTTAAAAGGGTTGTCCACCATATGGTCAGAGGTGTGAGCTGAGTGAAAAACACTGGTGTAACAGTGGAGCTTGATATTCTGGACCACCTGCTCATGCAGCTTATTTGTGCTTCTGTTCCTTCTTATGCCTGCTTCTGGCTATAACACATCGTATAATGGATTACTATGGAGCTCACCAAGCCTATCACTCTTGGGTCCAACAGACTCCAACTGATAATGTATAGCTCTGGTCACAATGTCATGTGATGTCTCAAGATCGGCCTCCATCTTATCAAGACTCACTATAGGTTGGGAGCTCTTTTTTGAGTAGCTCATAGGTCTTCCTTACAGAGAGAATGTTCATTCCTAAGAACCCTGAGTCTTTAAACTGTGACTGTTCTATTGGGACTTGCTATAAACACTACATAATTTTCTCATCACAGTTACCTCCATTACCACAGGGTCTGCCATATTATAGGGCCCAAGCAGTGAGCTTGCTTTTTATCTTAGACTTGTTGAGGAGCTCTTTCCGTTGTGGACCCAATTCAAATGTGGTTGTCCTTTGTGTCACCAGGTAAACAGGTAAAAAGAGTACTTCCAGTCATGTACTGTGCTATTACCAGAATCCCAAAAGACCAACCATTGTGCTTCCTTCTTAGTGGTGGAAGTTACAAGGTACAGTAATTTGCTCTTTACTTTGGAAGGTACGTCTAGGCATACCCCAGCCAACTGAACTCCTGAAACTTTCACCTTTAGATGGCTTTTCTCAGCCTCTGGAGTAAAACTCATACCAAGGTCTCCAATATGTTTTCTATTTGTTGTTTTATAGGCTGATTAACCTGATACCATTGACATAGCAGACTAGGTGGAGAGTTAACTTAACCCTGAAGTAAAGACACTACTGTCTGTCCCATGTAAATGGGAACTACTTTGATCCTCTTTTCTCATGGGAATGAAAACACACTCATACGTGAGAACAATGGTCACCCACCTTGTAACCCAGTTGTGTCAACTGGCTTCATCTGGGGTTATTGCTTTCTTATGTCCGCAGTAGTCAACTTTCTCCTGTTCTACTCCACTTTTTTGTAAAGGGTCAGACTCTTGCATTAAATAATGATGTGGTGTCGACTATCACTCCCGTAAACTTCCAAGTCATTACATGTGGTGTTAATCTCTAAATGTACCCAAGATGCAATTAGAGATAAATTAATGCATTTTTTGCTTAAATATATTTGTTGAGTGTGGGTGGCAGTTTGAGATACTTCTACTGTGCTTTCTCAGCCATAATATCGCTTATCCCCCAGGTCAAACAGGCAAATCACTCTCAATTGTACTTTTGGAATCCAGATAAATGAACACTAAGTGGGGTCTTTGGAAAGGTAGAAACATTTCAAGCTGGGTTCACTACCTGTCCCTTACATGCCTCTACTCTAACACAGGAACCATGGTGATGCTTCAGTTCCTTGAGTATCAATGTCAACTTAGACCCAGTGTCCAATAGTGCTTGAACTGGGCATTTCTGGTTTGAGAACACACAGTTATTTAAGCAAATGGTCAAAGATCCCTTTGGGGAAGGACAGACAGATCATTACTATATAGACTTGCCATGGTATAGCAGGATTTCCTCATGTGAAATCTGACCTCTCTTTTAGTCAGTCAATCAGCTGGTGAGTTTCTCGCCTTGCATGCATGATGTATTATGTTAACATTCCCATATCTGTGCTTCTTTCAGTTTTTTTCCCCACTGTTTGTCATGGCAGTCAGCATTTGTACTTCACATTGTATGGACCATTACTTTATTCAACTCTCCAAGAGACATCCCAGTAACATATTAGTATCATCTGAGTTCTCTTTAGGGTGTTAAGTGCTTTATCACAGAAGAGTGCTTTCATGTGGATAAACTCTCTCTTCTCCAACTTTGTACTCCATCCTGCTTGATTCATTACCCTCATATCCAGCCCCATATATACTCTCTAAGTTATTGTCAGTACATGCAGGCTAGAAGCTGCAGCTTTCAGCATTTTGCTGGATGGCATGTTATTACTAGTATTTTGGTCAGGAGTAGACGTAGTGGTTGATGCTGAAAAAAGTTTGTTTTCTGATACAAAAGACCATTCTCTGACTTTCTTCACTAAGAGAGAAAAAACAGATTTTAATAGGAATAGTGAGACACATATGCATGTCCAGAATGTTCAGGAAGACCTGGCATGACAAAATTCTGGAGTTTACCACATGTAATTACTCCAAGTCTCAGAGCTTCACTCTTCCAAATTGACGCTCTAATCTTGGTGTATCAGATATGGTGGGATGGGGAGCTTTGTCTTCTCCAGAGATCCATTTTAGTAAGTGCTTAACTTCTTCCACCTTCTGGCTGTAAAGAATGACTATATCTTTATGCATTATCAAAGCACTTTCATATCACACTTTGTTTTACTTTGTCAATAACCATCCTAGGCCTATTATTGTCTTTATCCATCTCCTGCTCTTATCAAGATCCTTTCATCTTCAAAGCCCATACAATTAATACTTTATCTGAGTCTCTCAAACACCTGAGTTATTACCCTGGGCATTGCTTTAACGTCCATGCTATTTAACACCGGTTTACCACCAAGGAAATTTTAATAATTTATACTGTAACGAGTCAGGAACTCTCAATACTTCACTTACCACCCATGAGGGAGTTCTCACTGTCAATAAACCAAAGGATGATCCAGTTCCTAAATCCCATTTTAAAATATCCTAATTTTAGCTATCAATTCTTCTAGAAACATGCTCTAAGATTAAGGTTAATGAGCAGGAATTTTATTGGGGATACTCTCAGAAATACATGTAATGAAGTAAGGCCACCAGTATCTGACAAATGGAAAGGGGCACTGTTATATAAGTTACCAGTACTCTAGAGGCATTAGCCAATGCCAAAAAGCCATGTGGAGTCCTAGAACTGAAAAGAGGCTTCAAAAGTTGTTCCTAATTGAGGCAAATGGGTGAGATTTTGTAGCCTTTCCTCTACCATTCATTCTATGCAGGCTGCCTCCAGAAAAGGCAATTTCCACAGAAAGATGCAACTATGAACAATTTAAATAGACAACACCATTGGAAACTTGTAGCTGGAGGATGTTTCCGGCATACCACACACATATCACCTGAAGCATGACATTCTGATGGGAAGTTTATAAGCTGGCTATGGCTAGGAGGTTGATTAATGACAGATGGAGTGGTGAAAAGTTTCAGTCTTAGGACGAGGCTGGCAGTAGGGTGCACCAGGACAATAAGGATTTTTGAATAAAGAATACCTGGGGAAAATGGTATCATGGTAAAATCAGAGGGTATACTGACTGGAGGAAGAGAGAACTTGACACCATGTCTGTACCAAGCCTAGCCTTAAAATTTAAATTTGACTAGAGTGAAGCATGTAGCACCTAGTGACTTTTTAGATTATTAGTGGAAATTCCTAATCTACTTCCACAATTTCATTTTCATAGTGATTTTTTTTTTATTTTGTATACCTTCAAAATCAGAACTTCTATCAAGAATTTATTTGGGTCATTTCATTGGATGTTCCTTAGAATGAAAGGAAACCATACAAAAATATATAATTAAAAATACTTATGTTTAACTTTCATTTGTATTTAATGTGCATTTGTTTCTCAGTCTCAGTACTATTGACATTTTGGGCCAATGATATTTCGTGGGATAGTCAGAAGCATCCTTTGCCTCTACCCAGTGGCACTCCCCACTCCCTGAAGTTGTGATAACCAACCAACCAAACAAACAAACAAACCCAGACATTGCCAAATATGTTGGGAACCACTGATTTAAAATTATGTTCAAGTGTGCTTTTAACTTAAAATGTTTGCCAGTAGAAGAAATTATTTCTAAAGCAGTTGTATGTTGTGTGTTTGACATTTAGGCATGTAATATTTAATTGTAAAGTAAATTATGAAAGAATCAGTAATTAAAGGAGATCACATTTAAAGGGTAGAGGCCAGAAAATGTTTAATGGGAGAAATTAATGACTGTATTTATTTATTCTTATAATAAGTAACATCATATTTTTCTTGTTTTCTCTTTTGTCCATTAAAGAAAAAGATCGAAAAATTTTAATCCTAAGAAAAAAGATCAGAACTGCTGACAGAAAAACTTAAATTTTTGAGACTAGCAAAAAATTGGCTCCTTGAGAAGGTTTGGAATACCTTTCTGAGGTTAACTACATGATCCGAATTTTTCTTATTGGCTAATACCCAGTTAACATATGTTCTGAAATTAAATACATGTGGCAGGCACTTTGCTAAGCCAATACAAGGATGTACAAGCCAAGGCTCCTGCCCCCAAGAATCTTACAGTTAAGAGCAGTGATTTTTCCACCTGGGCATACATAAGAACCACTGGGACAGTTCCTCAAACTATGGTGCTTAGATATAACAGAACACCAAGTAAATCAGAATCTTGGGTTAGCTGAAAGTCCAGGAATCAGTATTTTTAAAGCTTCCTAATGGTTTCAGTTGCTACTGAGGTTGAAAGACAAATTTATGAATAAACAAAAATGCAACATGACAATTATTATAAAATGGAAGTGCATGTTGAATGCTATTGAGGCACAGAGAATAAATACCTAAATGTAGATTTGAATGTTATCTCTTTTATAAATCTAACAGAAGCTTAGATATATAATTTATATCACAGTAAACAAAGATGTGAATGAGTAAACTTTAGATAATGTTAAAGTATAGACTTTGTCAAATGAGGAAAATAAATAAATGCAAGATAGCTTTTGATTCTAAGCTGTCCTGAATTCCAGAGTCCTTTACAGTATACAAGAATTTTATCTTTATATTCACAATTCCAGATGACTTGTTAAATAACAAAAGAAAAAGTAAAAGTTAAATAAAGTGATTTTTGAATTATAATTACCACATGATGTAGGTTATTCAAATTATTGTTCTGGGAATGTGCATCATTAAATCTTTGGAAAACCATGCAAATGTCAGGTATTCCAATGAGTAGCAATAATTAATTTATTGGTCAAAGTGGATAATCATACCTGCTCTCAATTTTCCTGGTCAAATTAAGTTTCTTCTGTGTTCTATGGTGTAGAATTCTAGCTTGCAAAATGAGAATTTATTAAATAATTCAGATTCAGTACTACCTCTTGGGAAATATTTGGGTCAGTTTTGAATGAATTTGCAATCTATTTCTGCACATATGTAAGAATTTTTTTCTTTTTTGAATAAACAATAATTCAGGTTCTTGAATTTTCTGGTGCAGAGTAAATACTGTGGCCATGACACACAGTATTGTTAGTACCCAAAGTGACATTTGTCTCTAGACATTTACTATAGTTTAATCGTGCCCTAGTACTGCAATATTCCCACTGAATGTCACTGGGAGAATCTATATTTGTAAAAAGATGGCCGAGACACTCACTAACTAATCATTTCTCTTTTAATTTCTAAGCTTTATAGAAAATCAATTTGGAACCAGAAATCCATATATCAGGACATCATTAGCCTACTTTCCTAGAATAAAAAATCAGAATCAAATGGTCACATGAAGTACATCCTTGCATCTCCTACAAAAGCACTATTGATGAATTTTCCATCAGGTTTTATAGTACTCACATAAAAATCATTAATAAATTACTTTCAGAGTTCAGCTTTAATAAAAACAAATTTCTATGTCTGTCTAGCATATATTTTAAAATCAAGGACAATAGTATAAATTTCAAATGACTCGTCTCCTTCATTATAATGCCATAACTATTTATAATATTCTATGTTTATGACTTTTGGGGTTTTTCTTTTAATTTTTTAAAAATATTTTTATTCCCAGAAAACTTTGGGCTAAATTTAATGTTCAATTATAGTCATTGTATTAGCCTATGCTCTTAGAATTTTAATTTCTCCAAAATATTCTCATTTTATACATTTTAAAAGAGGTTTATAATTGTATTTTATGTGTATTTATTTTGAATTATATCAAATCATTTCCCAAAGAAGACCAGTAAAAATTCATGTTAAGAGAAAATATTTCTAACACTTAGGTATTAATGAGAAGTTAAATAATCACATGCATTATTTGGATCTGCTCTGGCTCCACTTTGGAGGAGGTAGTGAAGGGTAAAGGAGACACATGTATGGTGACAGAAGGCGATTTGAATTAGAGTGATAAACACACATGGAATATACATATTATAGAATTGTACACTTGAAAACTATATAATTTTATTAACCAATCTCGCCCCAATAAATTAATAATAAAATAAATTAATAAAACGAAGCTAGCTATACAAAATAAAGTATAATGTAATTTTAAATTAAGTACACTTTCATCGAGGAAAGCATTATTAGGTGGTAAAGCACGCCATTGGTCTTTGTCTAAGCTATGAAGATTATGTCTATTTGGAACTTAAAGTGAAAATCTGAAATCACTGAGGCTGTCCCTTCTAATGATGAAACACCTGGAAGAAAATTCCCAGAATTCTGAGTACTCGATTTACTTATTTGAACATCTCGAATGATGGCCGATAATATACAAGTAGAATATAATATACAAAGTAGAATGTAAAATGATAGTAATAGAACTGCTACTCTATTTCATTGATGTTAACACATTTTACTGAAACATTTGTAAATTAACTTTCCAAATTATATTCACTTAATAACACCTGCTTTAAGAGGCTAATGAAATAATGTGCATATATTTTCAAAACTTAAATATTATCTATTTTAATAATAACATGTTATAAAATACCTAGTAAACATTTTTCCCACCTGTGAAAACAAATGTTTAGCAATATCAGGGTTATAGCTCATGTTTTTTCAAAACCAATTTTATGTCATATTCTTCCCTGCTGGCACATTTTTGTTTTCAGAATTTGTGTGTCTTATGAAATTATAGAAAGTGGCACCTGTGCAGTAGTAGAATAAATGCCAAGAGAGTGTTTCAGTCATGACTTTATCTGCGTTTAAAAAATAGCTATTTCTCCTAGATAAATGATTTTAATGATGAGATCATACAGATACATACACCAAAGTGATAGTGCCACCTGCACCATGTCACACACTGATCTCCAAAGCAGTGGAGAACTGCAGAGCAAGCAGCCTGATTTTCATGGATCTAGAGTAAGTTCCATTGCTGGTTCTTCCAAAGAAATTCAGATTTGTAAAAATGGCATCTTGAAAAGACATATTCCTGCACTGTGATGAATGTGTGAGAAAACCTATGAGTTCATGTGTCCTCAATGGCGTTATAATTCAGAACATAAGGGAAACTTCTGTAGAATGTCACTGTCCAATGTGTAGCCATTAGCATCACACAGCTACTTAAATTATATTAAAATAGATAAAATTGAAGAAATCAGTTCCTCAGTTGCGCTAGTCACGTTTTATGTATTAAACGGCTTCTCATGGCTAGTGGCTACCCTGCTGACCCACAAGAACATTTCCATCATTGTATACATTTCTACATTGTGCACAGATAACCTAGAACCTCCTCTCACTAATTGCATTCCAATTGAACAGCACTACTCTACATAATTAATGAAAAATTACACAAATGTGAAATGTTTTCATCCTCATATTGGTGCAGATTTGTTTTAGTATCACAAAAAAATGTTGTCTTTAATTATCAAAAGTTTTGTCATTAAGGAATAAAGTATACCATAAAACCAGAGTTTAAACACTGTTCAAATACAGTAGGATAAAATTAGAAAATCTTCTGAAAAATACTTTAAGAAATTGATAAATTGCATTTTGCTATCTAGGAAGTTATGACCTTGTTCCTCTTCTTAAAATCATAATTAATGATAACTATCTGTACATTTTTTATAACAAGTTTTTAGCTCTGGCTGGTGTGGCTCAGTGGTTGAGTACTGGCCTATGAACCAAAAGGTCACCAGTTGGATTCCCAGTCAGGGAACGTGTCTGGGATTTGGGCCAGGTCAGGTTCTCAGTGGGGGGTTCAGGAGAGGCAACCACACATTAATGTTTCTCTTCCTCTCTTTCTCCCTCCATTCTCCTATCTGAAAAATAAATAAAATCTTAAAAATTTTTTTCATAAATTTGTTTTTACTATTTAAAATTTTTGTGTTTTTATGCTTTTGTATGTTTCCATAAAAATTATATCTCAAATTAATCTACAAACCTTGATTTTTCTCTTTATATAATGACATTTGATGCAATAAGATAATTGAGAAAGTACATGCAATAAATTAATATTTTTGGATAATACAGTTTTAAGGGAAACATTTTTATTTCAACCACCATTGAGAGATTTCTTAAAATGTGTTTGTTTATTTTTCCAATTTAATATGTATGGTATCCTAAAAACAATACATCATTTTTGATTATTGAAGCTCTTGCAAAGCTTCAGTATCAATGCTATGAAACATATTTTGATGTGTAGCACTGTTATTCTTAACAGATGCAAACATAGGAGTGGATATCTATTGAGTATTTGATCTAATGCCCTTTATAATAACTTTCTGAATCATTATCCACCCAAATATGAAATTTTCCTGTAATGTAGAACCCTATAACTAATTTATATGGACTTCAGTCAATCAATCCATTCATTTGCCAATTCTAAGGGAATGAATGTGATCTCATTACATTCCTAGCACTCAAGGAACTTACAGTTTAGTCAGGGTTTCTAACAAATAAACAATTATAATATAGTATGAGAAGTACAACCATATGTTTAACTATAAATTGTTAAGTGAGAAGAAAAACCAATGAAAATAACAGATTTTTTAATGTAATAGGCATTTGGACGGACACCGTTCTCTGCTTTTCAGAAATTGATTAACCATGCTCCCACCACCTGCCACCTGGATGGGACTGCATGAGTCCTCTAAAGGCTCCAGGGCATATTGAATTGCTAAGGAATTTGGGAAAAGGCAAGCTGAAGTTCCCATTTCATGGATACCTTGGGTTTATGTCCACAGTTTGTGGATGTAGATACACTACTGAACTATGGCAACTTATGTGAAGACAAAATAAATAGTTCTACTACTGTAGCTGAAACATTTCAGGCTGGCACTATTATGTCATTTTTAAAATATATATAGCTATGTTATCCATGGGAAAGTGGCCCTTTGGGAAGGAAATATGCCATTACTGAACTGTTCAACCATTGTGAATACTAGCAATGAAAGTCTCACATATTAGAGTCATGTGCAGAAAGTATCTTAGTGTTTGCATGGCCTGATTTGGAGGGGACCTCTCCAGAAGCTTAACGATCATCAAACAGGTGAAGCAACATTGACAAAATGATTTGCTCTAACTGCACGGTTCATCATTCACACAGTGGGATCTGTATACAGGAGTATCTTACAGAAGCTAAGAGTTCCGTATGCAGCTGCTATGGATAGGTGCTTCAGAGAGTTAAAGAGTAGTCAGTGTCTTCTGTTGAACTCTGTGTCATCAATTCTGCAAAATGAGGTTATCCTTTAGAGGATGTAACAGATACAGCTCTTCCCACTGTAAAGAAATTCCTAGAGACTCATGGAGAGATCATTGAAAACATAGTATTTGCTGTGTCTGATCTTGGAGAGGCCACTTACCAAAAGCAGCTACGTTTGGACTTCCAAAGGTAATAAAAGGTGAAGAGCTTCTCATTGTCACACCCATCTTCACATATTGGGACTGCAGAAGGGAGCCTGTGATAACTGGATTGCAGACTAAAATCAGTGAATAAACCTTGTGCCCCAGAGCACAGACTGCTTGAAAAAGACTTGAAAAAAAGTGTGAGACTGAGGCATGTTAAAAATGGGGGAACAGCAGAGCAGGGAGAGGGGGCATGAGGGCCCAAAGGCCCTGAGGCAGGAGAAACACACCTAACACATTAGAGTAATACTAAAATCAGAAATGTCAGAGTGTCAATAAAACCTTGAAGATCACTGAGGCTTGGTAGATCATTTTGGTCTCATAGACCATTTAAGTCCATTAGCTTTCCACTGAGTAAGGGCTTTGGGCAGGTGATGTTATGATTGAAATTCCATGTTTAAATATTTCATGCAGACTGGTTTATGAAAACTAGTTGTAGAGAGATGAGGATTAACTGGGAGATTTTTTTAAGACTGTGGCAGGAATTCTGGAAAGAGACAATGGTGGCTGTATCTGGGTTATAGCAGTGAAGTGGTGAGAAAAAGGATTTATTTTCTATTTTGAGCTAATATGATTTCCTGACAGATTGGATATTAAGTGTGTGAGGAAGATTCTTTTTACTTGGCAGTAGTTAAAAGGAGTTACAATGGAGTGAAATAGGAACTGTGAGCTTGGAGCAGGTTTTGGGAGTGATCAGAAGTTTAGTTTTGGGCATGTTAAGTTGTGATGTCTGCTGAATGTCCAACTGGAGATAGATGTATGCATCTGGACTATGGAGAGAAGCTTTGTCTTGAGACCACATAATGTGGTGGTCATCAACGTAAAGATAATATTTAAAACCATAAGAATGGATGAGATCATTATGGGGGTGGATGCAGATGCAAAGAGGAGAGGAGAGGAGAGAAGAAGAGAGGGTTGAGGGCTGAGCTGTGGGGAATTCCAACATTAATAGATTAGGAGAAGAAAAGTACAAAGGAGATTGAGCAGTGAGAGAAAAATAACAGTCTAGTCAAAATAACAGTCTAGTCTTGACAAAACAACTGAGATAGGTAATGATAAAATACACCTCCTCATATGTGCACTGTGTGCTAATAAATAAGAGCTCAAAATAGGAAAAAATACACATGCTCAATTGTATCATATACTGGTGACACTGAGAGTAAGATGGGAATTAATAAACTTTAGGTATCTATACAGAGGGTGAGTAAGAGAAAAAGAATCAAGCCTTGGACTGCAGGCTTGCCCAACTGAATGCATGATGAGTCAACTCTGACATAAAGAATTTAAAAGAAGACTGTGGGGAAAATAATGTGTCAAGAGATTGTTTTGGATCCCAGGGTGCAGGTGCACTCTCTGGGTGGTCCAGCCTCTTTATTTTCTCAGCGGGGTGGCCAGGGGAGGATATAGGTCAGACTTGGCTGAGGCAAAGGCAGGTACTTCAGCAACAGCAGCAGAGGCTGCAGGTGCCAGGGAAAGGAGAACTTCAAACGGGGAAGAGCAAAGACTGGGAGCTTTTGCCTGCAGCGTCTCACTGAGAGCAAAGACTTGGCCTGAGAACTATTGCAGACAACTTCACTGCCTAGGCCCTAACCATTGCCTGTGCATTACTAACAAATAAAAGCATATGTCTCGGCATTCTAATAAAGGATATCAGAGAGGCATTAGAATTTTTCAAAGAGTTTTAAATCTTGGGCTTTCAAAACTGTTGCAACATTACAAAGCACATGCCAACAGAATTAACAGTAATTAAATTTAAAATGGCTCTATTTAACAGAAAAGAACACTATTTCCCTGTGAAACTTTGAATCAATCAGTTAGTAATGAAGAAGGCAATTTTAAAGTTATTTGTCTCCTTGTTATTAAAGTGGCAGCTATAAAATATTTAAATAGGTGTTTGGAAATTTTTAAATATATACAAGTCATGAAGCCATTTTTGTCTTGTACAACCTCCAACAGCTACAGGATATTTCAGTAGAAACATTAAAATGCTCTTGTATAAATTTATGTCCCAAATGTATATATTAAACATATTACAGCTCTTGTATATTAAAGTTACAATAGACATCCAGAATTGATTGTCATGAACTGTTAAATATCTCTAAAATATTGTTCTTCAAAAATTATCAGCTCTGGATATACTAAAATCTTTATTTCTGCATAATTGGTTAAACATTTATCCTGAAAAAAGGATGGGTTTCAGAGGGTTTCAGAGTGGGTGAACACAGACGGAGATTTCGGAAGAGTCGCAGAGGACGTGGGAGCTCTGCACCCTTCCCATGTGCCCTGCCTTACGGATCTTTTCCATCTAGGTTTTTCTCAGTCATATACTTTTCATAATAAACTAGTAACCTAGTATGTAAAAAACAATGTAACCATGTCACTCTCCATACTATTGATGAAATGAGTTGTTAAAAGTATACATTCTGATGGACAAACAAGAATGTGATATAGCAATTAGGAAGAAAACATTCATTAATGATGAGGGCTGGGTAGGGAACACAGCCACACACATGCCCTAGCTAAAGTGGGGAGTTGCTACATAACAAAAGCAAATTCTCTAAAAGAATGTTGGCCTTTTGGTGGTGTTCAAGAGGAGCCAAAAATTTGGATGATTTTGCTAGTACCATATGTATGTGTTTGAAATAGCACACACACACACACACACACACACTCACATGCACACTTCTGATCAAATAAAAATCATGGTGGACATGAAATAACCCAGAAGGAGTCTGAGGTGTAAGCTCCAACATGGAGAATGAGTGGAGAGTTCTGGACGTATGTGTTTCTAAGAAGTGACAAGAACTCCAGCGACTGCTAATTAAATGACATTTTCATTAGCAACCCAGGAATTTAAATTATTTTCAAGTAAAAACCATGACAGTGACAATAATTTCTAAGGAAATGTAGGGAATATAGGTTAATGAAAGGAGAGACATGTTGGAGATCTGTGAAATCAGGTAAAACAAACAAAAAATAAAGAAACATTCAGCAGAAATAAAATGGCTATCAAATTTAAATCTACAGTTCCTCCCCCTCTCTGTAAAGATATCCTTAATATGGTAATGAATGTCGGAGGGAGGGGAAGGAGGCAGCAATCACTTGGATATGAGATAAGAGGTCTCCATCTTGTCTGAATATGAAGGCTTTGGACCTGAATTTTATTTCGAGTTTGGTGAACAGCAATCAGTTCCCATTTGTGATTAGCCTCTGTCTTTTTACTGTAGAGAGGGTTGAGACAAAGTTTTAAAGGTTATTCTACACCAGACAAAAGGAGTACATGAAAAATAAAAGGCTTTTCAAATGATCTAAAGTGCACTTGAATCTGCCACTTTTATATATCATTAGCAAATTGTGATTGATTAAGTATCACAGTTGAATCTCTTACAAGCTTTTTGAAATAAAAGAGGGTATAGTAAGTGTGGATATCTCAGTATGTGGCATTATTATTTTTTAAAATGTAGAATGTATTTTTTGAGGTTGTGTAATCTATCTCTTATTCCTGAAATTATGAAATTAGAATCCTGAGAATAGTTGTCCCTGAATCAGCGTTCAAGCAGATGATTGACTTGCCGTTTCAGCGTAGGGATTAATAGTAACGATCTTGGGAAAATGCTGAGGTTACACTCCAGTGTTGATGAAGACTATGAGTCAAATATGATTTGATTGTTTTTATGTCACTCTTTTAGTTAAAAGTCTTCACATGTCACAGGGTTGCTTCATCTCAACTAAACAGTTGGAGCACATTTGCTTCCAAGGGCAAGAAGATGAACTTTTCTTTAATATTGATTAATAAATATACCCACTAAAGAGCACTACATTTCTTTATTGACACCTTTTCTCCCCCCCCCCCCCCTCCCCTCTAAATAATAAAATATTAAAAAAAAAAAAAAAAATATGACAATTGTATACCTATGAAAGAAAAGTAACCTTTAAACCATGTCTTTTTCTTATGGTTTGGTGCTGAAGGGAGTATCGGGGGAGACAAAACAAAAGATAAAATATTATAGACTGCCGCAGAAATATAACACTCACAGATTCCTTTATAAATATGTGAAAGTGCTAATAACACCTAATACTCTGAAGTAACTTCATAATCATAGTTTGGAAGTACTAAAATTTATTTAGTCAAACCATCATTGTTGGACAGATTTTGTGTCATAGTGCCACGATGAGTTATTATTTTTTAACATACATTTGTGTTCCTTGTCCATTATTTTCTTGCAATTATTTATTAGAAATGAAAATACTAGTCAAAGAGGTATGTAGATTTTAAAGATATATAATGCAATGATCACCAAAAATATAAAATTGTGTCTCTTAGATGTTAATTAGAAAGTCTGATTTTTTTATGTCTGAAAAAAATTCAATGTTGGCCAAATATTTGAAAAATAAGTGTTAGTTTAATTTGCATTCCTATGATTTCCTTATATCGTTTCTTTTGTTTTTTTTTTCTTTTTTGGATTGCTTATATGTACCCACTGGTATCTTTAACATTTTATTTGTAAATAAAATTATTTAAATAGTTTTTATTATACAAAAAATTAAAGAAAGCTTCTTTTTCATTTATTTTTCTTGTATTTTCATTACTATTTACTGACTTTCTACCCTCCTCCTCTTTGTGGTCACCACACCATTGTCCATGTCCATGAGTCCTTTTTCTTTTTTGCTGAACCCCTCCACCCACTAACCCCCACGCCCAGAGCTGTCAGCCTGCTTTCTATCTGAGTCTGTCCCTATTTTGCTTGTTAGTTCAGTTCGTTTATTAGATTCCACATATAAACTATATGGTATGTGTCTTTCTCTGACTGGCTTACTTCACTTAGCATAATGTTCTCCAGGTCCACCTACACTGTCACGAAGGATAAAATGTTCTTTTTATATCCAAGTAGTAATTCACTGTGTAAATGTCCCATAGTTTTTTTATCCACTCTTATAGATGCTAAAATCTTCTAACAAAATATTAGCAAAATGAATATAATAATACATCAAAAAGATCATATGCCATGAATAGGTGGAGTTTATTCCAGAAATACAATGTTGGTACAACATTTGCAAATCAATAAATATGACATATCACATAAACAAAATGAAGGATAAAAAACACATGTCCATATAAACAGATGCAGAAAAAACATGTGATAAAATCTAGCATGCACTTATGATAAAAACTCTCAACAAAGTGAGAATAGAGGGAACATACCTACACATAATAAAGACCATATACAACAAATATACTGCCAGCAGCATATGCAATAGGCAAAAACTGTAAGCATTCCCTTTAAGATTGGGAACAAAACAGGGATGTCTGCTTTCATCTCTCTTATTCAACATAGTACTGGAAGTCCTAGCCATTGCAATCATATAAGAAGAAGAAATAAAAGGCATCCAAATTGGAAAGGAAGAAATAAAAGCGTCTTTATTTGCAGGTGATAAGATATTGTACATAGAGAACCTGAAAAATTTCACCAAGAAATTATTGGAACTGTTTAAATAGCAGGATACAAAGTTAATATTTAGAAATCAGTTGCATTTTATATGACAATAATGAACAATCAGAAAGGGAAGCTAAGAAAACAATCATTCACAATTACTTCAAAAATAATAAAATAGGAATAAATCTAACCAAAGATATAAGATTTATATATGGAAAATTATAAGACTGAAGAAAGAAATAGATGAATATACAAATAAGTGGGAGCACATATCATGTTCAAAGATAGAAAAAATTAACACCATTAATAGTCATACTACCCAAAGCAATCTATAGATTCAATTCAATTCTTTTCAAGATACCAATGACATATTTCATAGAACTAGGACGAATATTTCAAAATTTTGTATGAAACCAAAAAGGGCTCTAAATAACAACAGCAATCTGGAGAAAGAAGAACAAAGTTAGGGGAATGACGCTAATATCAAACTATAACCTAAAGCTATAGTAATCAAAGCAACATGGCACTGACATTAAAAAAAAGATACAAAGATTAATAAAACAAAATAGAGAGCTCATAAATTAAAAGAAGATCCTGAAACTGAAATTTAGCTATAGCTCTGCAAATTACTGGTTATTTCAAATTGGAATCTCATTTCACTTCTCAGAGACTAAATTTCCTTATCTGTCCTACCTTACTAGTGTGACTCTATTTATTAAGGGGCAAAACTAAAAGTTTTCACCATCCTACTTGCTGTGACCCTTTGACAGTTATCATTTGGAATGTTCAAAAATATTCTAGTTATATCTCTGTGCATTCATTTGGTAAGATCTCACTCCCCCATACCTTTTGGAGTTGAGTATGCCCACATGATTTGCTCTAGTCAATGAAATATGAGTGGCAGTGACATTGGTCATTTCTAGCAGAAGGTCTGAGCAAGTGCATGAATACTTTCTTCAGCGATAATCATGGAAGATGATGTGAAGAAGATGTATTTGTAGTGTGGGTACTATAAAACAATTGGTATTCCTTACTGACTGCAAAAAGACATGTAGCATAAAACATTCAATATATAAGCCATCGAAATTTTGGGACCATTGGTTATTGCAATATAATATGTCAGGTTGACTGATACAGCAGGTATTATATCAAAATTAATTTCTTGCATGAAATAATATACTTAGCATAGATTATCATTATAGCATTAACAGAACATTAAGAGTAAATTTTTAATTAAAATTATTTTTATTTTTAAAAAATTCAAGAATTTATTTATTTATTGTTAGGCAGAGGAGAATGGTGGAAGAGAGGGAAGAAATATCAATGTGTGGCTGCCTTTTGCACACCCCATACTGCAGATCTGACCCACTATCCAGGCATGTGCCCTGGCTGAGAATCAAACCAGTGACTCTTTGCTTTGCAGGCAGTCACTCAATCCACTGAACCATATCAGCCAGGCCTAATTGAAATTTGTTAACAAAAATTAATAATCAACTGTAATATAGTAACTAGATAATCCATTCTTGGTTTATTTTTTATTATAAGTTGCTAAATTTCTGAGCTTATGAGTGCTTTTACCTCCTTTGTGGTGACTATAGATGTGTTAAGACTTTTCACTTGAGTTTCAATGTGATTGGAGCTCATCTTCCACACAGTTTTGCAATAATCTTCCTAAGTACCAGTCTCCACAGGCTACATTTTATTCTTAGAAGTCCTCCATTAATCTTTCTTTTTTGATATTTTACTCAGTTTATTTTCAAAAACATTCAGAACAACTCTATGCATTTCAGTAAAGGCAGAAGACTTTGTTGTATTTAGAGTACCTGAGAAAGTCATTTCTCATTTAACTATTCACACACATCCCTCTTCCACTGCTCAATGGTTTCTTCTACACTATCATTTCTCTCTGGTGAGTTCATAGTTTTCCTCTGAATTACATGTCCATCCTGTGGAAAGTCCTACATGTATTTGTGGAGCAAAAAGTAGCAGAACTTCAAGCAGGCTCTGCACAGCAAATTTGATACCTACATAGTCAGTTATTTATTGAAGACATTGTCATAAAATGGCTACTAATGCATGGCACTCTTGCAGATACTAGAGATACAACAAGTGGGATGTGAGCTTGGACTTTGAGCAGGTTGCTTTCTAGTCAGAGACTCCACCTTGAGCAGGCAATCTCAAGACAGTTTGATGACAGGCCAAGTTGCTATGAGAACACACAAGAGATTTCAAACCCAGCTTTGCCTGACAAGGCTTCCTGTTATGATGTCAAATCTGAGAATGTGTCTGTTTGCAGAGTTGCGGGAGAGGATAGAAGGCAGGAGAAGAGAGTTCAGGCATAGCAAACATGGAACGAACCTCCAAATAGACGTATTATTGCTTTCCAAGAATACAAGCTACTTAGTGGGCTTGAGGAAAAATTATTAATGGGTGGGTAAGTGATGGAGTAACAGGATTATGAGAATCAGCTTTGAAAGTAGACAACATGGGTCTAATAATGAACAATAAGCCATGTCCGAGAATAAATATTTAACTTGAGGGCATTTCCCAGGAAATGGAAGATTTTTATGTAGCAGCAATCAGATCTGTTTTAACCAGTTGACTTTGGCAACAGTATGCCTACTCTCATAGATGCCATAACATCAGTCAAGAATTTCTGTATAAAAGGAGAGAGAAGCTGAGGGCAGTCTGGGTTAGGTAGTAATAAAATGGAGGAGGAGAAGTGGACGACTTGTGAAAGATTAGGAGGTAGGATGAAAATGATTTGGTAGTTGCTATGAAGGGAAGAAGAAGGTGCAGAAAATGGTATGATAATGAGGTTAAAAGGTGAGCAGCTGGGCAGACAGGTGGAATATGTATAAAAGAAATCAGAAGAGAGGGGAACAAAATTGTGTACATATAGCTTCATTGCAGACCAGATGGATATAGCAGAACGATGAAATGGTCCTCCATGCAAAATGCCCTCTGCTCCACTGTATAACTGGATTAAATTGCTCAAAAGACTGCTCACTTATACCTCCTTCATTTTAACTCCTACATACCATCTTGAGAACACCTGTCCTGCTTCTGACTTTTCTATGTATTCTGAAGCGCACAATAGTGTTTCAGTAACATGAAACACTGACCTTCAATGGTAATCATTTGTAAAAATAAAAGCTGCTTTAAAAGTTACAGTATTTTAAAACTTACAGCACTTTTTAATAGCACTTCCTAAGTCACCTTCAAATATTGCTGTCCACACACTTTCAATTGAAGTGACATTTTATAGATTAAAAAATTGATGCTAAATTGTTAGGTGACAGGCTATGTTTTACCAGGAGCAAGCAGAGGAATTGGCTCAAATCTACTTCCTCTGACTTCTAGTCACCTACCTCCACCTAAGTTTTGATTTTAATGTGGGGTATGAATAAAATGATACTTTAAAAGTGTTTTTGGCTCTTTTCTCTACATATTAGCTTAGTAATCCTTCATAAGTAGTTATGATACAGTTTATAAGTAATACTAGGTACGTTTTTTCTGTAAATACTTTAATTAGTTATTGAGTAAATATACTAAGGTGCAAAAATCTTAAGTGTAGAGCTCAATAAGTTTTTGTGTAGTGAAGCATTCAAAAGCTTCTGTCAGGTCCATTCTCAGGCACTGGACATCCAAGCGTGAACCAGTATTCTGGCTTCTGTTATAAAGACTTTTCCTGTTACTTTTTTTTAAATTTTAACAAGCAAGATCTTAAGGTACATGCTTATCAGTGTCTGGCTTCCTTTCTATGACATCATATCTATATGCTGTTGTATGTGACAGTAATTTTCTGTAGGTTACTTGATTATTCTTTTGTTAACAGGCTTTGGTTTCTTTCCTGTTTTTGTGTGTACTGGTCAAAGCTGCTATAATTATTATTCTGCATGTAAGTTGGTACATGTGTGTGCACGTGTGTACCTAAGGGTGGAATTATTGGCTTACAGCAGAGGTCCCCAACTCTGGTCCATGGACCAGTACTGCTCAATGGCCTATTAGGACCCAAGCTGCACAACCAGAGGTGAGTGGTAGGTGAGCAAGCAAAGCTTCATCTGTATTTAAAGGCCCTCCCCATTGCTCATATTACCACCTGAGTTCTGCTTCCTGTCAGATCAGGGGCGGAATTAGATTCTCATGGGAGCACCAACCCTACTGTGAACTGTGCATGCGAGGGATCTAGGTTGCAGGCTTCTTATGAAAATCTAATGCCTGATGATCTGAGGTAGAGCTGAAGCAGTGATGCTAGCCCTGGGGAGTGACTGCAAACACAGATTATCATTAGCACAGAGGTTTGACTGCTATAATAAATTGATTGTTTGCAGACTCATATCAAAACCCTATCGGTGAGGGGCAAATGACAATTAAGATGTAGCTGGTGACCAGCTTTACAGTGGCAAGTGAGTTGATGTACTTCAATTGTACATCTGCATCGGGTAGCAGGGTTTAAGTCAGAATCTGACACTTATTTTAGTCTGCACATGCCCCCCCCCATTATTTTATTTACCACTTCCACCTGAGCTTCTTTCCCACACTGTGCACGCATCTCAGTCACAGTTTTGGTAAGCCCACAGCTAACCCCAGCCAAAATGAGTGAAAAACAAATGTTGCTGGAGAGCTTCTTTGAAAAGGGGGAAAGACCTGATGATGAGACAGCAAAAGAATTTAAAACTGCCAACAAAAAGGAAGTTGCATTTAAAAGAAAATAGCAAGAGTCCTAACTTAAAATCATAGGTTCATTGCAACAGGTGATTCACATTCTTCAAGCCTGTTTTGTATAATATGTGGTGACCAGCTACCCAATGAAACCACGAAACATTCAAAACTGCTTTGCCACATGGAGACCAAGCATTAGAAGACAAGCTTTTGGAGTTTTTCAAAAGAAAAAAATGTGAACATGAAAAACAGAAGCAATAATTGAAGGCCACCACTTCATCAAATGTGTCTGCACTGAGAGCATCATTCTTTGTGGCTAACACATTGCTAAAGCTAAGAAGTCATTTACTATTGATGAAGAGTTGATCTTTCCTGCTGCAAAGGACATTTGTCATGAACTTTTAGGAGAGGCTACAGTTCAAAAGGCAGCACATGTTCCTCTTTTGGTAGCTCCATAACTAGATGAATTGATGAAATAGCAGAGGATACTGAAGCTCAAGTGTTAGAGAGGATTAATGAGTCACCGTGGTGTGCAATCCAGGTTGAAGAGTCTACTGATGTTGACAACAAGGCAACAATGCTTGTTTTGGTGCGATGTATTTCTCAGGAGGATGTGCATGAAGGTATGTTATGTGCACTTTTGTTGCCAACCAACACCATAGCTGCAGAACAATTCAAGTCTGTGAATGATTACATATCATGAAAACTGAACTGGTCATTTTGTGTCAGTATATTCGCAAACATCACGGCTGCCATGACTGGATGGCTTTCTGGTTTCACGACTCGGGTCAAAGAGGTGGCTTCTGAATGTGAGTCTACGCGCTGTATCACCCACAGAGAAACGCTGGCTAGCCAAAAAATGTTACCTGAACTTAACATCATTTTTCAGGATGTGATTACAGTGATCAGCCGCATTAAATATGTGCACTTAACTCGCATCTGTTTGCACAGCTCTGTGAGGAGACGGATGCAGAGCACACACATCTCCTCTTATACATAGAAGTGCAGTGGCTTTCTACAGGTGGTTGACTGGCCAGAGTTTTTGAGTTACGAGAGCCACTCAAATTACGTAAATCTCTGAATTACGAAATTCAGAGATTTCTCTTAGAAAAACAGTCACTACTAGTAGCACATTTCAGTGACACAGAATGGGTCACAAAACTTACTAACTTGTGTGACATAGTCAACCTGCTTAATGAACTCAATCTGTCACTTCAGGGGGGAATGACAACTGTGTTCAAGTTGGCAGATAATTGGGCTACATTCAAAGCCAGACTGAAATTATGGGGATGATGAGTGAACATTGGAATGTCTGACATGTTTCAAACACTAGCAGAGATTTTGAAAGAGACTGAGCCAGGGCCTTCTTCCTCCCAGCTGATGCATGACCATCTATCTCAGCTTCCAGAAGAGTCTGAGCATTACCTCCCAACCACAAAAGACCCCTGAACTGGGAAGGAATGGATCCACCACCCATTTGTGAATGAGCCAGGTGAATGGGCTTTGTCCATTCTGGCAGAGGATCAACTGTTTGAGATCACAAATGAAGGTGGCCTGAAAAATATATTCGAGACAACTTCAAATCTCCATACATTGTGTATTAAAGTCAAGGTGAAATATACCGAGATTGCCACAGAAGCACTGAAAAGTCTGCTTCCATTTTCAATATCCTGTCTTTGTAAAGTAGGGTTTTCTATAGTGACAACAACCAAAACGAGATTACAGAGTAGACTGGACATAAGCAACACACTTTGGGTGTCACTATCTCTCATCACTCCCAGATGAGACCATCTAGTTTCATGAAAACAAGCTCAGGGCTCCCACTGATTCTGCACTGTGGTGAGTTGTACCATTATTTCACTATATATTACAATGTAATAATACTAGAAATAAAGCCCGCAAAAATGTAACGCCCTTGAATTATCCTGAAACCATTCTCCCTCTTCCCTGGTCCACTGAAAAACTATCTTGCACAAAACTGGTCCCTAGCACCAAAAAGGTTGGGGACTGCTGGGTGACAGGATTATGGGTACGTACGCTCACTTTAATAGGCACTGCCGAATATTTCCACAAAGTAATAGAACCAACTCCAAATTCAGGTACAATGTAGCAAAGTTATACTTTGTTATTGTCGGGAATAATGTGTAAGAATGCCAGTTACGACGCACCTCTCCTGTAGTTTCACATTTTCAAACTCTTTCATTTTGGTTATTCTTGTATATGTGTCATGTTATTTCATTTTGGTTTCATTTTTTAAAAATATTTTATTTATTTATTTTTAGAGCAAGGTGAAGGGAAGGAGAAAGAGTGGGAGAGAAACATCAATGTGTGGTTTCCTCTCATGTGTCCCCTACTGGGGACCTGGCCTGCAACCCAAGCATGTGCCCTGACTGGGAATTGAACTGGCGACCCTTTGCTTCACAGGCCCATGCTCAATCCACTGAGCTACACCAGCCAAGGCTGGTTTCATTTTTAATTTCATTGATAAATAATGAAGTAGGGCAACTTTTCATATGCTTATTAGCCATTTGGACAATCTCTTTCATAAAGTAGTATTCAAGTCTTTTGAAAGTTTTTCAGTTGAGTCATCTTTTTACCTGTAAGACTTTTTGTACATTTTAAATAAGAGTCTTTTGTTGTATAGATGCATTGCAGGTTTATTTTTCCACTCTGTGGCTTGTCTTCTCATACTCTGAATATTTTTTAGGATTAAGAAAAATTTTAAAATTTAATATAGTCCAAATTACAAATCTTTTATTATTAGTTCTTTTTTGTTTTGTTTAAGAAAAATTTACCCGCCTTTAGTTTATAAAGGACTTTTCCTATGTTATCTTTAGTATATTAACTTTTAAATGTACATTATGATCTACCTGAAATTGATTGTCAACTACTCTGTGAAGTGCTGGTCAGGTATTTTTTTCCTATTTGAATATACAAATGACTGAACACTATTTATTAAATAATTTTGTCACTAAATTGCAATACTGTCTTTATCATATAACTGCATATAACTTAATCACACAGTGAATGAATGTGACCCCTCTATTTTTTCATTATGATATTTTCTGACTTATTTATTTTAATTTCTCTAGATTCATTCGATCTTCATATGTCCTTCATGTTAATTTTCCACTTTTATTCTTTAAGTCAATGTTGTCTGTACTATTCTTGGTCTATTAAATTTTTGAAACATTTATTATTTTTTTATTTTATTTAGTTATTTTAGAATAATTATTTTTGAAACTGTGGCAATAAGTAACAACTACATAATCAAAAATAATGTTACACTGGTAGTTAATTCCTTTTAGTTTATTTTCTCCATGCTTTTAAAGATTTAAGAAAATTATTCAAACTAATACATATAGTACACTACTCATATCTTGTCAAATATAAATTTTCTGAGTACTTTTTAATGTATATAACACATGGGCATTTTTTACTTATAGCATAACATTGCCCGTGACTCTGAAATATTGTTTTCAATTAATTTTGCATATTTAGCCTCAGACCTATTGTTATTTCTCTAACAACTTATTCCTCACATTCTATTATTCTACCACCACTATATACTCTGTTGAAGTATTTTAGATCAACTTTCTTAAAAAATTAGTCTTCTAAAGTTTAAAATAAACTGTATGGAACATCCCATCTAGATAAACTTAAGTAGACTTGTCTTTCCCTTCTCCTCTTCACTAAGTACAACTTGAAACCTTTGAAATACAACCAAAAATCTGATGTACCAGCAAGGAGAAATAGACAAATTCTCAGTTACAGTTAAGGACTTAGAAATTATTCTTTCAGCCATTGATAGAATCACTAAACAGAAAATCATCGCAGATGTAAATGATCTGAACAATACAATTAAACATCATGATCTAATTATCTATTTATGTATCTATCTATGACTTAACATCTATCTATCTACTTATATCATTCTACCCAGCAACAAGAGAGTATACATTTTTTTCCCAGCACCCATATGCTAGGCTACAAAGCAAGATTTACCACATTTTAAAATATTGTACAGAATATGCTCTCTGAATGTAATGGGATCACGTAAGAACTTACTGAAAGAAAGGCAAAAGGGAAATGTCTAAATACTTGGCATAATTACCAAAACTGGGAAGAAATAAACAACGCAGAGGTCCTTTGACAGGTGAATGGCTAAGCAAACTGCAGGGAGTCCACATCATGAAATACTGTCAACAAGAAAAATAAACTACTGATATCCACAAGAACTTTGATGAATCTCCAGTGACTTCTGCTGAGTGACAAAATCTATGACCAGAGGTTACATAGAGTATAATTCCATTAACATAATATTTTTTAAGATGACAAAATTTTAGAAATGGAGTTTAGATTAGTGGTTGGCAGGAATTAGAAGTAAGTAGAGCCTGGGTGAAGGAAGAGGGTGTGACTACAAAAGGGCACCATGTGGGATGATAGAACACTTCGGTTCCTTGATGATGTGAACTTATAATGTGACAACATTCAGTAGCATTAAAGACACAGGCACACACAGAAATGAGTACAAGTAAAACTTGCCATATCAAAGAACGATAAAAATCAGTGGAGTGTATTGTAGTTACACAAGTTTCACCACTGTGAACTGGGTAAAGTGCGCACAAGGTCTATCTACACTAATCTTCACAATGACATGAGAATCTACAGTCGTCTCATCTCAAATGAAAAGTTCCAGTAATACACATTATGCTTTATTGTGTTACTTAATCTCTTCACAGAAACATCAAGAATATTATCCACTTTTGAATATAATTCAACTCATATGTAAAATATTTTCCAATTTACCTTTTATTTGGATTGAAAACAAAAATAATTTTAAAATGGCTAATATAAAAGTTTAAAACAATGAATGCTAACAGTCTTTTTATTTTTCTATACATGGTTACTTATTCTACCATATAAAGTCTATTGTTTAACATTGTGGAAATAAATCCTTAGCTTTTTTTTTAAATTTGTTGTTTGCTTTACTCTAATTTTTAAATGTAATCATTGTAAAAATCTTTGTCTTCATGCTCATTTAATCCTCATAAACAGGATGACTATATTTTAACGTATTGAAATGAGATGAATAATATTGCCTATTTTTATATTTTTGAATTTTAAGGCACTGATTTGAGATGACTACTCCAAAATTAAACTGTTATCTGTTTGTTACTTAGTAATAGGCATCTCACCACAAATTTTCACTGTTTATAACTTTACTATAAATAAAATGAAAACTTACATTCATTTAGTTAAGTGCATTTAGAGTTAGCTATCTGTCCTCACATTTATTAACAAGCAGAATGAGTTTGTCAGTTTTGGGGAACTAGCAAATGAGTGTGATATTATAGCAACATTGAAATTTTATTTTAAAATTCCTTGCTAGTAAAATGAAGGTGTAAGTATTGGCAGCCTCAATTCTTGCAGAATGTTATCACCATACTGTCACTTATGCCAACGCTGATGAAAATGGGTGTGTTATAAATCCAGTGTGAGATATGGGCTTCTTATGCCAATGGTGCATTTCAACTTTTATCTTATTAGCACATTTCTTGGATGATACAGGATAATATCTTTCAAGTTTTTACTGCTTATAGGTGAAGTCACAAACAAAATCTAGCCAAATGTAGTGAAAATTCAGGGCTACTCCATGACATCGGTCCACTGAATGATGAATATGTTTGAATGCTCAAATCTGTATCAATCAATGGGGTCTATTGCACCTCACCCATCACCTTGACAAAGCATGTTTCATTGTGGAGACTATTTTTAAAAGAGCCAATAGAACGTGCTGCAGCACAGAAAAATTTCCTTCTTTCAGACATCCTCTGTAAATTGAGTACATGTGAGCTATTCTGCACAAAAAGTGTACACATTGCACAATAGAAAAAAAAACATTGTATTTGAAGATTGGAAATTTTGTGGCCTTTAAATAAAACCATCTGTCCAGTAAATAAACAAGGATACTAGAAAAAAGCTAAGGTATGTTTACAATACAAGTACAATACAAGTGTGTCACAAAAACCGAGGCTAAAAAGAAAACCAAATTGAAAATTTCTGAAGGAAGAAAAAAGGTTAATTATCTTATGAAAAAGTAGATGTATAAGAAGAGTAACATATGTCAAAAATATTCCCTATTTACCTTTCATTAGAATGTTTTCCTATGAAAAGGTTAAATACTCCAGAAGAGGGATAGGATTTTTTTCATGTTAACTAATTCAGACAAAAGTGAATGGAGATTTGCTTTCTTCAGCATTTATTGATATTAATTACTTTATTGAACTAGCGATGGAAACAAGGATTTCCCAGTGCCAGCATAAAGGATCATTACTTATAAGCTAACTGATCCCACAGATTCTACACTTAGCTCAACATTTCTGTTGGAAATACTGAAAGAATCTTAAAAAAAAACATTGTTATATTTCAACTTTCATGCTGTATGCTAAATTGCATAAGCTAAATGATAAAATGTTTTCCCAGAAAGAGGGATTTTTAAAGTCCCACATACTAGGCTTCAAATCAAGCTCTGAAGTGCAGATTATTATTACACTTTTCTTCCATTTATTTTTAATTTTCCCCATTTGGCTCTGTCTTACAGGTGTCCCTAGTTACAACCATCAGTAAAAACAAAACACATGTGTAGGCCATAAATCTGTATTTGTGCTAATTCATAAGAGAAAAATATCTTTAGTTTTTCCTTCCAATTTCCTTTCCTTTTACCCCTTAGACACTCTCTGTAGGGCTCTGAGCTTTTGATAACAGAGACCAAATTCTGCCCCACATGCTAGTTTAACAGGCAAGATTGGGTGTGTCATTTCTCACCGCAACAAAAGAAGTCAGAGTAAAAATTCCCAGGTTAATTAAGAACATAAAAGAGTTTAGAAAATAAATCACTATTTGGTAAAAGAGGGGAGCTGCCAATTTCATTTTTTTTGGTAGGAACTACACAAGGTTCATTCAGACCTGTATCAAGTATTAGCACTAACTTTTTATATTGGGAAGTCCTGGACTTGAATATCAAATAGTTAATATATTTCCAAGGCACCAAAGGGGAGGGTCTTATAATTTTGTTCAGATATTCACATTATAAAGGCGCCAGAGGCAATGCTAAAGTCAAGGTAGACTTGGTTATTTGCTCATAAAGTCTAATTTGTGTTTAATAGATCAGCTGTTTTAAATCACATCATGTTGAAATGTGATATGCAAATTGTCGGCGCAGAGTGGTTTTTTTTCCTCCTTTATTTCTATTTTGATAAAATAATAAGTGGGCCTCTAACATGGTTCTTCAGTTGTAAAATACCAACACCAACAGCTAGAAACAAGCAGCTGGACTGTTGTGTATTATAACTTGATAAATCACTGTTTTATGTTTGTACATTATTTTTCAAATTATTTCTTTCTCCAGTGCTAAGATGAACACATGTTTTTGAGAACAAAGTATTTTTTAAAATACAAAAAATGTATCGAATAGTCATCTAACATTGGCCACATGAATTTTTATAGAGCTTTCAGGACGTCTTAGATTTGGTTATAAAGTTATTCTGCGAGTAGATCTTGCCAAGACTATCCCAGAATCAAGACTGGAGTTATTAGGTCATCATCTCTTACTGACAGTATAGAGTTCTCAAAAGCTTTTTTAGGTGCAACTGTAAGTGGCCCAGACGAGAGGTTTTAATCATTTCTTTTAGAGATGATTCCACAGCTTCAGAAATTTTATTGGCAAGAAATGACTCTTGATGCCCCGTAGGATGTGGCATTTTTCTCTGAGAACACTTGCAATGAGTCCTGCCCCCCACCACACCTTCTTTGCCTGCATTGTTATTTTTTGTTTGTTTTCATGTTTCCACAATCTTTTCACCCAGTAAATTTTCCCATATAATTAAATACCCACATAAGAAAAAAATTGGAGAGGTTTGCATGAAGGGGGATTAGCATGAGCTAAAGTAAACCGTGGAAAGAGAATATTTAGTTTGGCTTAAATAATGGCTGTAATCACTTAAACATGAACAATAACCCATTTGGAAGACATCAGAAACTGTTTTATATCACAAGCATATCATTAGGCCCCCATAACATTTCAGGAACCTGCCCTTTTCAACCTCCGCCTACCCCCCAGAGAGTGTCTATTTCTATAGTAGCATTCTCAACAAAGATGTTTGAGCATTATTTCATTTTCTATCTCACAAAGATAAGATGGCATGGCAAGGGTATTTTCTGTGTGCCCTGTCTTTCTGGGGTGGGGGCTTTAAGACACTGATGTGAGCCAACGGGGAGGCTCTACAGTGTGTAGGAAAAGCGCCTTGTGAGCCAGGAGCCCCACAGCAAAACCTTTTCCCAGCCTATAAACAATACAGCTATGAGTTTCAGTGGGTTAAGGATCAGGCTAGAAATTTGTAATAACATGAGTTCTGATTCCAGATCTATAATTTACTGGCTTGTTGAGTGGCAACGGGCACATAACTTCAGTGACGTGTGTTTTCAAAGGTTTAGTCTTGAAATTTGTATTAGCTACACGTTTGACCATAGTAAAAGATTTCACCTTAAAAATGAATAATATGAAAAAAAAGTAACATAACAAAAAGGCTAAATAGATACTCTGTAAACATTTAAAAAAGGACATTCTAATTAATGCAATTACCCACTCATGACACTTTAAAAAAGAAACTGGCAAAATCTTGAGCTATAAAATATTAAAATGTATTGTTCAACTTTAATGTCTAAAAGTGTGAATAGTTATAAAATTAAAAAAGGTCAACATATCAAATTAAAGGCTCAGAAAAAATCAAAACAAGAATTTGGAATAGGATTAAATTTACATCATGATTCAATATTTTCTTGCATGAATTCTTACTAAATATTGCTGAAATATTAGTTAAATATTTTAGATAATAAGTATGTGTCTTTATCTAATGTTAAAATAATTTTTCTATTGGTTAAATTAAAACATTAACTAGAAGCTCTTTAAATAAAAATAAAATCTATGATAATGTGGAATCTTTCTGAATTTCTAAGAATGGGAGAACTCAGAAATGAGAAATAACAGATTTTATAGTATAAAATGGAAATTCTAAATGTCAAAGTGATGTATTAAAGTTTCAAAGTAAATAAAAACTAAAGCAAATTTTAAAATTTGTAAAATAGACTTGTGATATCCTTTTAAATTTATAGTTTGTTGAGTCCAGTAAAAAGACCACTAATAAAATACTGAACAAAATAAATGAACAGGTAATTCACAAAATAAAAAAGAGTTGACTCATGTATTATTAAAATTCTATTCTCATATTCTCATTACAATTCAATAAATACACATCAAATAGATTTTTGGTTAGAAAAAATATCTAAACCACTGGTAAAAATATTTGTTTTTATAAGCTATATTAAAAGGTATTTGGAAACATTGTTATGTCTAAACTTTTGTATCTTTTGTTGAAATTTATGTTTAAAGGTTATCAGCAACAAGCATAAATATGTTTGTTGCATTATTTATAATAGTAAACCATTGGAAAACTGAGTGTTCATCCATAAAGGAGATAATTTGTTGAAGTCAGACCCATTCATGGACTCAACTAAAATGATGCCAAAACATCCTAAAATATAAAAAAAAGTAAAAAGAGTTAATTTAGATAATAATCTTATATAATTTTAAATACACCTCAATGTACTTTGGGCTGCATTTTTAAGGTGTCAAAATATGAATAGAGATTTTTCTCAATAGTAAGTAGCATTTCAGACTATTCTTTCATTTCTCTTTATATTTTTCAAATGGCTATAGTTAGAATCCAGTATTTTTGTAATCAGAAGAGGAAGACGTTTTTTAAACATAATTTTTAAGGAGTCTTTAAACTTATGGTCACATGATACCAGAGTGAATCAAAAATGAAAAACACACACACAGTACACTGTTAAATGGTTATAATTAATAAAATGTTTTCACTCAAGTGAAGTTTTCTTTTCTTTCTTTTTTTATTGTCACCACCAGGTCCTATAATTTAAACAAATACAGTTCTGTTTACAAAGAAGAAAGGAAAAATTTTAAATGGCTATAGTATGTGGTCATTAATTTTCACTTGCTTGGATTTATAGATAATTCTGGGGAAAATTGCATTTTCAAAATCTCTGAGAATAATACAATTAATGTACACCTCCCTGAAGCTGAGGATGAGTAGTTATGATACCTAATAATTATTCTCTGAGTCAGCGATGAACTTGAATGCAATATTAAGAACAGCATCTTCTTCTCTTAGGAGGAAAAAATAATGGGGATGCAAAGAAAATATAATTAGTTCAATACAAGGGGGCAAAGGACAAGAATTGAGTTAACATGGGCAAATATGAAAGAAGTACCATTTTTTTCCAACTCAGTTTGTTGTTTTTCAATGAGGAACAGAGTATAAACTAAACCATGTGTGAAAAGGCAACTGGGCCCCAAAGTAGCCCCAACTTCTTCACTTCAGATTACTGGACATGTCTTTGTAAACATGCTCAGTCTGGTTCCTGACTGAGATGAAGAGACTCCTTTCCTCCTACTCCCACGTAATATGCTACACAAATACCCAGTTCTATGATTTCACTGTTTCCTAGCAATGACCTATAAGGCCTACTTACCTTATTCACAATCTCATGATTCTGCCCCCAGGACTCCTTCACCCACTTTGTAGATGCCAATTTCTGCTCCACGGGTTTAGGGGAGGACCTGCCTCACTCACAGGCTGAAGGACAACATTCTGCCTAGCACTGTTCCTGCAGTGCAAGTTGTACCTTGTCAGTGTGAGAACAATGATTCCATGGGTCCCATTAGAAGTTTAAAGTGAGCCCCATAATCATTGAAACGGGCTTTTTAAAGAAAATTTCCAAATAGTTTTAAAAAATTCCAAATAAGGCTTTGAATGTTCACAGCCTAAACTCAGGTTATCCTGAAAGAAATGAAGTTTGACTTAGTCACCATTTCCCTTCATTTCCTATTACCTCTGTCCCCTCTCTCTGGCATTATATGGCACCCTATCATAATAGGGTCTCCTTATCCTGTTGTTAGATAATTCTGAGATGTGTTAACTGATGACGTTTAAAAAAATCTCTCTGGGCATTTACATTTAAAGAAAGGCTTCTTGAACACTAATATGAATTTAAGACAGAAAATAACGAAGTTTAAATGTTGAAGTGATAAGCAGTAATTCTGGACAAGCTTACTAATAGTAATTTTGCTAATTAATCATCAACTGTTTTTTTAGGACCTAATATACTTTCTCCTATACTAGTTTCCAAGAGCATATTGTTCCTTCCGAATTTCCAGACATTCATAAATGGATAATTTCTGTCCACCTCAACATAGAACCTAGTAGAGGGCTGCAATGAACCTCAATACATGTGTGACAGATGAGAGAATCAATGTAGGCATATGTATGTATTTGTATATAGGAAGGTAAAATGTGTGGAAATACATAAATATTTATATGTATACATTAAATAAATAGATACCTCATGTAGACAATTAATTTTTATCCCACAGTTATTTTTGTTGAAGAGTTTATTGCATAGTATGTGTAAGAATGTATTAAAGCATAAACTGATGGTCTGAATAACATTTTATCAATGATATCATGCGTGCTCTTGTGAAAGTAACCTGATATCAACTCCCCTTTCATTCTTGTATCTATCACTTTAAAAAGTAAGAAAAGGTACAGAGCCTTGAATAATCCGCTGGCATTAAGTGTTTTGTGAACTGTGAATCAAATTCAAGGTGACAATACTAAGGAAAACCACGGTTCCTCATTTTAGGTGGACACTATAGTGTGCCTGCCTGGTCTGGCCTTGAACCATCAACTGCCTTTCAGAGGAAAATGACCTGGGGCAGGAAAACTTCCTGATTCCCTTGAGTTCTTTGAGGGGAAAACATACTCAGGAAGTGACTCTTCTTGCACCTAATCTCCTACTTTGATATAGAGAAAAAGAGCAAACTTGGGAGTTTAAATCAGGGGTTTCCGCCCAGGTTTGCTCCTAACAAGTGACTTGACAAACACCTCAATTCCTTTGATTAAATCTTCATTTAAAATTTATTTTTACATATCCCTGATTTTTTCAGGGTCTCAAAATAAAATATATGCCATGTTTACAATTTGTTATTCCCAGAAGGTTTTCTTTATAGATGGACTATTTGGAAAGGTTCCATGTAGTAGGAGTAGGACAGGTTGTGCAGGGTGTTGGCAACTGCAAATCTCTGTAAGAAAAGGCCCTATAGTGTCAACAATCTGTTCTAATGACTCTTTTGAATACCAGGAATTTGTCCCTCTTACTAAACATTTTTCTTAGCTAAATAACTAACTAAAGGACCCCCAATGTCTCAAACCCATTTTAGAAAGCCACTCTCTACCACTGAATGTAAATTGATGTAATTGGAATCAGAATTGGATGTCACTGCAAATGTTCTGGTCAAAATTAAAGCAACGAGTAACTATTTGCATTTCTTGTCTACCTGAAACATCTCACATTGGGTACTAGAATACTGGACAGTACATTATGTTTTCGTTTAGGGTCATTGAAAGTTTCTTGGAAACTGACTTTAAGTAAAACAATGTATAATAAAACTTATCTAAGAAAAAGAAGATAAAAATATGAACAGTGAAAAGACAACGAACTCTCAGTTATTAACAACCACACCTAAAACAAAAGCAAACTAAGTGGACAGCTAGATCAGGAGTGAAACCACAAAAATGGAGATCACATGGAGGGTTAGCAACAAGGGAGTGGGAGAAGGAGAAGGGGGGAGAAGGTACATAGAATAAATATCATCAATGGTAGGTGGAAAATAGACAGGGGGGAGGGCAAGAATAGTAGGGGAAATATAGAATCTAAAGAACTTATGACACACGGACATAAACTAAAGGGGGGAGGCGGGGGAAGGGGTGTGCAGGGTGGAGGGGAATGAAGGGGGGGAAATGGGACAACCGTAATGACATAATCAATAAAATATATTTAAAAATAAAATAAATAAAAATATTTGTTAATTTGAGAGAAAAAAGTAAAACAATGTATAACAAAACCAATTTTACTATAGGCTAATTGACATAAACAAAGGTTAACCCCTCCAAAATGTTTCCAGTCCCAAAACATCCCAAACTTATAAATATTAAAAGTTGAAATATAAAAATAAAAATTTTTATTATAAAAATTTTTATAATAATAAAAATAAAATTTTTATTATAAAATTTTATAATAATAAAAATAAAAATATTAAACCTTCTAATATTAAAAGTTGAAATAAATGTGAGCTATACATACACTTAAGAAATATTAATAAAAACAAATAAGATATTTATTTTCCAACCTGCTTACTCCAGGTCAGGGTTGCAGGTGGCTGGAGTCTATTCTGGCAGCTCAGCGCACAAGATGAAGCCACCCCAGACGGATGCCCTTCCGATGCTGGCCCACTCACCCGCACGCCTACACTGACTCTGACTGGGGCCATGTAGACTCGCCAGTTTACCTCGCACCCACATCATTGGGCCGTGCGGGGGAGCCACAGTCCCGGAGGAAACCCACACACACAGGGAGAACCTACAAGCTCCACACGGACAATGGCCCTGTCTGGAATTCACGTTTTTTTCTTATCAAAATTACAAGGAAATTATGTTATTCAAAGATCTACTACCAGGGATGCCCAACCTTTCGGCATCTCTGAGCCACACCGGAAGAAGAGTTGACATGTAATCACACAAGAAGTCTCACAATGTAAGTAAATTTACTTATGATTTTGTGTTGGGGCACATTCACAGCTGTCCTGGTCTGCATGCAGCCCGAAGACCTCAGGTTGGATTGTGTTTGTTTTGATTTCTTGTTTAAATCTCTTTTGATATCCTAAACAAGATAGTTTTGGGTTAAGCTGTATCGTTAATGGTAATTCTGAATTAATGATCAATGTAAATTTTATAAATTTGGAAATTGTACTAATCCCTGTTTAGTATAAATTGGGGCATTCTTATGTCATGTAGGTTATTGAAACTAGAATACAATTATTGAATTTTTTGCACAAGAAATTTATAAATAGGGATAGATAAAGTAACATACTGAGTTATATTCACTTTTTAAAAAGGATGGGCATTTCTAATAGTAATAATTGAATAAATTGTTTTAAAATGCTTCTAATATATTTCAAAGACTTTCAGACTAATTTTAACAGGAAACCTTGTAGAACAACTGAAAATTCACTGGAGCTCAGAAGCTTAATTTGCCTCCATTCTGCTGCTGAAAGCTACATTTCCAAAATTTTGGTGCTTAATCTTATCGGGGATTTTTGCTTTCAGCTTCAGAAGAGCTGCAACACCAGTTTTTATGCGTGAAGCTTTTCAGGACACCAAGGCCTGATGGAAGCATAATATGTAAGGTCATTGCCCCGGGCTTCCTATCCAGGGGAACCGAGGAACTAAATGATCTTTAAGATTCAGTCATCCCTAAAATTGCAGCACCCTCCTGATTTTTTTCTTCTGTTTGGCCATCTGTCCAGCTTTTTTTTAAATCCTTTTTTACAGCATAAACGGATCTCTGAGTAGAGTTAAGATAAGGAAAATCTGGACCTTGAGTGACTGACATTCATGTACTAGATGAGATATTCTGTATAGATGTGTGATGTAAAACAAGACCACTCAATGGTTGTTTTCTCCACTCTAAGGAAAGAGTAATTTGGTCTTGTTAACTAGTATCTTCTAAGTCAGTGTTTCTTAAACTTGACATGAATACAAACCTCCCCGGATCCTGAGAAAGTGCAGGTTCTGATTTAGTTGGTCTGAAAGGAGTCGCGGCCTGAGATTACACATTTCTAACAAGCTTCCAGGTGACTCCAAAGTTACTGGCTCAAAGACCAGACCCTGAAAGGAACATGGTTTTAAACTATTCTCCTCCAATCTTTATGTTCACATATGAAGAGATCTTGGCTTTCTAAATATGAATCATATTTCTGGACATTCTTTAAGTTTCTGATTTCTAAAAATAAAATTGGACTGAGAAATGGAAGGGGTCTTTTAGATTGCCAAAAGCTGGACTATGTCAAAGTCAGGGAGCCTCTTTAAAAATGCAGCTCACGAGGGCAAAAATTCCAAATCACTTTCCAAACTATCCCATGGCAAAATGAAGTCAATTTCTTTATGGGATGAACCCCACTGTTCACTCCTGTTCATCCCCTTACTAAATGTACGTTTTTTGGTATAATTTGCCAAAACACACCGCATTTCCTCATTTCTTGGTCTCTTCCCCTGCTTACAAACATCCCACAGAAGTGCTCTTTCACATAAATGGGCACAATGAGTGAATTGTATGTTAAATAGGAAAGAATCTTTATCATTCACAGTAACAGGAAATCCCAGACCCAGGGCAATATGTATGTGATATCTGAATACACAATCAGACCTTTTGAATAGCATTACATTATAGGAGCAATAAACCCAGCAAAGAGTCCACAAAAGCTGTCTTTTTCATAGTATTCACAATGCAAATGAGCCATGATGAAGGAGAAAATCTGGTTAATAACACCCACTAGCTGGATACACATATCCCACCTTTTATCTTCAATTTCAATTTTCCAATTTAATGGCTGGCATCTGTTAGAAAAGAAAAATATAATGGTCAATGCCGTGGAATTAAATCCGTAGCCTACCGAATTTATTTAGAGGTATTCCCCTGCACCCCCCAAAAATCTGATGATCTGATTAAAATGCTTAGTTTTACTGTTAAATGAAGTCTGGGAATATAACTTGGGAAAGATTATCTCTGAACTCTCTATACTGCCCTTGAAATTTCTGAAGATCTGAAAGTGATCTCTATTTTGGGGGCTATTTACTCATGAAAATAGAATTGTAGTGCTTATAGAAAATACTACCACCACCTACTGGCATGTAGTGTACATAAATTGAAAATGATTCCAAATCATTTAAACAGGGCCAAATGAAGGTATGGAGAAAAAATAATTACTGTCACGTTACTGCAACTTTAACTTCAAATTTAATCAAATACTTTAATTTTGTTTTTGATACTATGATAACATGTACTCTTATCACATGAATATGTACACTTAAAAGAAGAACAAAATCAAGGCATATAATATTTAAAGAGAGAGAGATAAGGTATATTCATATTATTGAAATGAAAAACGCCTTTGCCTTTAACTTGTTGCAAAGTTTATTTAGTTTTTATTAGAAAATTTACTTTATTAAACTCGGAAGGAAAAGAGAGGTTTATGTCAATGTGGCAATCCAAAAAGACATTCTTACACATAAATCTGAAAAATTGTTTACAACCCCCAAAATATTTGAAGTAGAATATAAGTATATATACGAACTCCCTTATAATTTTAGCAGCTATTTTGATAACAGAAAATAGATAAAAGATTACACGTAACACTAAGCTTTTTAAATTTTTTACTCCACAGTTAACTCTCTGTAATGCCTTTAGATTAGCATTAAATCATGTGCTATTCTTTACAATTTCTTTTGGGAAAGAATTAAATATTATGTTATTTCTTCAACAGCTATTCTGAGTTATATCCTCAGACAATCTAGTCTCCAATCCTACAAATTTCTTACCTCTAAAGAAACTACTTCTTGCATAGAATCTATTTTCTTGTTCAATGGTTTAATATTTTGCATCAATGAACTAGATTCATGAAAAGGATATGGGATTAAAGGAATGGGATTTCTTCCCCAAACTTTACTGAAACACCCCAATTTGTTAGAATTTCAGAATGAACAACTTATTACTTCAGTAATATTTAGAATGACATCTGTCTGTATATAGAGAGATAGTTAGAAGGGTAAACTTAGATAAATAAATCTAATGGTAATATATATAATGTGATTGTATTCAAAAACATTTTTTGGTGGTGAGTATAGACTTTAAAGAGAGAAAAACCTTATATATGTACAGCAGTTATTATTTTTGTTACTTCTTGCATATATATGAAAATGTAGACAATATGATAACTCATTTGTTATCATCTCATTTAAATTATAATCGCCCCTCTTACCAGCTTAGTAGTTGTTCAATTATATTTTTGAAAAAATATAGTTGTTCTACCAAATATTGTTTTACATTATATTTATAATTAGGATTTATTGCAGCATATTGAATAACTGACTTTGTTGAACTATTATTTTGACAACTCAATTTTTGCTTATTTGCATACTTTCTCACTTTTGATATATGATGCTACTTCTCCATTTATTTAATTAAGAAATAGTCACCAAATCCCTAGTGCCCAGCATTAGGTTGGAACAGTGACTCAGTGGTAGATGTAGGAGACAGACAAGCTCTTACACCTGCTGGTACTTAGAGTGATGGAGAAGTGCAAAAAACGAGTAAAGCAATAAATAAAAGGATACCTTGCTAAAGGTGAAGTGGAATGTAAGGCAGCAAGTAGGTAAGGATTTTAGCATTTTAGTAACTAATAAAGGCCTCTACAGCAACATAATCATTGAGCTAAAAAACAGACAGGAGCCCAATCAGGAAAAAATTTCATTTTATGTGACTGATGATTACCTGTTTAACTGAGACAAATAGACTAGCTATTAATAACTATTAAAATGTGCCTATTTTTCAATTTTGTGCAATAGACTTATAATGAATCTAATACATATTTCCAAATTTTATTTTAATAAGAGTTCAGGTTAGTATTTTCAACAAGAGTACCACAAAACTTTCTTGTTTGAATATCTTACCTTTTATAGGTTTGATTGTACAAAACTGTTTTACTATTTTGACTTCTTCAAATGGTTACTTTTGTATTCTTACAAATTTATGAGAACTAAGTAGTGATTCATAAACACATTGAACTTTTTTAGAAAAAAAACTGGACTCAAAAACCTATACAGGTTTTTGATCATTCTTTGTTTAACAAATAGTCTCTAAAAAGTGGTATGACAAAAATTAAAAAAATTAATAGGAGAAAAAATTAAGGCAAAGTTTAAGAGGGAAAGTTGATGCCAATAAGAAGGTTAAGAAAAAAAAGAGTCATGAAACCTTACATATTTTCTAGTTCACGGTAAATATGGTTCCAAGTATTTTGGTAGCCAATGAAAAAGGGGAAATGAAATTAGTGTTGGTTAGGTAAATAACAGCTATATCCCCCAGGCCAAGAGAAATGTCCCCCATGGGAAATGGCTGTTAAATTGTGATGACTGTGTGATATATTGTAGATAGCCGACACAGTTCCAAGTTTATAATGTTTTAAAGATAAGTGAATAGAATATCAACAAATGTTAAGTCTACCAAGAAACTGATTTAATGTTGGCAGGTACACAGCTTTCCAAAGGATAAGCTTCTTAACACCAAAATACAATTTAGAACATAGAAAACGTGTTCTTTTATTCCTCACAAATACTTCCACATATTGTTTCCCTAAAATTCTTCTTGGTAATCAGTGAAATCAGGACAGTTTTTTTCTGACAGGTTCGGGGTGATGCCCTGCTATGTGCGGATCAGTACAGGGGCATGTGATTTCAAAATGAGCCAACTGGGGCTATGGAATCACATGCTTCTAGGCCATTTTACTCTGTGGAATACAGGGTGGACATTTTGCTAATGTTTTTTTCTTACTAAATAGTTTTTAAATGATGGGTTTTAGGAGTTTAAAATTTCTATTCTAAGAAGCAACCATGATCATTATAGCCCAGTAAATGGTTAAAACAGGGATGGCCAGTCAGACCAGAGTTGGAATGAAGACCTTAGAGAACATCTAGCTTAGAGCAATGCAACTTCCTGTCGTAAAGTGGAAACCTAGACTATTGAATGGGTGAAATTCTCCTAGGATTTATTAACTGGATGTTGAAGAATGTCAACCAAAAATAATCGCTTAGGCTTTGGAATAGTTAATCTGTAGCCCTTTTGCTGGCCATAATTAGATCTCAGGGTTGGTTGATGTGGCAATTTAAGAAATATATTCATTTGTTTAAATGGTTTGGAGCTGAAATCATTCCAGATTGTCTCCTTTAAGCATTCTACACAGAAGCCTATCACAGCTTTGTCTTCATAATAATCATTAAATTCAGTTCAAATACTAGTCATGGGAATTGTTATTTGACATTTATTTATTTTGTAATTTATCTCAAACTGATCTGACTAGGGAAAATGCACTAAGGAAGTGTATCTGCTACCTCAGCACTTATTTGTTTACAGAAAATTTAAGTGTAGGTGACCCTGTTCTGGTTGGAAACTTTATGATTACAGCCCTTTCTGCCTCAGTGAAGAGTACACGCACTTTTTGTTTTTCTTTTCAGCAACCACCAGACTTTTAAGGAAACAAATGAAGGCAACAAGCATTTATTAAAAAGCCAAATAGGAAACAAATTTGGATTTTAAGCATATTCAATCATTTTAAAGTAGAAACTGATTCCTGTGAGATAGCTTGTCATTTGATATGCTAGTATGGTACATTTGTTCCAAATAAAATGACCAGAGTTAGGAAAATGGTAGGTGGAGCTTAAACGCATATAGAGGAATAGCCATCCTTACATTAACTGCAAATATTTGGTATACACAATCAAGATAATAAAAGTGTTCTTGGTTATGCTTTTATCTTTCCTTTTTAAATACATAAAGTGGAATCTTACACATCAATATATGAGCATATGTAGTCTGGTAGAAAAAAAAAGGTTTTCTCATTTTACGTCTTCTCCAAAATCTCCTAGTTCTCTTTCTGGCTGTGTTCCAAACAAGGCCATTTGCATCACACTTCACTCCTCGCAGGCAGAGTCAGGGCACTGGAAATCACCTAAAGAAGCACTACTGTCAGAGATTACCTTCTTTGTAAGGCCAGTTTTTGCCAATATTACCACTTTCTTTTGTTCAATTTCCAGAATGTTTCCTATACATAACCTTTTCACAAATTAATATACATTCCTTTATTGTCTTGCTATTTAGCTTAGATTTACTTATTTATTGTTCTTTTCTTTTTTATTTTCTCTTAATTGTTGTTCAAATACAGCTGTCTCCTTTCTCCTGCCACACTTCCCGGCCCCACCCACCCCCAACCCCACCTTCACTCCTTCCCCACTTTGACTTTGTCCATGAGTTCTTTGTATGTGGTCCTCAACAACCCTTCCCCTCGGATTTAATGATATTAATTCTTCCACAGTGATGATTTCTGATGTATGGATTTGGGTACACTTCAAAAAACAATTACTCATGATGGCATATGATGTAATTAAAGTGTAAATACAGAAGTCACAGAAATATACATATAAACAAATAAAAAAGTTAAGATGAAGTTACCAAAATAATTTATATGTATTCAATTACAACAAAAACAGATTAACCAAACAATATCAAATTCTATTTTTTTCTGATGTTCTACCTTTACAGTTTTGGGGGAAGACATTGATACTTTATGGCATAAAGATACAAGATTAGAGTATAGGTTTTAAATTAAGTTGGACTGGCTGAATCTGGTTTAGAGAAGTGGTTATTTTTATTGGCACAGGATTGTATTTATTTTAAATTTGACTATGATTCCATCATTTAAAAATAAGACATGTGATACTGTAAAAGAATCAATAATTCTGAGATGTTTGGAAAAAATATAGGGCTAGCTTACCACACAGGGCATGGCGGCCATCTTGCGAGAGCTGTCCACTCCCTGATCATCTTAGTTGGACACCGCTGCCCAGGTGGCCAGAATACCATTTTCTTCCTTTTCCATTAATCCCTGTCGTCCACAAGATTTTAGTTTCTGCCTCCCGTGACAGCCTATGATCCAAACGATTTTTATTTCTTCTAGCAAATAATAGAAGCACAGCATTTTCTTTCTTTTTTTCCTAGTAACTCTTCTACCCACTCCCAAACAATACTAATGTAATATAGAAAGTCAAACAAACGGAAACATGAAATAATCTGGTTTTTTTACAGAGATAAACTGGCCACAGTCTCTCCCAGGCACTCCACACATATCTTTATGCTTGATACTTCAGCCTAAAATAAAAATCAATGTAAAGACCAACTATCTTCTTGTCGGTCTTAACCCAGGCTCACATGAAATCTTTAAAAAGACACTTTCCTAAATGGTGACAGCATCTCGGTTTGTGCAACCCTGCAGGCTAAACTACAGATGGTGCCATTTAGCAATGGCCAAACTGCCAGTTACGACCCTCTGAAAAATGCGGAGTTTATCATAGAAACCCTGACAGTTGCTGGAATATCATGTCTCTTTTGGGCATTGTTTTAACAAATGCATTTGAAAGAAAAATGCTCTCAGTTAACTACAGTTCCCAGAATACCTTGTAGAACATTCTGTCTCTATTGATCATAAACTGGCATAGCCACTCTGCATCCTTTGGCAGAACTCAGGGAAAAGTGAGCAAGTGCATTATACTATGTGACAAAGTTTAAATTATGGAAAACACTAGTGTGCAGTTTCATCAGTATTTGCATTTTCTTAGCACAAGAGAGATCTGAAATCTATTTTTATCCCACGAATCTTATTAAACTAAGATTGTCTGTTACTATATGTAGTTGCTTCATGAAGTAGTGCCTCATGCTACTTTTTATAAACAATAGAGAATAAATCCAAACAAGCTAAAAAATGTTTATTGCAAAATATTGTAGCTCAAGAAAAATTATATCTGCATGGACTGCATATTTTGGATCCAATTTACAGTGAAGTTTCTCTTCATTAACCACATCTCAGAGAATTTTTTTAAAGCTTCAGCTTGCATATTATTAACATGTACTTAAAATAACAATATAGAAAGCTTAAAGATTAAAATAGAAGGGCAAGGGTAAAATGTAAGGTGCTTTTTGTGTGTCTGTATACATGCAATTTCTTAGAAATTCGCCTTTTTAATTAAAGTGAGGCAGACTTTACCTAGACCAGCTAGACTAATAAGTATGTCACTGTACTATAACTATTCTTGACAAAAGCAGATGGAATTCATTTTGCAAGAAAAAATAGTTTTAACCATCATTGTTTCTTTTACATAGCTAAACACAGCTTTTTTAATAGAATGACATAAAGGCAATTATAGTGTTTATACTAGATGGGAAATTTTCTTCAATATTCTACACTACAGATAATATATTTTCTCTGGTATTGGATTGTTTTTATTTATTTTTGCCATTAACATATATTTGGTATTATTTTATAGCTTGAGATTTTAAAGATCTATCCTATTTACAAATGCATCCGTTTTATTTACAAATGCATAAAGAACTTTAAACTTGAAAAGTTATATGTGAACACAATTAATAATTGAGTGCCTGAAAAATTCTAGTATTATACTTATACAGATGTTCTTTCTTGTCACTCACACTCAGATTCTTGAGGGCATTCCTTGAAAGTTAGTGGAAGAGGATTCTTTTTTTTTTAATTTCTTTTTTTTAGACTTTATTTATTTATCTTTAGAGGGGAAGGGAAGGAGAGGAGAGATATATCAATGTATGGTTGCTTCTGGTACATCCCCTGCTGGGAACTGGCCCCTGCTGGGAACTGGCCTGCAACCCAGGCATGTGCCCTGACTGGGAATTGAACCGCCATACTCTGGTTTGCAGGCCTGCGCTCAGTCCACTGAGCTACGCCAGCCAGGGCAGAAGAGGATTCTAATCTCTTACTTAAATGAGCAGTTTCTGTGTATAACACAATGGGAAAGGCCATATTCCTTTCTATTCCAAACTGGCTTTGAATCCAGCTGGTACTGCTAAAACTCTGATGCTGGGCAAGTCAGTTAATCTGAGCTTCGGTCTTCCCATCTGAAAAATATAGATAAAAATATCTACATTGTAGAATTATAGAGAGCTGAAGGGAGAATCCTTGCAAAGTGCTTATTACATTGCTTAGCACAAACAAGACTAAAAAAAAGCAATATTGTTATCATTACTTCCTTTCCAAATCTGAACTAATATCTAAAGGTGGTCCAAATTAGCCTACAATTGTATAAGATGTTGTATTAAAATAATAATTGAAATCATTCACTTTTTAAACAGTTATAATAATTATTTTCAAACTTATTGGGCTAGCATATCCCAGATAGCTGATGAAGCCTCCAGCTCCATTTGTGGTGAACTGACCTTGCCCTGCATGACCCTTGCCCTCCCAGGTCTCCAGACCCCCATTATTTGAATGTGCTTCTCAGTCTTGTCACTCAAATAAATTCTTAATCACCCTTCAATGATATCTTCTTTGATATAGCAAGATAGAAATAACCAAAGGGTGTTTTGATTACTGCAGCATCATACTCTTCTCTATACATCTATTGCTACTTGCTTCCTCCATAGTAACCACTTGAGTTGTACGTACCATTGTGTTCCCTAGCACTAACATTACCTGCGAGTTTCTAGAGGAGAAATGATTATTTGGAAAAAACTAAGAAGTTTTCTTAACAAAATGAAAATTACTAAAACAATGTCAAAAGCAAGTTATGTTGTATAAAACCAACTTTTAGGAAGGGACAGATGCAGTTTGTGTTAATCTTCCTAATCCTTGGTTTTCATGTCAGAGCTCCCTCACAAGCACTGCTGGTTTACCCTGCCAGGCCAGGTAGTGCCAACATGGCTATAACATCAGTCTGCATCATAATGGTTGTACCAGTCTGCAATCCCACCAACAGTGAACTAAGGTCCCC
Organism: Artibeus jamaicensis; assembly: GCF_021234435.1. NCBI lineage: Eukaryota > Metazoa > Chordata > Mammalia > Chiroptera > Phyllostomidae > Artibeus > Artibeus jamaicensis. The sequence goes on from NW_026521904.1 coordinate 3,083,953, forward strand.
TTTTCCCCACACCCTCTCCAACATTTGTTGTTTGTTGCTTTGTCTATTATAGCCATCCTGACTGGGATTATACCCCAAGAATCCTAAAACATCAATTTCAAAGAACCTATGCACCACAATATTCATAGCAGCACAATTTACAATAGCCAAGAGTTGGAAGCAACCTAGGTGCCCATCAGTCAATGAATGGATCCAAAAATTGTGGTACATATACACCATGGAATTCTATGCAGCAGAGAGAAAGAAGGAGCTACTACCTTTTGCAATAACATGGATGGAACTGGAAAGCATTATGCTGAGTGAAATAGGCCAGGCATTGAAAGACAAATACCATATGATCTCACCTTTGACAGGAAGCTAAAGAATAAAACAAACAAGCAAACAGAATAAAAACAAAGACACTGAAATAGAGAACAAGTGGGCAGCGACCAGAGGGAAGAGGGAAGGGAACTTAAGGGGAAAAAGGGGGAGGGATTTTGAGGAACAAGTATGAAAGACAAGAGATGAGGACTGGGGGGGGAAATGGGAAGGAGGGGGGAGACTGGGCGGGGGGGGGGAGAGAGAAAAAAAAATGTACTTGAAAAGTAACTAAATAAAATTTAATAAAAAAAAAAGAAAGAAAAGAAAAAAAAAAAAAAACATCAGTCTGCATCAGGGCTCTGCTCCTTCTCCTGACAGCTCCATGCAATCTTCCCCATGCCCGCACAATCTTAGGTAATTCACGTACAACAAAGATGCAATTCCAGCAGCACGGACACTGTTTAAAATAATATTCCTAACAGTAAAATGTCCCTGCAGATGTGACATTATTTGATAGTCACCAATCTTTTTCTTATTTATTGCTGGCCTAAAAGCAAATAGTTTGTTTATTTCAGTAGTTCCAAAACGTTGGCCAGAATAGTTTGCCATTTTCATACCAGCGCTTAGGGTTCACCAAAGCTATTTGGTCTTGCAATTCCACTGACATGCAGGCTAAAAATACTGAAGAAAAATCAGTCACCATGCACCACTAGAGACTTTGGTGACTAAATCGTATTTTGAGTAGTGGGAGATGAAGTTATAAAGCAGGATGTTTTCAAGGCTCTATGCAGTGCTTCTAGAATTTTCAAGTGAAAAATAAGCTCCAAGGGAATTTGAAATATGAGCATTGTGCCATTTCATGGATTTATATAAAAAATGAATTATTTAAGAATAAATTAAAACAGAAGAGACTTGTAATAATAGGCTTGAAATCAGATGAATGCAAAGTTAATTCTTTCCTTGTCTGTGTTGTCTCCTGGAATTTATTTACAAACCAAACCAAAGAAATCTCACTGATCTTCTATTTAAAATGAGATAATCTGATATATTTCTCCATGCATTTTTATTTGACCAGTACCTGTGTAACAGGAATCCCTGTGTTCTTAACCCTTGATAGGCTAATACCTCATAGTGTCCTCAGGCTTAAAAAGGCACTGTTCCCCTCAGTGGAATTACAGATAATCACACACCTTGCTATTTAGCCTTGTACTATGTGCCATAATAAGGATACAGAAACCAAAAATTCCCACTTGTTTCCTTTGCTCACCGATGCTCCAGTCTTTGAGGCCCACTACTACATCCAAAATTCTAGCACTGAAGCAAAAGCAGGCCACCCCCAGGGAAAACCACAGCAACTTCATTTGTAAAATACATTTGACTCTCTTTTTCTAATCTTCTAGCCTTTCCTCCTTAGCCTTTTTTCCCCTTACACTGCTGTGTGCTTTAATTTTGCTTTCAGTCGGTAGTTTAAAAACTTTAGCTTCTAATAACTGGAAAAAATGGTTATTTAAAGATAACTGCAACTTGCTTAACATGCCAGGCTATCATATGCTCAGTGCTTTGAAGCTGCAAATTAATGACTAGCAGGAACAGTGACTATCTTTCAGAGGAAACTGACCTCTTTCTAATGGCACATCGCTAATGTCATCTGTCTACTGCATCTCATTATGTGAATTTCACGGAGTTAAAAAAAAAGTATCTTAAGGCTGTGCACAAATAAAAAAGACCTTCTAGTATTAAGCACTTTGAAAATTTTTGATCTCTTAAAATACCTTCCTTAGATACTGCTTTCCCCTTTTGTGCATAGCACACTGCTTATGTCATCTATTCTCTGTGACTAATTATGTTAATTTTGTGCCATAAAAGTAACTGAAGGCTGTTAAGGAATAAAAGCTTTTGAGTGGCCTTATTTCATAAACACCCCTTTTGAACAAGGCGCATTTAGTCATATTTGCAGTAACAGAAAGAGTCTTGTGCTAAAAATACAACAAAGGCTCTTGAATATGGCCATTTATTCCCACTTTATTAGGTAATTTATGAAAAAGTATGAAGGGAAGCCTTTTTGTTACTATAATTTGCATAAAGCTGGTGCCCCATTAATGAGATAACTTCCTGCCTTTTGTGTCTCACCAGCTGGAAATAGAAATGGAGCAACTTTTCTGTAGCCCAATTACTTAACCTGCTGAGTTCAGAGTTGGAAAGTAAACAGGATTCCTATCTGCCAAAGAACTTTATTTTGGTTCCTCTAACCTAATTTTTTAAAATAAAAATAATTAGAGGAAGGATGAATGTCAAATGCTAAAACAAACTAAATGTCAGCAAAGCTACATGCATCTACTCCTGGAGAATATTTGTTATTTAGTAATCATATTTTACCTATACTTTTGCTGTCATTGGCTCAAATGAATAACATTTAATCATATTTGAACATATTGAACTATACATATGACAAAAAAGAAAAGAACTGTGAACTAATTTTAGATTTTTTGAGGCGTGAGATGAGGCATCAAATTGCATTAAAAACTATTGCAATTATGAATTGCAGTCTTTCAATGAAAGATATGTATAATATCTTATCATCATAATTACTATATTCTATTAAAAATACCTTATGGATATGGTAAATAATTATTTTTTAAGGTAAAAAATATTCTAGGGGGAATAAACAATTCTGCTTTGAGAGTTAGAAATTCTACAACTACAAAACACCTGAGAGAATAAAATAGGGGCAAAAGCAGAGGGGTAATTTTGAAGTTACAACTTGCATGTACTTATGTACCTACACAAAAATACACATGCAATATTTTTTAAAGTTTTCCTAAACAAGAGCTGGGGAAAGGAAAACTACACTTGTTAAAATGAGACTTTAAGATTTACCCTGATCTTTGAAAATTATACTGCAATAAAATTAATCTATTATACTTTTTCTCCCCATGCTTCACCCAGCTATGTGAATGTCATTCTATTTCAAAAATGATTTGAAAAGACCACCCGGTGTATGTCAACATGGAAAACAAAACAGGAGTGAGGACAGAGGTGGTCAAACCAATCTTTGATTTAACAAATAAACTAGAGAAGTGAATGGATAGCCCCACAGGCTTTCAACTTTTAAAATAAGATCTTGAAAACTTTTAAATTACAATAAAACTTACCTTATAATTAGGGCAGAATTTCTGTTTTTCTATACTCCTTTTATAATATCTTGGGTAAATTGAATTTTGTGAAATAGTAGAAGTAGTTGCAAAAGTTTTGACAACTATCCAAACTTGGACAATTATCACTATTTGAATGTGATTGTACTTCTAAGGTCAAGCATGAGTATGTAGTCACTCTACTTATATTCTTATTTTCTGGACAATCGTCTCTACAGTTTGGTGCAAATAGTGGCTTCTGGTGTGTAAGACATCTCTTTTTCTTTAGGAGCCTCATTGTAACTTATACCCTGAATAGAAATTTATTTAATATTAGGTATATTTTAGTGAAGTCTTTAATAATACTAAGGCAGCATTTCCCGAACATAAAAACTGAAAAGATAGTTTTGCATGATATGTCTGTCCTCCCTAGGGGTGTCCAACCTTGTGACAACCAGAAGAAGAGTTGTCTTGGGCAACACATTAAATACATTACGACATGTAATCACAAAAAAACTCATAATGTTTTAAGTAAATTTACGATTTTGTGTTAGGCCACATTCATAGCCATCCTGGGCTACGTGAGGCCCCTGGGCCGCAGGTTGGACTCCCCTGCCTATAACTTCCTGGACACACAAAAATACAATGTGATAAATGCTGTTCTGTGGGAGTGGCTTTCTTGTCTGAAGTGCACTGCTGGAGAATTCTTTCTTTTCAGTTGATTTATGCTTTAAATTGTTTAGGAGAATTATAAATAAGCAGGGAAAATAACTATATACATCCAATCAACACAATACTTTTTATTAACATAGACTTATGGGAAAGATTATAGATAAAAAGCTATGAAGAACACCCTAAAATTCCAAATAGTAGTTTCCAAGACATTACTGAGAAATTGGTTGGTCTGAACAAGCACTTCTGCTTTTTAATTCCTATCACCTGAAGAAAAAATGCACCCCACAAATTGATCACATATTTCTATTTGTTTGTAACTGAACTTGTGACAAAAATCTATAATTTAGATTTTCATGAGGGTTAGTCATTTGTACCAGAAGAACCTAGAGGAAGAAAAGAGTAAAGTAACGAATCTTTTAAGGAAAAACAAAACAAAAAAGACTACAGTAAACTTAATTAAACTCAGTGGAAATAGTAGCCACTAAATTTTATATTACTAAGTATAATTTTATTTAGTAATAAAAATAGATAATTTTAGGATGATTTAGGATAATTTCATATTATCCTACTAAAAATTCTATATTCATATTCTACCCTCATATATTTGGACTCAAACTTCTTTAACGTAAATGTGAAAATAGTTGATCTTCTAAAAATGTATAGTAAAATGAAGAATTTAAGCAAGCTCTACATAATAGGTAAGTAATATAAGGTATTGAGTTTTAGAATAGTAATTAAGCCATAATTTGGGGACATATGATACTAGCCCATTTAATTATTATCTTGGAGGGTGACAACCTTATAAATATAAATATAGTTCTTTATCTGCTGATTATTTCTCTAAAATTTATGCAAACTCTCCTGAAACTGGTCATAAAAAAGAAATTAATAAGCAGCAAACAATTAATTTACTGTTAAAGCTGTGTGAAAGTACAGAGAAAGCTACGGGGGAAAGTTTGAATCAACAAATATTTCCTACACTCCTACTGGTAACTCCCAAGACCTTTTTTCTTCTGTTCGTTTTCCCCCTCCTTGTCTGTTACAAGTTATGATGTGTGGATGAAGGCTTTTTCCCATGCAGTAATGACTGTATACTGAGATTTCAAGGGGCTGTTCATGACAATCCCATTTTCTGTGTAATTTCATGGTTGTCTTCTTGAATGAAGATATTGGCTGCTCTGAAGCAGGGGGTCAGCCGCTCCTGCTCCCTTTCAGTATTGTTCCGGAGTATGTTTCCTTTCAGCTGATGAAAAGTAATTCATCATTTACACCCCTGAATTCTGCCAGCATTTTTTGAACAACTTTTCTTTCCCTGTGGTACCTTAGGCCCCTGAAAGAGATAAATAGGTTCAATACAACACTAGGCCCCAGATCCTGGGAGCAGGTTAGGCCTCTGAGGCCCCGAGCTGCCCCTTTCTCATGATAGAGTTTGTCACCTTTCTACCTCTAGAAGTCAAATCCTGTCGACTCAGCCATCTTTCAGGCTCTCTGAAGTGGCTTTGGCACCCACTGGGGCATGTGAGCTTAAAATTGATTTTTTTTAAGATCTGTCAAGTTCCCTTAAGGGACGGAGTTGACAGCCAGCAGGCCTCAACTATCACAAAGCATTCAATGTGTAAAAGACACCTAAGGAACTTCCTTTGAGAGGCCAAAGGGCTTCAGACTTTGTGACACACAGAGATGGTGCTGTTGCTAAGAAACTAGCTTTTGGCAATAGGATTTTTCCTGCACTTCTGCCACTTTGGGAAGTACTTTAAGCTACCACTCGTCTTATGGCAAAAGACAAGATCAACTATTATAAAAACAAGATATGGAAAAAATGGTAAATGGAGTCATTACATGGTTCTTCAAACTCTAACAGCCTATTGCTTAAGCAGTTCAGGGATTAGTTAATGCCAATATTTGTACCAGCTTTCAGAAGAATAAAGCACTAGGTGATCTAAATCAAATGATATATGGTATTTGTTTTAAAAGTAAGGGATATTAACTCTTTAGGAATTTGAATATTTTAGTAAATAATGCAAAATTCAATTTTTCGTTCTCGATTTAAATACTGAGGTTTAATTCCTCAGTAACAACACAATACTCTAGTTTACCTTCCATTTGTTGAAAAATAATGGTAGGGTAGTGTGATCAGCCATTTGTTCTTGACCTGGGTCTATCAGTTCAAGAAACTATTTAATTCTCCCTTTTATTTAGGCATTTCTTTTTATTTTATGTGTTCTTTTGGAAGTCAGAATGATAGGGGCAATTTTTTAAAGGCTAAGGAAGTATTCTATTCTTTTTGGCAATGATTTTGAACAGCTTTAACATGGTGAGTGATTTTTCTGTTCCACATAAAGCAGAAAATAACTTAGCCTTTTTCAGTGACCACAGCATAACCACTTTCTGTAGCCAAGTCATTCTCACAGAGCAAGGATAGCCTCAAAAGAAGTCAGGAGATAGATTTTCAAATTCAATTCCAACCTGTGTGGTTTGAAGGTTGTGAAACTTTCAACGACAATATAAATACTGCGCGTGTCTCTCTCTCCTGAGGCTGGATTTTACCAACTGGTATGTGAAAGGCCAATTGTATAAACAGGTGTAGGTCTGAGTTGAAAGAATTCGGTGGCATTAATCTCCCTTTAAGAGGTCTTGTTTTCATGGGCTGTTGTCAAACGTAACTGGGTTGATCTGTGATTATTACTGCAGTTATATGTCCCTTGTCATAGAAAAGTGCCCTAGTTTTTGAGGAAATTTCTACATGATTTTTCTAAAGACAGTTCTAGTGCTCCCTGTAGAGGGAGGGAGCATGGGAAGGTGAAAAGGATAGAGGCTATGGTGCCACACATACCGTGGATTGGGACATGCGCTAGCATAAGCTGTGTTGCCTCAGCAAATCTGTGAAACTTCTCTGAGATACAGCTTCCTTGTGCATAAAATGACAGCAAACATTTCTGAGGATTAAATGAGGCTACACATGAAAACTATCCAGCATAGTCATTGCAACAAAGTTCAATAAATAATACCTGTTATTACTCTGATTGACCAAACATATTCCACAATTTTAAGGCTTTTGGCACTAAGATCAACGCACCGTGGATATTAGGAAAAGAACTCATGGACATGCACAGTAGTGTGCTGATTGCTGGGTAGATGCGCATACAAGGGGACTAAATGATAATAAAAAAATACCATAAAGATTGAATTAAAAATATCAACTATAATAAGCAGTTTTCCTCCTAAATTCAAACAACAGACATGTTAATATCCAGACTACAGAGATTACTAACTAGGGTTAATCAAGATTTAAGTATATTATAATAGGTTTGAAGAAATAACCAGGTCAAAATATAAAAGGAAATGCTGAGACGTTCTGTGAATGAAGGATTGATTAGACCTAAGGTTACTAACAAAATTCTTACACAAAAAATAACAATTCAGAGTAGATGTAGATACTACAATACTCCCATTGTTACACAGACTTAATTTGCTTTGCCGTGAGTGACTGACGAGGTCCTGCAAGGTACAAGGAGAATGAATACACATGGTCCTTTTGCCTGTTGCTCCATTCTACTCACTTACTCGGCTCTCCTAATTTCCTGGTTTAATTACTGTAGATGGAACACCAGTGTTTTTTTAAAAGTTACCCAGGTGATTCTAAAGCCCAGTCTGGGCTGAACATAACTGCCATAGATAAAGAAAATGTAATTACTTAATTATCTTTTTTTCTCAAAATATGCTACATGTCAGTAGCCATAACTAACTTCACAGGGAAAATATTATTGAAAATAAGCAGTCATGCAGTGGCTGGAGACAAAATAAAACATCTGTTTCAGAGAAGAGGAAAGAGAGTGTTCAATGTAAAAAAAAAAAGGAATTATATTCTTATCTCACTGTGTCCTCTTGAAAATCAGTAAGATACAACAATCTTACTCAACAAATATTATGATTGTTGAAAGTTTCTTTTAATTCCTCTTCCATGTAGACATACTGAAGCAATAAAATGGGGCATTGGAGCTCCTTTTTATGGAGCCCCTTCATATAAAAAGGCCCTCCCAGCCCCAACTATACCTTAGATGGGCTCATTCTGTGTTTACCTAGTGTCCTCTATCTCTTTTATTACCTTAAGAGATTGATACACTGAAGGGTACTGAACACAGTGAGGTATTTCCATTTGCTTGTGGGCTGTAGGAAAAAGCACTGTGTGGCGGGATCACCTTTGTTTCCCCGGAGTTCATATCACTGTTTGTTGATTGCAGGCACTTAACATGCATTTGCTGAGTGTGGATTTATATAAATGAACTATTCCTGCCAAAACTGTCCCCAAACCAAGAGCACCCCCACCAAAGGCACAAGGTGTCTATAGTTCTTGCTTAAGAGTCTCATAATTATTCTACTAGAAAACTTTCCTATTGTTTTCTGGGAGAGGATGGCAAAAATGTGGGCTAATAGACCCATACTATAGCAGAACAAAAAGATGGATTTTCTCTCCTGAAGTGAGAATACGTTGAAATTCATTTGAGAGTGCAGAAACAAGGTGAAGTGGGCTTATCCCCCTTCCATGTGGCAAAAAAGTTCACATCAGGGAGGGAAGCAACGAACACATTGTCTGTTTTGGACTTTCTTACAAATATACTCTCCCTGATAAAGAAAAACTGCAAAAGTTCCAGTGCTACAGTTTGATGCATCTATGTGTTCACAGGGTCATCATATTACAGTCATTACGGCAAGAGGCACACTTCTCTCCCTGGCCTATTATAACTGGCCGTAATGTACCATAGAGGCTCAAGATGTTCTCTTCTTAACTGAGCCTGCAGAGTGTCTATTTCACAGTGTATTCCCCTTAAAGGGAGAGTCTACAAATGGCAATAGACAAAACACTTATCTGTACATAAGCATCAAAGACAAAATGGGAGTAAATGATGCACTTCATGGAGTTGCATTACTTCTTCAATACAATTTGTTGCGCTAAAAAAAAGCAATTTTGTAAAATGGACTCAAGTGGCTTGAAAGAGTTAATGTGCTTCTTCCTAGTAGAAACAAATGCCCATTGAGTCATTTATATATAGGCAATCCCTTCTCTTCTGAGTTGTATCAATGCTGCAGGAGATATTTTATTTATTTATTTATTTATTTATTTATTTATTTATTTATTTATTTACCTCACTACCATTTATTCCCATTACACCCCCCAGCAATCACTACTTTGTTGTCTGTATCCATAAGTCCTTTTTCTTTTGTGCTTGATCCCTCCACCCCATAACCCATCCCATGGCTGACAGCTGTCATCCTACTCTCTCAGCGACATTTAAAGTGGATCTTCACAGACTGATGGAGAAAAAGGTTTTTTTTCCGTCAGTAGTAACTGCAAAATTAATTTGAAAAATTTCTTCTTGTTTATTTCTTTCCCCCAGTGCTGTCATCCTGACAGGATGGTTGGAAAGACTCACTTGCTTACACTTGGAACTTGGATCACTGTTATGGGGAGGCTAATTCCTTGGTATTCTTAGTGCACACACACAACTTGCAAGGTTAGCAAATATTTTCTATTATAAAAACAATAACAACAACAACAAATCTGCCCTTCAAATATTCTGATAGATTTCCATGAGATAGCTTCTCTTTTTTATTATCTGTTATCAATTCAAGTCCATTATTTAGTATCTGTTTTTCGATATTTTAAATATATATTTTATTGATTATGCTGTTACAATTGTCCCAATTTTCTCTGCTTTGCTACCCTCCACCCAGGACTCCCATTCCCTCTGGCAAACCCCCTACTCTTAGTTCAAATCTATGGGCCATGCATGTAAGTTCTTTGGCTTCTGTATTTCCTATAATGTTCTTAACCTTCCTCTGCCTATTCTGTAACTACTGATTTAGTGATTTGTACTTCCTAATCCCTGCACCTTTCCCCCAACTTCCCCCCCCTCCTGCCAGCTGGTAACCATCCAAATGATCTTCATATCTATGATTTTCTGTTCTGCTTGTTTGCATAGTTTGTTTTTTAGATTCAACTGTTGATATTTGTGAATTTATTATCATTTTAATGTTAATAGTTTTGATCTTCTTTTTCTTAAATCCTTTTAACTTTTCATATAATAATGGTTTGGGGATGATGAACTCCTTTAACTTTACTTTTTTGGGAAGCACTTTATCTGCTCTTCAATTCTAAGTGATATTTTTGTTGCATAAGTTAATCTAGGTTGTAGGTCCTTGCTTTTCATCATTTTGAATGTTTCTTGCCAGTCCCATCTAACCTGTAAAAGTTTCTTTTGATAAATCAGCTGATAGTCTTATGGGAACTATTTTGTAGGTAACACTCTGCTGTTCTCTTGCCGCTTTTAAGATTACTTCTCTATCTTTAACCCTTGTCATTTTAATTATGACGTGTCTTGGTGTAGTCCTCTTTGTGTCCATCTTGCTTGGGGCTCTCTGTGCTTCCTGAACTTTTATGTCTATTTCTTTTACTGGATTAGAGGAGTATTCTTACATTTTTTTTCTAATAAGTTTTTAATTTCTTGCTCTCCCTCTTCTCCTTCCAGTACCTCTATGATTTGAGTGTTGGTACACTTGAAGTTGTCCCAGAGGCTTCTTACCCTATCTTTGTTGTTTTTTTGGGGGGTGGTGGGATTCTTTTTTCTTCTTGCTATTCTGATTGAATGCTTTTTTTTTCTTTCTTATGTTCCAAATCATTGGTTTGATTCTCAGCTTCATCACTCCAATGTTCATTCACTATATTTTTTCTTTATTTCACTTAGTGTAACCTTCATTTCTGATTGGATTATTTTTATGCTGTTAAAGTACCCAGTGAATTCCTTAAGTGTCTCCTTAAAGGACCTGCAATGAACTTAGCACTTACTCGTTCTCACTTTTTCTGGACTCTTGTCCTGGGGCAGCAGTTTGAAGGATACCAGTGGCATATGGGGAGAAACCAAAGTATGTGGCATCAGGGTGAGTGTTGGGGGACAGGTTCTTCCTAGACAAACTCCAGAAGACAGGCAGTGTGGCCATTGTACCTTTTCTGAGCTCTCTTCTATGCAAAGCCACTGAGCAGCAACACTGTGTTGGAGACTCCATCAACCTGCTTCACATGGGTTTCCCCACCCTGGCGATTACCTGAGGCTCCACCTCATCCAACTTACGGTTAACAGTGACTTTTCTACATTAGGCCATGTTACTAAGACAGGGAATCAAAGCAGCTCCACCCAATACACAGAAACAAACACAGGGAGGCTGCCAAAATGAGGAGACAAAGAAATATGGCCCAAATGAAAGAACAGAAAAAAACTCCAGAAAAAGAACTAAACAAAATGGAGATAAGTAATCTATCAGATGTTTTTGAATATTTTAAGTATGTTTTCATTAGACTGTCTCTTTCAAAATTGCATTAACCTTCTCCTTTTATAATAATTTAAATCCATTTAAAATGCATCACAACCACTTGAATTATAATTTTCCCACAAATTCATCATGTATAAGATTCTGATAAATATAACTTTGTAATTTTTGCATTCTTTGCAAAATACCTTTTCCCAGGGTAACATCTTTTGGACTTCTTGACTTTCACAATATATGTTTTGTGAATATGTGCCTTGGTGTTTCAATAATAAATATTTCTCAAACATTCAATATTCTCTGACTTGGTTTTCAAATTCTAGGGAATAATTTCACAAATCATTTCTTTGGCTGAGCACAAATGTGAGATGTACTTTCCCCCTTGAACAAGTTTTAACCCTGCAAATGAAATTTTATCTAAAAGAAAAACATTTCCTGCTCTATTTTCTCTCCATATCCTGGAGGTGTATTTCAACATTCACAAAATACCTGACTATCCTTATTTTCCTTAATGCCTATCCAAACAGTATCTGCTGTGTCAGCTAAAACACTCACAGTTTTTTTCTTTTTGCTAGCTATCATATCTTTGCAATATTGAAGCCTCCCCCTCCTTATTTCCTTTCTAGTTTCAGTAAACCTTATCCTGGCAGTTTAAACCCTCAGTCATTTCCCTGACTCGACCATGTCTTTACTATTTTAATATTATCATGCTTATCCCTGATACTCATGCTCATACTTATCATCGATAAGGCTTTGATGTAATAAATCCTTGATATAATATCATACTTATCCACACTATGAGATATAATCAAAAGTGAAAGCAGAAACTTAAGGCACAGAGTAAAATATATTACTTGCCAATTTTCCACAGTAACTTTTCATCATTACTCCAAAATTACTTTTTAATGCAAAGAGTAGTTTCAATCACATTGAGGCCCACATGATTCAGATACTATCATAATCACAATTAGATTACATTACTGCAATCAGGAAAGGAGATCATTAAGAGAAAGAATATAAATTGCTTTAGTTTTACAAGTACTGAGCTAGCAAAATTATAATTAATCTCCATTTATAATCTTTTCTTTCATAGAACTGCAAAGCATGCTACTTTTTTTAGGCCATCAATACAAATTAGAACTAAGTAATAAAGCCCTAACTACTACTACTGTTCTGCTCACAATTAAAGAAACTTTCACATTATGTATGGAAGGCTTTTGATACAGAGTGCCCTTAGAGTAGATTGCTTCAAAGCAATAAGCCAGACCATTACAAGGTGCTGTTAAAAACAGCAACAGCAACAACAAAAACAGAATGCTGCAGAAACAATCTCTCTTTTTAGAGTAATCAGTTTATGCATTTCATTTCTTAAATGAGATGGTGCTATTCATGTGAGATGAAGAAAAGACTTGTCAGTCACAATGAATGGATCACTCTGTTCATCGCAAGTATTAAGTGCAGCCTTTTAGAAATACAGGAAATAATATGAATATGAAAGAATAATCAAATTCAAGATATTGAGAGCTTCCAATATAATGCATTTTAATTATTTTCATTGTTTCATATTTTATCAATAGGTTAAGCTATATAACTTGCTATCCCAAGTCCCTCCATAATCCTATATATACCTTTCAGTTATTTGTCCTTAAAATTCACCTCAAATTATAACAGAATGCAGTAGTAAGTATAAATAATAAGTACAAATAATAATACGAGCAAGTGCAAATAGAGTATCTGATATTACACAGGCTCACCAAAGCTTTCACACAATGCTGAAATCAAGACAGTTCTAAAAATCAGATGAGCCCTTACCTGTGTGGCTCTGTTGGTTGGGTGCTGTCCTGCAAAGGAAAACCCTGCCAGTTGATTCCTGGTCAGGGCAATGTGCTTGGGTTATGGGTCAGTCCCCACTGATGGTTGACTCCTGGTCAGGGCATGTGCTTGAATTGTGGGCCAGTCCCCACTTGGGGCACATGCCAGGGGCAGCCAATCCATGTTTCTTTCACACATCAGTGTTTCTATCCCAATCTTTCTCCCTCCCTCCCCTTTTTTGAAAAAATATATAAAATCTTTAAAAATTAAAAATAAAAATCCAATCAATTTTTGGAACTTATTTGGTGGCAACCAGTCCCTATAAAAATCCAACTGACATGAACTTATTTGGTATCAAAATGTGACCTGAACTGACAAAAGATTATTCGTACCCATTAATTATGTTATTTTGTGTGAATATGTTTACGAGATACGGCTCCAGATCCCACTGGAGAATTAAATAATGTATGGTATATATACACCAAATTACCTTTTAGAATGGGAACAATTGTTTTCTATGAGACATCTTGCACCAAGGGTTTTAGGTAAGGAATTATGCTTAGTAGCTGTGTATAGGAGACTGGTCACAGCTGAGTCAAAACTGTCAGTAAGAGTTGTCTCCCTTGCATTTCGCAACTCTATGCCTAGTTCCTTCTTTTCTGGTACATTTTTGATCTCTGCTTCCCTGAGTCCAAGCTTTTCAACGTCTTGCTCTGAATGGGTAGCAGCTGTGCCTTCATTTTGATCCACTCAGCCCTTGAGGCAGCTGATACAGATTTGGGTAGTGGGAGCCCCAACTGGCCACTACCATTTTTGAATCTACGCATCCAATTCTCCAAGTGACCCATGGTTCTATAACAGGGTGCAGCCAAGAGGGGAGCCCCAAATAGGGATTTGTAACAAGGTCCAGAAGAGCTTGGGGATAATTGGCTCCACACCACAGGGCCACACCTGCCCGGAATGCTGGCAAGCTGTGGCCAATTGTGGGAGGAGCTGGAAATGAGGCTGCAGAAGAAGATTGGCACTGGGGTTTAAACGAAGGCCATTCAGCATCTCTCCATTGAGGACCATGAGTCTGTTTAGGACCACACGGCTGTGGTGTCTTGGTTGGGACCACAAGGCTTGGGTGACAGTCAGGACCACGAGGCTTTGGAAGTGCGCCCTTTTGCCACATGGAGGGTGCCAGGAGGACTGTGTGCATTTGTGAACTTTAGTTTGTATTATTTCAAATAAATAATAGATTCCTTTTCTTTTCACTGACTTCTGTTATTAGCAGTGTCTTTCCTAAGGCAGCGGGCAAAACGAACCCAGTAGGTGGGGAGGAAACCCCGGAGAAAAAGGGGGATCTTTTATATTGCTCAGCCCCGCCCCCATCTGTTTTCTAACAGTTCTAGTGAGCTGCGGAAATTTTATTTGATTTCTGTGTGTGCCATGACTTAGAAAATGTTTGGAACTATTAATTCTCACTTTTCACATACTAAGAACAGGCTGTTGATAACAATGTCTGACATAATAGTCTGATTATTTGCTGAATGTCAGATATCTACAATGTTATCATTCTTATTAAATATCTGCATTTTAATAGGCACATAAAGCTTTAATTTCAGGAAACCACAGTATCAGAAATCAGGATGTGAATGGTTTATTGGAAGTGCTGAGTCATTGCAGTTTTTACTGATGTATTTCTAAGACTGAACTTAAAGACAAGGCCTATTTTAAAAGAAGGGAGGAAAAACAGATCAATATCTTGTTTATTTGTAAAAAAATTCTCTATTGATGGTGGAAAAATATAGTGGAATTAACTTTAAAGATCATAAACTATAAAACACTTTGACAGTTGATAAACATCTTAAATACCAGAAATTTGAAATGATCCTTGGCAAAAACAAAAATGAGAAAATATAATTATAAGAGAAATATGTAACAATCTCATTTGAACTACAAAATAAATACAAAGTTATATTTATAAATACCTATTTTACTTTAAATTATTAAAATAATATATTTGATGGTTTTATACTGAATCAAATTTAAACATTGTGCATACCACCACTGAACTGTATTTTTACTGTGTATGTGAAATAGCAATAATTTAAAAGAACTAAGTGATAACTATACTTATAGGCAATGAAGTTACCTTTTTGTGCTAATAAACTCACGGTGTGCAGCTATTAAATTCTATGGCTCTATGCTAGAAATTTTTAGAAAAATTGAAAAGCTTTAAAGAACTTTTTTCTTGTCATTTAGGTCAGTATGCAGAGTGATTAAAAAAATCAAGAGGGAAATAGAAGGATGGGTAACAACTTTTATCTCCTAGCATTAATTATTGGAGAAATTGTACTTTCTGAGATAACTTGTAATTGAATTACTAAACCATAGAACAAATCATATTATTTATAAAGAATAAGTTATGTCTTCTGTACTACAATTTTAAACAATATTGATTGTAATACATCAGTAGTATATTTCTCCTTATATCATAAATTAATTAATATATTTAAATCAGATATTGTAAGATATTGAGATAAAAAGACATGGTGTTTGACATTAAGGACACACAAAATAGACCATTTTGAAATCCATTTCAAAATACTATAGATGAATGAGAGAATGCTATTAGACTTAAGGAGTTATGCTAATGATACAATTTATTAATTACTATAATTTTATAATACATCTAGATGTTAGGTATATAAGTACTTCCAGTGTATTCTTATTTTGTAAAGTAGTTTTGGCTATTCTTGAGTAATTATATTTCTGTATATTATAATTTAAGCTTGTAAATTTCTCCTGAAAAGTAACTCTGCTAAAATTTTCATTGGAATTTGATTTCCCCAAATCAATTTGGGGAAAATTAATATCTTAACAGTAGTGAATCTTTGCAGTCCTTGAGCACAGTACATCTCTCAATTATTTAATTTCTCCTAGCAGTGTTTTATAGTATTTACTTTTTAAACCCAGCACATATTTTGTTCAATTTATCTCTAAAAAAAATTTTGGATGCTATTTTAATGGTATTTGCATTTCAATGTTCAATTGTGAATGTTATTAGTTTTAAGAATGTTATTAGTTTTTGAATATTGTCCTTATATTATTACCTTTGGTATATTAGGTACAATTGTTAGTTCTACTAGATGTTTTGTGGGGTCTTTGGAATGTTCTATGTAAATGATCATGTCCTATGTGAATTAAGTCAGTCAGTTTTTAAAGCCTAGGACTACAGTGTAGTACCAAAAATGCCCATCTTTGAGAAAAAAAGCATTCAGAATTTTAGCATTAACTATGATGTAAGCTCTGTGTTTTGTTGAACTTAATAAAACATCAGAAACATGCTGGCTTGGGAAGATGGCGATGGAGTAGGAATGAACAGATTCTAACTCCCGTACACCTGGGTGAAAATCCTGGCAGATCTACAGAGAAACAGTGCAATAAACCACCAGTTAACCAGTATTTATGAAATAAAAAAACACCAGAGATTGTGACGGACACTGAAACACCAGGCAGCGGCAGGTCAGTGGAGTCTCAGGGACCAGAGTAAAGTCAAAGCAGGGGCGGGGACAGCACCACCGGCCAGGAGGCCCGCGTGCTATGGTCAGGGTCCAGAGCCATCGGTCTGAGACCAGCACCAGAAGTGTCTACCACAGGAGCCTGGGCACCCAGCGGCCCCAGTGAGCGACCAGCACGGGCCAGCAGCTCCCCTGCTCCTTGTCTAAGCAAGGCTGGACAACACCAGGCAGAGATCTGTCTGCTTGCCTGCTTGCATTAACACGGAGAGTTACAAAGACAGAGGACGGTGTTCAACTGCAGACTCTAAGGTCGCCAACCCGGGAGAATTGAGAGGCGCATTGTCCTCACTGCTCTGACTGGGGATTGGGCTGGGCTGAGAGGCAGGCTGTCTAGAGAGGTATTTTTTTTTTAAAAGTGGACTGAGGAGTTGTCCTGCCACAGCAGCTTGTCTTGCTTCCCACCCAGCCTTGCTGTGAATCAGGGGGAAAGCTGAGGCATTTGAGTCCCTGCCACAGGACTTGGAAGCACCTTGCCGGTTTCTCATGTCCCATACATCATGGTGGGTGCACACAGGCGCAGAAGCCTTTGAGTCCCCTCCACAGGACTGGGAAGGACCCTACCAGAAACCGCAGGACCCAAGCAGCTTGGCCAGTGTGCGGGCACCCACACCCCAGTCTGGTAGCCTGGCTGGTGTGTGCACTTCAGCCAGCATCCCAGCCCAAAGAAAGATCCTGCCTCAACCAGAAAAACCAGTCTGGACAGTTTGAAACCAACAAGGGAAGGGTTTTTTGGGTTTTTTTTTGCTGTTATTATTATTGTTTTTTCCCCTTTTTTGTAACTTTTTTTTGTGTTTGTTTAGTAATCTTATATATTTTTTAATATTATTATTGCTTTATCTTTCTATACTTTGTTCCTCTCCTTTCTTTTCCCCTGTTTTAGTTCTTCTTCCTTTCCTCTCAAACTCATCACTTTTCCCTCCCTTCTCCTGCTTTTTTGTTTGTTTGTTTATTTGTTGCTTTGTTTTCTTTTACCCACAAGAGACACAAACAACTGGGAACTGCACAAAGATCAGAGTGGGACCCAAAGAGGGGGCATCTCAACAGTAGAGACAGAGAGACAAATTTCACTTTCCTATAGCAGAGAAGCCACAAGTTGCTGCATTTGTTTTCATTATTCTCACTTCTTTTATATTTTAATAGTATCTCTGTATTCCTCCTCTTTCTGTATAGGCTTCTTAGTTTTCAGTGGTTATATTGTATTATTAGACAGGTTTCCCCTGTTCTTTCCTCCATAGTGTTTTGCTAATCCTCTATACTCCACACCACTTGTATTCCTTTAGCACACTACCCAAAGCTCTATACCTCCTACTCAGACAGATCACATAGACTTTGTTATATGAGTGCTGCTCTAAATTAGTGTAAATAGTAGCTGTTATATACAACTGTAAATACTTCACAACCTATCTCCTGGATCTTAACCCATTGTACAGGTCCCTGAATTCTATTACTGTAGTGATTAACTCTATTTGCTCACACACTACACCTATTTACTGTTCCTTACACTCACTTTATCTCAAAATCGGACTGTCTGCAACCTCACTGCTTTCTAGTTCCAACTCACAAGCCTTCCCTCCCCAACAAGAAGCTTACCTTTTGTCCATCCTTTTGTAAAAGTGGCAAGTTGGGTTGAAGAATATGGTTAACACTATATATAGCCTAAAGATCACCTATCTCCTCTCTACTGGCTGTGACTATAAATATCATAAAATACTCTTCTGCTGTCATAAACCATTTTGCTTCCCCCTCCAACTGATTACACATACAAGATCAAAGGAGTGGGTGGAAACAGAGAACATCAAGATACCTGAAGGAGTCTGCACCACTGAAATTCACACGTATTATACCACAGAAGCTCAAACCATAAACCCAGAAAGTCAGGACAGATCAATCTGAGAAGCTGAAGCTAACAAGAAGAGTCTCACAAAACAATGGAAAGACAAAGAAATAATCTGCAAATGAAGGAAAAAGCAGAAGCTTCAGAAAGAATGTTAAATGAAATAGAGGCTAATCAACTATCAGATATTGAATTCAAAGCACTGGTTATCACAAAGTTCAAAGAGCTCACAGCGAGCTACCAGAAACTACAGGGGAGCTACAATGATCTCAATGCAAACTATATCAACATGAAAAAGGAAATAGAAACTATCAGCAAGGGACAATAAGAAATGAAGAATACAATTTCCAAATTGAAGAATGCAGTAGAAAGTTTCAATAGTAGAATTCATGAGGTGGGGGATTGGATTAGTGAGTTGGAGGACAAAGTAGAAAACATCTCACAGAAAGAGCAAGAAAAAGAAAAGAGGGTCAGAAAGAATAAAGAGGGATTAAGAGAAATGCAAGACAATATGAAACGTAATAGTATCTGAATAATAGGAATACCAGAAGGAGAAAAAGAAGAACAAGGGCTAGAAAACCTATTTGAATAAGTAATGAAAGAAAATTTCCCTTATTTGATGAGAGAAAATTCACACAAACCCAGGAATCACAGAGAGTCCCAATCAAGAGGAAGACAAAGAGGCCCACTTCAAGACATACTTTTCAAGTTCACATGGAACATTTTCAAAAATAGACCACATGATAGGACACAAAACGAGCCTCAACAAATTCAATATAATTTAAATCATACCAAGCATCTTCTCTGACCACAAGGGACTGAAATTGAAAACCAACCCCAAAGGAAAAAAAAACAAAACACCCAAAATCATGGAGACTGAATGGTATAGTAGTAAACAACAAATGGGTCAAGAATGAAATTAGGGAAGAAATCAAAATGTTTCTGGAAACAAATGAAAACGATCTCACAACAACCCAAAACTTATGGGACACAGTGAAGGCAGTCCTGAGAGGGAAGTTTATAGCAATACAGGCCAACCTAAAGAAGACAGAAACATTTCAAACAAACAACCTAACCCTATGCCTGCAAGAACTTGAGGAACAACAACAAAGAAAGCCCAGAGCAAGCAGAGGGAAGGAAATAACCAAGATCAGAGCAGAATTAAATGACATAGAGACTAAAAGCACAATTCTAAGGATCAATGAATCCAGGAGTTGGTTCTTTGAGAAGATAAACAAAATAGACAAGCCTTTAAGTAGGCTCATCAAGAAAAGAAGAGAGAGAACTCAAATAAACACAATCAGATGAAAGAGGAGAGATTACAACTGATAACACAGAAATAGAAGGGATTGTAAGAAATTTCTATGAAGAACTGTATGCCAGGAAATTCAAAAACCTAGGGAAAATGAATACATTTCTAGAAAAATATAATCTTCCAAAACTCAATGAAAAAGAAGCAGAAAATCTGAACACACCAATAACAGCAAAAGAAATTGAATCACTAATCAAAAAATTCCCATCAGACAAAAGCCCTGGACCAGATGGTTTCACAGGAGAATTCTACAAAGCATTTAAGGAAGAGCTAACCCCTATTCTTCACAGACTATTCTAAAAAATCCAGAAGGATGGAAAACTTCCAATTTTTTTTAGGAAGCCAGCATCATCCTAATTCCAAAACCAGATAGAAATAAAACAAAGAAAGAGAACTTCAGGCCAATATTGCTGATGAACATAGACCCTAAAATCCTCAACAAAATATTCGCAAATCGCATCCAACAATATGTCCAAAAGATCATACACCATGACCAAGTGAGATTCATCCCAGGGATGCAAGGATGGTTCAACATTCACAAATCAGTAAATGTAATACATCACATAAACAAAAGCAAAGACAAAAACCACATGATCATATCAATAGACATGGAAAAAGCTTTTGATAAGATACAACACCCATTTATGATAAAAACACTCAGCAGAGTGGGAATAGAGGGAGCATTCCTCAATATAATAAAGGCCATATATGAGAGACCTACAGCCAACATCATACTCAATGGGAAAAAACTAAAAGCTTTCCCACTAAGATCAGGAACAAGACAAGGATGTCCACTTTCACCACCTCTAATACAATATAGTTTTGGAAGTTTTAGCCACAGTGATTAGGCAAGAAAAGGAAATAAAAGGCATCCAAATAGGAAAGGAGGAAACAAAACTGTCGCTGTTTGCAGATGACATGATAGTGCACGTGGAAAATCCTATAGACTCTACCAAAAAACTGCTCGAACTTATTAATGAATTTGGCAAAACAGTGGGTTCCAAAGTCAATATCCAGAAAATGAAGACACTTTTGTATACCAACAATGAATCAGCAGCAGCAGAAATCAAGGAAAAAATCCCATTTGATATAGCAAAAAGAAAAATAAAAATATCTGGGAATAAACCTAACTAAGGAGGTAAAAGACCTGTATGGAGAAAACTACACAGCACTGAAGAAAGAAATCAGGGAAGACACAAACAAATGGAAACATATACCTTGTTCATGGATTGGAAGAATTAACATCATCAAAATGTCCATACTACCCAAAACAATATACAGATTCAATGCAATACCTATTAAAGTACCAATGGCATATTTCACAGACATAGAACAAACACTTCAAACATTTATATGGAACCATAAACGACCCCGAATAGCAGCTGCACTTTTGAGAAAGAAGAACAAAGTAGGAGGGATCGTAATACCTGCTATCAAACTGTATTACAAGGCCACTGTAATCAAAACAGCCTGGTACTGGCATGAAAATAGGCACATAGACCAATGGTACAGAACAGAGAGCCCAG
Organism: Artibeus jamaicensis; assembly: GCF_021234435.1. NCBI lineage: Eukaryota > Metazoa > Chordata > Mammalia > Chiroptera > Phyllostomidae > Artibeus > Artibeus jamaicensis. The sequence goes on from NW_026521904.1 coordinate 3,105,429, forward strand.
AAATCAACCCAACTCTCTACAGTCAACTAATATTTGACAAAGGGGGCAGTAACATAAAATGGAGTAAAGATAGCCCTTTCAACAAATGGTGTTAGGAAAACTGGACAGCTACGTGCAAAAAAATGAAACTTGAGCACAGACTTACACCATACACCAAAATAAATTCAAGGTGGATAAAAGAATTAAATATTAGCCGGGACACCATTAAAGTCCTAGAGGAGAACATTGGCGGGAAAATCTCAGCTATTTTGCACAGCAATATTTTTACTGATATGTCAGCTAGAGCAAGGAATATAAAGGAAAGAATAAACAAATGAGATCTCATCAAAATAAAAAGCTTCTGCATGGCTAAAGAAAATAGTATTAAATTAAAAAGACAACCAACTGTATGGGAAAACATATTTGCCAATGATACCTCAAACAAAGGTTTAATCTCCAAAATATACAAACAACTATCACAACTCCACTCTAAGAAGACAACTAACCCAATTAAAAAAAATGGGAAAATGACTTGAACAGACACTTCTCCAAGGAGGACGTACAGAAGATCCAGAGACACATGAAGAGATGCTCAATATTGTTAGCTATCAGAGAGATGCAAATTAAAACCACAATGAGATGCCACTTTACACCAGTCAGGATGGCTATCATAAAAAAAGCAACAAACAACAAATGTTGGAAAGTTTGTGGGGAAAAGGGACCTTAGTTCACTGTTGGTGGGACTGCAGACTGGTACAACCATTATGGAAAACACTATGGAATTTTCTCAGAAAAATAAAAATGGACCTGCCTTTGGATCCAGCAATTCCACTGCTAGGATTATATCCTAAGAATCCTAAAACATCAATTTCAAAGAACCTATGCACCACAATGTTCATAGCAGCACAATTTACAATAGCCAAGAATTGGAAGCAACCTAGGTGCCTGTCAGTAAATGAATGGATCAAAAAATTGTGGTACATATACACAATGGAATTCTATGCAGCAGAGAGAAAGAAGGAGCTCCTACCCTTTGCAACAACATGGATGGAACTGGAAAGCATTATGCTGAGTGAAACAGGCCAGGTATTGAAAGACGAATACCATATTATCTCACCTTTAACAGGAAGCTAAACAACAAAACAAACAAGCAAACAGAATAAAAACAAAGACACTGAAATAGAGAACAAGTGGGCAGTGACCAGAGGGGAGAGGGAAGGAAATTTAAGGGGAAAAGGGGGGAGGGATTTGACAAATAGGAAGGACACAGGAACAATAACTAAGGGGGGTAGAAATGGGAGGGAGGTGGGGAGCACCGGATGGGGGGCTGGGATAGGAGAAATAGACAAAAAACTACACTTGAAAAATAACTAAATAAAATTTTTAAAAAATTTAAAAAATAGTAGATAGGTTTGAAAGTATCTAATACCATCTAAGTAGCTGGGAGTTAGTTTGGATACTGAGGTATGGTATAGATTTTAATTTTCCCATTTCTCCTCAGTCAAGTCTATAACTATAATTAGTTAAAATTTTAATTATATGTATTTTTGTATGTATTCCATACACTCCACTATAATTATAGCATAATTATATTTATACATGTATTTATCAAGATTTATTTCTTGGACAGTTGGCATTGTGATTGACAGAAAGTTGGTTATAAATGACTGTTGTATTAATAATATACCTATAAATGAATAAAAATTGATAAGTATATTTTTAATGAACATTTTCAATTTGTCAGACATGTAATTCAGATTTAACAAATATTTGTTAGGAATACTTTATTTTGTAGAGACTGTGCAAGATATATTGGTAAGCAACCTCCTGAGAACCGGAAGAGGGTAAATAATTTCAAGACCTACATTCAAATAAAAAAAGGTGGTTTTATCTAATAATCCCAAATGTGTTTCTGTTAGATTAAAGAAACAGAAAAGTAATTCAAATAGAAAATAATAATACATTATTTTCAAATATCTGGAGTCAAAATATTTTTAGCTTTAACAGAATAGAGTTCTTTAAAAAAAGCAAACTGATTTGAAGCCAAAAATTATTTTTAAAACTGTACATTAAAAAATAAACAAAAATTGGGCAAGTTTACCAATAATATAATAAAGTTCCAGTATCAATGATAATTAATTAAGTCATACAAATTGATGTGAAATGCACTATATACAAGAAGACACATTTTCAAATAGCATGAATATAAAATGAAAGCAAAAATATAATCAGCAAATAAAAATCTGCAACTTTTACAGTGCTGATGGTATCATAAATTATTATGCTTTACAAATAAATTTTGCACTTTGAGCAAGAAGAAAGGCACATATCATATGATTTCTTAATATGACTTGTGGGAATTTTATTATAATATAAATTATACTTGGTAATTTATTACACATTTATTATTTATAATTATATTTAGAAAAGCCAATGTGATTCAGAAAATTAGAAAGATTAAAAAAATCATGTTATGTCCACATAAGGAAATATTTTGTGGCTCATATATCATTCTGTTAAAAAATTGAGCTTTAGCAATAAATTCTCTTCATCTGAAACACAACTGAAACATAAATATCAGCTGGACTTTATATATGTTTTGAACATTTCTGTGCCTTAATTTTTTTCATTTGTAAACTATATACAATAGTGTTTTATGTTTATATGTTAACATATACATAAATTTGTCCACATACTCGTGTACACTTATAGATTTTTAAGGTGTAATCTCTCTGAATTAACTCCCATAATATTTTGATAAATTTCTTGAGAAAAACATAAAACCTTTTCTAGTTTTACTCTACACCAGATGCTCAGACTTCAAAGATGAATAAGAGACTATTCTTTTCCTAAGGGAAAGACTATTCAACAGCATACAGTTGATGAAGAGGCACATTTCTATCAACAGGATTGGATGAAAGAGGATGGAGGGTGTAGGTCAATTTTCTCTGAGATGTTATATCACCTTTCTATCAATGTGGAGGCTTGTTTCCCCCTTAACCTATATAAAATTTAACTTTCAAATCCTGTTAAAAATATCTATTCTTAATTAGTTTAGGAGTTATGGTAGATTATCCACTGAAAGATTAATTACATGCTTTCCAGTGAAGTATTATAAACCATAAGTTTAAAGTTGGACCAGATGCATTTCAGCCCTGAAAACTCATTAACCATCTGACCATGTTGCACATATGGTAACAAAGTGAAGAATGTATCCAGTCAAACACACATAAACACTTCTTCATCATTATAGGACAACTGCCTCTTATACTATGCCAGTAATCTTTCCATTTCTCATACCTACAAATATCTACTTTAAGCTTATAGAAGCTAGCAAATGGTGAATTTGTATAGATTCACACTTATTTGTATCTTCCTCAATTTCTTTCTTCAGTGTTTTATAGTTTTCTGGGTACAGGTTTTTTATGACCTTGGTTAAATTTATTCCTAGGTACTTTATTTTTTGTTGTTGTTGCTATAGTATAACAAATGGGATTGTTTTCTTCGCTTATCTTTCTTTTCTTTTTCAGTATCAAATATGCTTTAATTTTCCATTATCTTTTTGGGGGGGATTAAATGTACTTTACTGATTATGCTATTACAGTCATTCCATTGTTTTCTCTCCTTTATTCCCCTCTGCCCTGCTCACCCCCTCCCTCTAGCATTCCCCCTCTTAGTTCATGTACATCGGTCATACATATAAGTTTTTTGCCTTCTCCATTTCTTATACTATTCTTGACTTCCCCCTGTCTATTTTATACCTACAATTTATGCTTCTTATGGCCTGTACCTTTTCCCCTATTCTCTCCCTACCCCCTTCCTGATGATAACCCTCCATGTGATTCCCATTTCTGTGATTCTGTTCCTATTCTACTTGTTTGCTTAGTTTGTTTGTGCATGTGTTTTAGGTTCACTTGTTGATAATTGTGTTTGTTGTCATTTCACTGCTCATAGTTTTGATCATCTTCTTTTTTTTTAGATAAGTCCCTTTAACACTTCATATAATGTTAAGGGCTTGGTGATGATGAACTCCTTTAATTTGGCCTTATCTGGGAAGCAATTTATCTGTCCTTCCATTCTAAATTATAACTTTGTTGTATAGAGTCATCTTGAATGTAGATCCTTGCCTTTCATGACTTTGAATAGTTCTTCTCAGCCCTTTCTTGCCTGTAAGGTTTATTTTGAGAAATCAGCTGATAGTCTTATGGGCACTGCTTTGTAGGCAACTCTCTCCTTTCCTCTTGTTGCTTTTTAAATTCTCTCCTTATCTCTAATCTTGCGTAATGTAATTATGATGTACCTTAGTGTGAGCTTCCTTAAGTCCAACTTCTTTGGGACTCTCTGGGATTCCTGGATTTCTTGGAAGTCTATTTTCTTTTCCAGATTCAGGAAATTTTCCTTCATTATTTTTTAAGTAACTTTTCAATTTCTTCCTGTTCTTTTTTTTCCTTCTACTACCCCTATGATTTCAATATTAGTGCCACAGGGCAGCGGCCTGAGTTGTTCCACCCTGATGAATACCTAAGGCTCTGCCCCTTATAACATAATAGTGGCACCAAGACAAAAAATATGGTCCAAATGAAAACAGATAAAAACTCAAGTAAAAGAACTAAGTAATGAAGAAACAGCCAACCTATCAGATGCAGAGTTCAAAACTCTGGTAATCAGTATGCTCACAGAAATGGTTGCGTATGGTTGAAAAATAGAGGAAAAAGTGAAAGCTATGCAAAGTGAAATAAAGAAAAATATACAGGGAATAAACCTCAAGGAAGAAAACAGGAACTCAAATCAGTGTTTGGGAGCAGAAGGAAGAAATAAACATTCATCCAGAACAGGATGAGAAAACAAGAATTCAAAAAAATGAGAGGCTTAGGGACTTCCAGGACAACTTTAAATATTCCAATATCTGTATAAATTCACAATAATTATATAGAAGTAGATACTGCTGGTCTCCACTCTGCTTTAAAGAGAAGAAATCAAAATTAAGTTTTCCTCTTTTTAAATCTCATTTAAAAAGAGTTTTAGGTTGAAAATGTCAAACTTCGTATTAGGAGTGGATATTATTTTTTAAATATATTCTCAGAATTTTTATTGGATAATGTATTGAAGCAAAATCTTTTGAGCTAATATAAAGCAGTTAGACATATTCTTTTTTTTAAGTTTGGTATAAAAGTGTATTCTCTTTTTTTCTTTTTTTAATATATATTTTATTGATTATGCCATTACAGTTCTATTCCCCCCCTTCATTCCCCTCCATCATGCACACCCCTCCCCCACCATTCTCCCCCTTTAGTTTATGACCACGTGTCTCAAGTTCTTTAGATTCTATATTTCCCATACTATTCTTGCCCCCCCATCTATTTTCTACCTACTATCTATGCTACTTATTTACTGTATCTTCTCCCCCCTTCTCCTCCCACTCCCCTATTGCTAACCCTCCATGTGATCTTCATTTCTAACTGTGCTCTTAGTTTGTTTTAGGTGTGGTTATTAATAACTGTGTGTTTGCTGTCCTTTCACTGTTCATCTTTTTTATCTTCTTTTTCTTAGATATTTTTTTTCTATTGGGGAAGTCACTTGCACTGATTTCATCAGCCAAAATATTTTAATAGAGCAATGAACTAGCTACTGGTTTAACTGAGAGGAGCTGTCCTCTCCTCTACTTCTTTGGCAGGTATCAAGCTTCCGGGATATTCCAAATCTCCTCCACAATTCCTGCTTTCAGCCTGATATGACCACTATCAAAGAAAATATTTTGTGCAACTCTTCATCATTACAAGAGGGCAGCCAACCTCAGCAACCTGAACCACGTAATAAGTGAGATTTTTACCAAAAGTTTTAATTTGATTAGATATTCACGGATGCATAACAACCAGTAACATTGCAGTCTAGCTATATTTTAATGAAACTTATTATTCAAAACAGAGTTTAGAAAAGTAAAATAACTTCAACTTCTACTTTGAATGTGAATAATTCATTTGAATTACAAAAATTAGTTTAAACTTTTGTAATATTGAGATACGTTTCTATTCACAAAGAAGCATTCTACTTTATAATATGATGAATGTACCCATGTTATCATTGAATTTCAGTGTTGAAGAAAAGAAGAGATAATGAGGGAACTGTCTTTTAGTTTGAGTAGACAGTTTTCTATGTGTTCATAGATTCAGATGAGCCTCTGACAATGGTCAAGATCTGTCAAGTAGATAACTCATTATTTTCCTCTTTATGAATATAAGAAAATAAATGTCAGTTTAACTTATTATTTCTTCCACTTTTGAAGTGTGATGAATAGAACTGATGATGATTACCAAATCTCTGAATATATATACTAAGTTGCTTGCATGATTTAAAAAACAACCTGAGCTATTATCTTCTTTATGGTTATTTTTAGAATAACATTTATTTGATGACTGTGAGTATTTGTTTTTATGCAGGAACTTTTAGAGTGTATGAGCACTGTTATTAAAATACAATCTTGGTAATAAAGGGGAAAATATAGCATGATTTAAAATGCACAGGAAAAATCATAAACTTTTATTCATTAAATATGTTCTTACTATTTTCCATTTTTTCTATTCCATTGTTAACTGTTTTTGTTAAGCTAGTAATAAAAAGTTGAAGCTTTCCAAAAATTCATAGACTGAAGGAAACATGGATGTGGATTGGGCGAGCATGTGGCATCATTCAATTTAATCACCTGATTATTTTAAGAACATTTTGGCCAGATGTTTTCTTCCTGTTACAGACAATATATTTAAACGTGCATGTCACATAAATTTGAACACCCACATGACTGAAGCTCTTGTCTATACATGTTTAATTAAAAAAGAAAGAAGAACTGATGAGTAAAGCAGTAAATAAATAACTATTAAAGAAAGAATATTTGGCTCAAAGTTTACAGAAGTTGTATGAAAGCAATAAAGGACTATATATTTTTTAAAGTGGATTTTTAAAAATATTTTATTTATTTATTTTTATAGGGGAAGGGAAGGAGAGAAGGAGAGAAATATCAATGTATGGTTGCCTCTTGTGTGTCCCCTGCTGGGAACTGGCCTGCAACCCAGGCATGTGCCCTGACTGGGAATCGAACCACTATACTCTGGTTCACAGGCCTATGCTCAATCCACTGAGCTACACCAGCCAGGGCTATATTTTTATATTTTATATTTTAGTGTAACATTCAAATATATCTATTGATTGAACAGTGTTCGTTTTTACCTCTACCTCATCCTTAATAGTGTTATGGGCGAGTCATAATTTATAAAATGAATAAAGAAATATAGAAGAAATGTTAAATGAGGATAGAAGAAAATAAAAAAAATAAAACCACGACGAATAAGTACCATAGGACATTTCATAATATTTTGTACATTTAGCCAGAAGGCTGAAAATCTGACCACAGTCGTCCCTGTGGCCAACGCAGGGAAAACAGAACCAGGTATTTTACCATTTTTTCTGTAAAGAAATCAAAACAATTGCTCAGCACAACAATATTTTTAAAGACCTAATCTGTGGAAAATTGGAATGAAAAATAATTAATCCATTAATAAAATCTCAGACAGCACGACAGATCCTGTTTGGAGTCATGGGTATTCTGAACACTTTAGCATAATGATTTGTTCCAAAGGAAACAAAAATTTTAAAAAATTACATTGAATAATAAAATATCTTCTAAAAATTTAACCATGAATTTTGACTAGTATCTTCTGATTTTAACTTTCAAAACCTTATAGATTTGGTAGCTTGGTTGCGTTTTATAAAAATGCTTTTAAATTACTTTTAATGCAGCTGAATTAACTAAGATGTCTACAGAGAATATTCACCTGTATTCCAAGATGTTAACGTGTCATCTAATATTTTATCTCTCAATATAAATTTCTGCACCAATATGGAGACTATATGTAAAATATATACATACCATGGGAAAGTCATCACTTACTTCTAATGTACTATATTGTGTTATATTAAAGGAATGTTTTTAATTGAGGTTTTAGAGCCAGAAGCTGAAGATTAGAGCTCATTGGATATTAAAATGGAGGAGTTAGAATATATCAGAACATAAATAGGGAGGACAAATAAAAGCTATAGAGAAGCTACTATGTATATGACAGCATGCGAGGCTAGTTTACATTGATTTTCTCATTTAATTATTAGTACAAACCTACAACTTTTTTATTCCTAATTCCACATGAGGACACTGTGATTAAGGGGACTGGTTTTCTTGTCAAATGTCACAAAACATTGATCAGGTGGCAAAACCCAGGTTTTTTAGCTCTAAAGCCCATATCTGTATCATATCGCACTGTCAAGTAAATAAACATGTTTCTTAATCTTTTCCACTTCCCATTTCAAGTCTACACTATTTATTTTATTGACTGCAGAGCTCTCAGCATTCTTATACCGTATGTATCTTGTTGAAGTTCCCGTTATGGTGCACCCTCTTGACCATCCCCCTCTTCCTCAACACCTGTCGTTTTACCTTTGCAACTTTCAGAAACATCCTCCCTATATTTGGTTGGGATCGCATTCTAACTTGAAATCCCACAAAACTTTGGACCAGAAACTCAGCTCATATATATCCGATATACATTGCATGGAAGGCTACTTCAACACATATTCATGCCTGCTCAACCCTAGTTAGATAAATTATATGGATACTGAGATCTCTCACTTGACTTGGTCATTTATTACATAATTTTCCATATCAAAACATATGCACCTTGTGAAGATGTAGAGGAATTAGAACTCTTGTACACTGTTGGGGGTTTGTAAAATGATGTAGCTAATAAAAAAACATTAAGACAGTTCGTCAACATATTAAAAATAGAACTACATATAATCCAGAATTCCCAGTCTGGGTACATTTCTTAAATAATTGAAAGCAGGATATCAAAGAGATATTTGCACACATATGTTTATAGGAGAAACATTCACAGGAACAAAGAGATGGAGGCAACCCAAATGTTATCAGCCAATGAATGGATAAAGAAAAAGTGCTATTTACATACAGTGAAATATTATTCAGAGGTAAAAAGGAAATCCTGTTACATGCTACAACATGTATGAACATTGAAAGCATTATACAATGTGAAACAAGCCAGTCAGCAAAAAAAAATACTGTAAGATTTTACAAATATAAGGTATCCAAAGTTGTCAAAGTCATAGAAACAGAAAGTAGAATCGTGGTTTCCATGAGCTGAAGGGAAGAAGAAGAGGGGAGTTATTAATGGGTACGGAGTTTCAGTCTTACAAAAGGAAAAAATTTTGGAAATCTGTTATACAATAATGTGAACATATATTTAATGCTACTAAACTGTAAATTAAAAAATGGTGAAAATGGTAAATTTTATGCTATTTTCTTTTACAAAATACCCTCTAAGAAGTGAAAGAGAATTAGGACACACTATATAACCTCAATGGTCTGTTGAGAGCTCATTGGCTTCTCAGAAACTATGGTACATTCATTTCAGAGTCTTTATGGAACACTATCATTTGCTGAAATTCACTTAACTTCCTTTGGGTTTATTTCCAGTGATTGGAGAAATGTTACTTTAGAGACTGTGTCAGTGAAATATCTCTGCTTGTTACCACCCGTTCGTTGTAGACTTCCAGCTACACTCTGCTGTGTCATTTCCACATCTGTATTCCAGTTTTATTTGTAACAGAACATGTGCACTTGTGATTATGAGACATTATACAAAAATAAAAGTGGATAGTAACCTGAGTTGATATAACTATGGTATTATATGAGTGTAAAAATTATTCTGTTTATTAAAAGTTATTTCTGAAATTTTGGATTCTATAAGAAATCCCAGCATACTTGATGTAGTGAAGAACTATATCTTTCTTCTTTATTACATATTGAAATATTTTACTAAAACCTCACTTTATCAGTTACTGCAAAGAATCTTTTGTGAAAATTTTAATAGAGGTTCTAATACATTTTAAGTAATATCAGATAATCAAAATTCATTCTATTGTTTCCCTATTAAGATATTTAAAATTAATTAAATTTTGTTCAATTAAAGTTACACTAATGGCTTGGTGGTATGGTACTACTACAGATATTTATTTATTTAAATAGGTATTTTTCTATATTTTTGAAACCCCTCATTCTTTGATAATTCTATGGTATTTTGTATGTGCAAAATATGGTTTTCTTTTTCAGTTTAGCTGTTGTTCAGCTTTTATTATTTTAAAAATAATTTCTTTGTTCATAAGTAGTTTATTTTGGGGGGTAAATGAAATATTATACAGTAATTATAGGCAATGTTTCTTCAATTTTAACCTTCTTACTAATCAGTTTAACCTATTTTCAGGAATGAAACTCAGTTGGGGATCTTCTTATACACAATGTAATTGTTTTCAAATATTTATGGTTATCTGAAATCACCAAGATTATTCATTTCTCTTTGCTATCAAAATGGTATCAAATGTGAATCATTACTTAGCTAAGCATGTATTAGTTGGTACATTATTAACATTTTAAAATAGGCAAAATACTGAATTTGATGTTTCATGTATTTTCTTTATACTCTAATAAGTTATTTAAGGTGCTTTTGACATCTATAATATAGTATAGTTCTTAAATAGATAACTCAAATTCCCTGATAAATTATTGCATTTTACAAATATGAGTAACTAATTATTCACACAAAGGGGAAGAAGGTATTCTTTCTGAACATCATCTTCTGTTTCAACACAGTTGAATGATCTAAACAATTCCCAATATTGTCATTAATTAGAGCTTTTACAAGCTGCTTTAATTTCTCTTGGTATATATTTTGATCATATATTTACCACATTACTAATTATTTTAAAATTAAACTTATTATTATTTGGTTTAAATTTTAGCACTGCTTTACCATAAGCTTGATTAAAATAGAAAAGTTTAAAATGTAATTTTCTACAAGAAAAATGAAAATTAAGCTAAGAACATTTAGCAACAGATGCTTCAAGACTTTCTTTACTTGGGGTACATATGCTTATTTTATTAATTGTGTGGCATTTAAAAATACAACCTTTAAAAATCCAACAACCAAGAAATAGCAAAACACAAAGAAAGTACACTCACAAACAAAAAGCATTACCCAAATATAGACACTGGTCATTAAAGTTTCTTCCCCAGTGATATCCTGAATTAATGGTGCAGCATTCACACAGCTGAGTTCCATTTCCTTCTCTTGTCCCCTGTTTCTCCATGACATTTTAATTGCATTTTCATTTTAAAAAATTGTCATTATAATGTTTTCATGATCATTTATCTCTCTTATACATTCTTTCACTTCCACCCTCTGCCCCTGAAATCACCACACTGTTGTCCATGTCTTTTGAGTTTTTTTTTCTTTTTTGCTTGATCCCTTAACCCCTGAGACATACCCCTGTGAGCTGTCAGCCTGCTCTCTATCTATGAGTCTGTCTCAATTTTGCTGGTTAGTTCACTTTGTTCATAGGATTCCACAAATGAGTGAAATCATATGGCTCTTTTGTCCTCTGACTGGCTTACAACAAAGGAAACCATCAACAAAATGAAAAGGCAACCCATTGAATAGGGAATCATATTTGACAATATATCTGATAACAGGTTTATATCCAAAATTGTTAAGAACTTATAAAATTCAATACCAAAAAAATATCCAATTGAAAAAATGGTCAAAGTACCTGAATAGACACTTCTCCAAAGAGGACATATAGATGGCCAGTGAACAGAGAAATGCAAACTAAAACCACAATGAGATATGACCTCACACCTGTCAGAGTGGCTGTCACCAGTGAAGTAACAAACAAGTGCCGGCAAGAATATGGGGAAATGGGAATCCTTTGCACTGTTGGTGGGAATGCAGTCTGGTGCAGCCACTGTGGAAAGCACTCCAGAGTCACCTCGAAAAATTAAAAGTGGAACTGCCTTATAACCTAGTGATTCCACCTCTGGGAATTTATCAAAACATTAATTTGAAAGAATGGTATGCACCACTATGTGATGCCACTTATTTGTGTATTTGTATATTCTTCCATGTCTTTCTTCAGTATCTTATACTTTTCCAAGCAGGGGTGTTTTACGTCCTTGGTTAAATAAAATGCCTAAATTCCTAGGTATTTTATTATTTTTGATGCAATTGTAAATGGGGTCATTTCCTTAGTTTCTCTTTCTGATAGTTCATTTTTGGTGTATAAAAATGCAACTTTAAATAAGACTTTTAAGTGGTAAAAGAAAAGGAAGAGGAATTACGTGAAAAGCCAAACACAAAATTTTCCACAACAAACTTTACCAGGAGCTAAGTCCTTTAAAAATGTTTTAACTCTGTGCAAATGAATTCTAATAAGGTAAGAAATTAGTGTAGAAGGCTGAGAATGGTCCAGGAGAATTTCCCTAATGAAAGAATAATACCCTTCCCTGGCCACAAACAGCAAACAAATAAAAAACTAGTCCTAGTCCATCCTAGTCCACAACACTGCAGCATCTTGCTGCTCTGGAAAATAGTGGGGCTACACTGCCCTGGCCTGAACAATTTGGCTTTACTCTTCCAAATAGCAGTAAAGCCACAACCATACAGAAAGATGTTCATATTGTAGAAGGTCTACTTTGGTCATTTCTGTACACCTAGGGTTAAACTCAATGTTGTCACATAGTAAGCACTCAGAAACTGGGCTATGGGGTAAAAATATAAAAAATTCTAGCCACAGACTGATTCTAATAGCTAAGTGTCCCTCATAAAGTTACTTGAGCCATCTAAATATTCTAAAATACTTGATTCTAAAATTTATAAGGGAATGCAAAGGGCCTAGATCAACAAATCTTTAACGACATCAAAGGAACAACAAATAGCCAAAGTATATAAATGTCTCATACAACCCAACACCAAACAATCCAATAAAAAAAATAGGCAGAAAACCTTAACAGACACTTCTCCCAGGAAGACATACAATATGTATATGAAAAGATGCTCAACTTCAATAATTATTTGGAGAATGCAAATCAAAACTACAATGAGATACCACCTCTTACCTGTTAGAATAGATATTATCAACCATAAAAGTAATAACAAGTATTGGAAGTAGTTGAGAAAAAGGAACCCTCATCCACTGCTGGTGGGAATGTAAACTGGTGTGGCCACTATGTATTGCAGTTCTTCACAAAATGAAGAATAGACTTACTGTATGTCCTGGCAATCTCTTTTTTGAGGTATCTACCCCCCAAATTTGAAAACATTTATTTGCAAAGACATATGCACCCCTATGCTTATTGCAGCATTATTCACAGTGGCCAAACATTGGAGCAACTCAAGTGTCCTTTGATAGATGATTGGATAAAGCATATGTGGCATACATATATGATGGAATACTATTTATACATAAGAAAGGATGAAACGGCCATTTTTGACAACATGGATGGACCTTGAGAGTATCATGCTAAGTGAAATAAATCAAAGTAAAGAACCATACGGTTTTACTTATATGTGGGATATAAAACTGATAGCAACAAATGAGTAAGCAATAAAACAAACAAATGAGAACTCATAGATACAGATCACAGTGTGGTAGTTACCAGAGGGAGGGGGGTCAGGGATGGTAGAAGGTAAAGGGAGCAAAATATATTCTGAAGAATGATGATTTAATGTTGGGTGGTAGGCACACAATGCACTATATATATCATGCATCATAGAAATACGCACTTGAAACCTATATAATCTTATTAACCAATATTACACTGATAAATTTAATTAAACAGAACAAAATTGTAGGAATAACTAGTTTCAAGTTTTACTTTTAAGCCACCATTTTAAATAAAGTGTAGATTTGCCATAATAAAAAATATATTTCAATAAAACAGAATAGAGGTTCCACCAATATATTTACATACTTACAGGCAATTTATTTTTTGACATATTTGCAAAAAAATGCTGTGGACAAAATATAACATTTTCAACAAATAATGAGGAAAAAAGTGAGGTTCTATATTCTTTTTTAAATCCTTACTTGAGCACATTTTATTTATTGCTTTTAGAGAGAGAGGAAAGGAGAGAGAGACATTGATACAAGAGAGAAGCATTGGTTGATTGCCTCCTGTGTACACCCAGACCAGGACTGGGACCAGGATGGTAAGTGTCTGGATGGGGGGGGTGACATGTGCCTGTACCTGGACCAGGGATCAAACCTTAAGTTCAGGCACATGACCTGACTGGAAATTGAATCTGCAACCCCTTGTCTATAGGACAATGCTCCAACCAACTGAGCCACACCAGCCAGGGCTTCATATTCTTTTTAACAAGCATACCAAATTTATAATTTACACAAAAAAATAAAATTAACTCCAAATATACAAATTCTATAAGAAAATACAACAGAAAAGTTTTATTCCCTTGTACTAGCAAAAATTTCTTAAATTCAATGGCAAAAGCATAATCTGAAAAACAAACTGGTGCAATGGATTAATTGAAACTTAAAACCGCACAGTTTAACATTTAGGTGATTAAAAAGTACTGTCAGTTTTCTCATCAACATTCTCCTATTGAACTAAATAGGCAGTCATATTTTTTAGGTCTGGCTGGTGTGGCTCAGTTGGTTGGTGTGTTGTCTAGTATACCAAAGGGTCATGGGTTCGATTCCCAGAGAACAGATCTAGTTCTCAGGTTCAGTCCCTGGTTGGGAAATTAGCCAGAAGCAACTGATCAATGTTTCTCTCTCATGTTGATGTTTCCATCCCTTTCTCTCTCTGTCTCTTCCCCTCTGTCTGAAAATCAGCAACCATGTCCCTGGGTAAGGATTAATTTTTTAAATAGACCTTTTTTGCTATAATATTCCTATTAGTTATCCCATAATTATTGTAAATGTTGTCCTCAAATATAATTTTCTAATTACTTTTTGCTAGAGTGTAGATATATAGTTCACAATTGCCATTGTATATAGAAACCTTACAATTTTACTTACCTATTGGTTTGAAGTAGTTATATACTGTTTTACATACTTAATTTTGGCAATTTGACATACTTAATTTAGTAGCTTACAAAGAACCAAATTTAACTTTACCAATATCTTCATTTTTTTGTTTAATTTCTGTTTTATTTGTTTCAGCTAATTTAATTATTTTTTTCTCTGTGCAGGGGTGACCAAAAGGTGTCCGGAAGTTGTCTGGCCAGGTAATATAAAAATAAAGACATTTATTTAATAAGATACTAGATACAAGAAACATTGTACATGTGACAATGGCACCTTAGTCACCTTCAGAGTAAACATCTTTGAAGGGACCTCACATAGTTCTCCCAATTGCCGTCAACTTCCCCATAGTTTTCAATGGTCTGAAATCTCTTAAATGGTCTAAAATCTTCTTCATTTCAAAGTGATTTTGGTTTTGGGGAAAGCCAGAAGATGCAGGGCACCAAATCTGTGCTGTAGGGGATGGAGTCACCTGGGTGATTCAATGTTTCACCAAAATCTTTGCTTGAGATGTGATATGTGAGTGGGTACATTGATGGGATGAAGTTGCCAATCACCAGTTGCCATAGCTGTGGCCACATTCATTGTACTGCATCTCTCAACTGATGAAGACCA
This sequence comes from Artibeus jamaicensis, assembly GCF_021234435.1. NCBI lineage: Eukaryota > Metazoa > Chordata > Mammalia > Chiroptera > Phyllostomidae > Artibeus > Artibeus jamaicensis. The sequence goes on from NW_026521904.1 coordinate 3,120,960, forward strand.
CTGAGTCTTCATCCTTATTAACTGTTTGGCCTGGAGGGGTGTAGTTGTGATGGAGATACCTCCCCCACCCCCGACCCCACAAAAAAACAAACAAAAAAACAATTAACATGGTTTTGATCTCACTGTGACTTTGCCATGCCTTTTTTGGGCATGCAGAATCATGAGACTTCCATTGGGACGACTGGTCCTTGTTTCAGGATCATAGCCATAGACCCACGATTCATCTCCAGTTATGACCTTCCTGAGGCAATCTGGTTCATTGGTAGTGGTTTGAATCAAGTCCTTAGCAACTGCAGCACAATGTTTCTTCTGCTCAGTAGCAGAAGCTGCAGTATAAATTTTGCCATGACACATTTTATGTCAAAATCCTGTGTCAAAATCTCAGGCAGTAGTTTTTGGAATTCCAGATCAGCTTCTAGGTCTCACACTGTCAGGCACCGACCTTTGTTGATCACAGCCCATATACATCCAACATTCTCATATGTTTTGGTTGTTGTAGGCCTTCCAGAGTGTGGATGACTTTCAATAGATTCTTGACCATTGTTGAAGCCTTTACACCATACTTCTATTTTTACTGTAGTCATTGCATTGTCCCCAAACACCTCCGAATCATCTGAATAGTTTCCTCAGAGGAATGTTCAAGCTTAACACACAATATGATGCAGACTAATTGATCTACTCATTCAATCATTTTTAATGTGATGGCCACAAAGTACACATGTTCATTCAACAGTGCCTACCACCTTCACTGACTAGTACAGTGAAGGTGTCATTGTTCACTCATGCCCATTCCAGTCCACTGACCTTGGCTGTTAGGTTACACCAATGTTGTTCAAACTATTCCCATTATATTTCAATAGCTGGGCATTTTCATTATATATTTTATATATAACTATAATTATATATGTATATAATTTTATTCATAATATATAGAGCTATATATAAGTCTGCAGTATATAAATATGTGTGTACTTATGCACTTACATGTATGCATGTATAATTTATAAATATAAATACTAATATATTTATATAATCATGTATAGATTCTATAAATATATATTTATAGAATTTATATACTTATATGAAATATATAGTTAACATGCACCTATATAAATTATATATTAGTCTATACTGTATATACATATAAGTTTATGTATAGATATATACATATATAAGAACACACATATAAGTGTATATGTATACACTTATATGTATGTGTGTATATATATATATATATATATTTAGTTACTTCAGTTGAATAATTAGGACATTGATACTTTTCATTTCTTTGTTTTCTAATGCAGTAATTTAAGACTATCACTTTCTCTATAAGCATGGCTTTCAGTAAAAACCAAAAGTTTGTAACCCAGTTAAAAAATGGGAAAAGGACTCGAACAGACACTTCTCCAAGGAGGACATACAAAAGATCCAGAGACACATGAAGAGATGCTCAATATCTCTAGGTAACAGAGAGATGCAAATTAAAACCACAATGAGATACCACTTTATACCAGTCAGTATGGCTATCATAAAAAAAGCAACAAACAACAAATGTTGGAGAGGTTGTGGGGAAAAGGGGACCTTAGTTCACTGTTGGTGAGATTGTAGACTGGTACAACCATTATGGAAAACAGTATGGAATTTTCTCAGAAAAATAAAAATTGACCTGCCTTTTGATCCAGCAATTCCACTGCTAGAATTATATCCCAAGAATCCTAAAACATCAATATCAAAGAACCTATGCACCACAATGTTCATAGCAGCACAATTTACAATAGCCAAGAATTGGAAGCAACCTAGGTGCCTGTCAGTAAATGAATGGATCAAAAATTGTGGTACATATACACAATGGAATTCTATGCAGCAGAGAGAAAGAAGGAGCTACTACTACCCTTTGCAACAACATGGATGGAACTGGAAAGCATTGTGCTGAGTGAAATAGGCAAGCTGTTGAAAGACAAATACCATATGATCTCACCTTTAACAGGAAGCTAAATAACAAAACAAACAAGCAAGCAAAATAAAAACAAAGACACTGAAATAGAGAACAAGGGGACAGTGACCAGAGGGGAGAGGGAAGGGAATTTAAGGGGGAGAAAGGGGAGGGATTTGGAGGAGCAAATATGAAGGACACAGGGACAAGAACTAAGGGGGGTGGAAATGAAAGGGTGAGGTGGGGAGCACCGGATGGGGGGGCTGGGATGGGAGAAATAGACAGAAAACTGTACTTGAAAAATAACTCAATAAAAAAATTGTTTAAAGTTTGGGTATGTCTTATTTCCAGTAACATTCATTCTAGAACATTTTCTTATTTATTGCCATTGTGATTTTAGGTCAGGTTTGTTAATTATGGTATTTTGTTTCTGTGTGTGTATTAAAATTTTGTCTGTTTATTTTGTTATTTCCCAACAGATGTTTGCCAATATTTCTCATTGTATTTCTAGACTTTTCTATTTGCTTCTCTTAATCCTGTTATTTTAAAAAATAATAACAGCTTGCCTGAGATATAATTTATATACAAAAACATTGGGTATATTTAATACATACAATTTTATGAGTTTGAAGATATGTTTAAATCCATGAAACCACCAATATAATAAGGTAATAAACATATTCATCACCTTCAAAACATTTCCTCTGCCCCTTGTTTTTGTTTCATTTTGTACTTTATTTTTATTAAATTTATTTGTGGTGATACTGGTTAATAAGATCACACAAGTTTTATTTTTTAATATTTTATTTATTATTTATATTTAGACTGGAAGGTAGGGAGAAGGACAGAAACATCAATGTGTAGTTGCCTCTCATGACCCCCCTACTGGGGACCTGGCACACAACCCAGGTATGTGCCCTGACTGGGATTACAACTGGTGACCCTTTGGTTCATAGGCCGGAGCTCAATCCACTGAGCCGTACCAGTCAGAGCAAGAAATAGAGTGTTTTCCTAATGTTTATGTTTTCACAATCACTCCTTTAGTGGGGGGCTAGGTATTACTGTCTCAAGACCATATTAAGTTATTTACTTGAGACTTCTCAGGTTGTAAGTCATGAATTTAGAAAACAACAAAAATATATTTTGTATATATATATAATGTATATATATGTATATATGTGTGTGTGTGTGTGTGTATATATATATAATCCATAGTATATATTTAGCACATCTTCTTTACCCAATCATCTGTCAAAAGACACTTTGTTTCCATGACTTCCTAAAGGTCATTCAATTTTTTTCTGGTTTCCATCATTTCTCAATCTTACCTGGGTGTTAGCCCCTACTATTCAATTACTGGATAGTAGAGCTGATTTGTTTGTTTTTTTGTATTTTATTCAGTTTTTCTAGTTGCTTTAGGAAGGGATTTTTTTATTTTTTAAGACAAGGTACTGCATCATAATTTGGAATAGGATTCCTGTCTAATTCATTTAAAATTATTAACTAAAATAAATAATGGGGAAAATATTAGATCTAATTTTAATTACATTTAATTATTTTAAATATTAAGGTGCCTCAATATTCGTTTGACTTTTCTGACTAGAAGAGTTGAGGGGGGAAATTTGCTACATTTGATCTTTCCACACATTACTTCCTGTGGTTCTAAATCAGAAAGCTGAAATTTGTCTTTTGTGTCAGACTCTTGTACTTTGAAATGAATCATTTTGATAAACACTCCTAGTCATGCATATGTAAGCCAAGTACCTTTGCATTGTGTTGGCAGTGGGCCTACATATTTGCTGAGTAAGAAAAATGGCATATCACTAAAGAGGTTGATAAGTTTTTTCATTATAGTGTGAAAGGTTATACCAATTGGATAGTATGAAATGGGCATCTCAGGAGAGAGATAATTGTATATTAAGAAGGAATCTTCAGCATCTTATAGTGAAAGTCTGCAGAAGGAGACCGAGGGAAGTGAGGAACTGAATGTGAAGGTGCCTATGAAAGAAAGAGTCTAAAAGATAAAGGAAAAAATATGTGGCCAATGAGGATGTACCGAATATAAGGGAAAAAACAATGAACTGCAATGGAGTGGAAATTTGCTAGACGATTTTTAACATTTCATTTCTGCACTTTAATTCTTTAATGATATCTTCTGGGGTGACTATATGATATTAAATTTCCAAGGTGTTGTTTAATGCTGGCATTTTAAGTGGCACAGAAAAGCCTTGGAAGGTCAGTTCATAGCCAGAGATGAAATATGCATGTATCTTCAGGTGCTGTCTGTATTCCCTAGAATGCCTGGGAACTACTTGAAGTTTTGGACTGATTGCGCTAATACAAAAAAGTACTTGAGTTATTTTATTGTGATACAAAAAGAAAAGATAGAAAGGATATAAAATATGGACATACTCAAGTTCCAGCGTCTAGGAAATTAGGACCCAATTAGAGAATTACATAGAAAGAGGTTCATAAGAAGGCATTTTATATTTGAAGAAATAAGAAAACAATCTACATGTTTGAAAAAACGCTAAAATATGCAGTAACGTACTAAACAGTAAATATACCTACTTAAACTTAATACTCATTTTTTCTCTTTTTAGTGCCACCACCAATGATAGAAAACACAGTATCTTTGACGATGTTATACCTTTGAGAAAAGTAGTTCATATTGATAGCTAATTCCAGCCCTTAACTCCAAGTGCTCTCTAGAATGAACAGGCCTGTGGTTATAACTTATAATAGTAAGTTAAGGAGATTTTTAGCTAGGCTGTCTTCTGTGAACCACAAAATGGCAAACCTCTAAAATTCAAAAACTTCAAAGCATTGTTGGAAATTGATTCATACTACTTGAACAGAGATAAGTTTTCATCCCCTTCATTTGTTCTTCTTAAAAATCTCTGCAAATCTTAAAGGTATTTTTGCAGTTTGAGAAAATAGAGTGAAGTAAAATAAATAATAGCATTATTTTGATTTGTTCAAGATCCTGTATACTTTCATACTTCCATATGCAAATTACATTAAACCACTGGGGAAAACATTTTTTAAAAAAGAGTCAACCAAATAGTAGTTTCTATTATATATATATATATATATATATATATATATATATATATATACACACACATATATACATATATATACATATATAATGTAATAATTTGTCTATATTTCTAACAAATAATTTAAAAACAGTTTATTGCTTGATATAAAATATTATTTTTATTTAAAGATTCTAACTTTAAAATTCTACTTTTCTCTCCCAACATATAGTTGACATATGTATATATGACAGATACACATTAATCTAAATTTATATACTTATATTTCTATATTTTATATTAATACAAATGCACATAGATAAAATAAATATATAAACCATCTGTAGATCCCAAATTTCTACAGTTTTAGTTCCCAACATGCATTCAATTCAATACATGTATTAATTAGCCATTAGAATTGTGTTGCTGTGTTGAAGCAGCCATGGCCTTTGTTCCATGTCACTTGTGTTGGCCTAGGCTGACACATAGCTGCGAGCATGACGGATCAAAGTAATTAAAGTTCCAATCACTCACCTTTCAGGTTCAACATCAACTCAGTGAGCCTGCACCTTGAGTCCCTAGTATTTTGATATTGCAGGATGTATGAGGTGTGTCTGTGTGCTTGTAAATAACATAGAAGTGTGATTTCTTCATTGTGTTTAAATAATTTTTCAGAATTATTTAAAGTTTTCTTATGCATTATTAAATAGTGTGTATATATACATATACGTGTATATACACATGTGTGTATAAATAAATATATATATATAAACACCTTTAAATTCAATGAAACAAAAAATGCAAATGCAAAATAATTGGCTTAGATTAAAATTTGAGTTTACTACTGAAGTTCACTCTAATCACACTATGCCTACGTGTGAATACTAGCCTAGTCAATGGACTGTGTTCCACATTATTGTTTAACAGCTTCTGTTCTCCAGATGATAAAAGCTAAGATTTTACCTAGATTTACACTTCAGTGGTATAACCCACACCACATTCACACTTACCATGGGAATGTATTCAGTGACACCAATTAATAATCTCTGCCATCAACCCTTGGTTTTATATGCTGGCTTTTTCTTGTTTGATCATGCCCTAAAAATTTTTCCTGACCATAATAAAATATGGTAATAATTATTTTTAATATTTATACTTAGATATCATTTGCCAAAAATGGAGATTTTAATTATTTTTTATTTTTTATTTTTGTGTGTAGCATCTTAGGTAGAAAAGAAGTGTTTTTCTAAAAATCTAAAGAAAAAGAACCAAAACATTTTTCAATAGAAAAAAGTGCATCTAATTATATAACTATTATTGGGACAAAATATTAGATTCACGGAATTACTACTTTTACAAAGCATATCAACTAAAGAATTATATTGTTAACAGATTTATAGCAAATATAATGCAGTCATTGTTAGTATTTAATTAGTGTCATGAATTAATTTTTTTGATAGATGGCTTTAGGGTAATACATTTGTTCCAACTTTTCTGCATGAAACAGTATTTTTTAAAAATATATTTTATTGATTATGCTATTACAGGTGTCCCATTTCTCCCCCTCCCACCCACATTCCCCCCCTTTAGTTCATGTCTATGGGTTGTACATATAAGTTCTTTGACTTCTACATTTTCTATACTGTTCTTACTCTCCCCCTGTCTATTTTCTATCTACCATTTATGCTACTTATTCTCTGTACCTTTTTCCCCCTCTCTCCCTGTTCCAGTCACCTACTGATAACCTTCTATATGATCTCCATTTTTGTGGTTCTGTTGCTGTGCTAATTGTTTGCTTAGTTTGCTTTTGTTTTTGTTTTAGGTGTGGTTGTTAATAACTCAGTTTGCTGTCATTTTACTGTTCATATTTTAATCTTCTTTTTCTCAGATAAATCCCTTTAACATTTCATATAATAAGGGCTTGGTTATGATGAACCCCTTTAACTTGACCTTATCTGAGAAGCACTTTATCTACCCTTCCATTCTAAATGAAAGCTTTGCTGGATAGAGTAATCTTGGATATAGGTCCCTGCCTTTCATGACTTGGAATACTTCTTTCTTTTTGTTGTTGTTGTTAATATATTTTATTGACTATGCCATTACAATTGTTCTATTTCCCCCTTTTATTTCCCTCTACCCTGCACACCCCTCCCCCACCATTCCCCCCTTTAGTTTATGACCACGTGTCTCAAGTTCTTTAAATTCTATATTTCCCCTACTATTCTTGCCCTCCCCCTATCTATATTCTACCTACGGTCTATGATACTTGTTTTCTGTACCTTCTCCCCGCTTCTCCTTCTTCCACTCCCCTGTTGCTAACCCTCCATATGATCTTCATTTCTATGGTTCTGCTCCTTATCTAGCTGTCCCATTAGTTTGCTTTTGTTTTAGATGTGATTGTTAGTAATAAGTGTGAGTTTGCTGTCCTTTCACTTTTCATATTTTTATCTTCTTTTTCTTAGTTAAGTCCCTTTAACATTTCATATAATAAGGGCTTGGTGATGATGAACTCCTTGAACTTGACCTTATCTGAAAAGCACTTTATCTGCCCTTCCATTCTAAATGAAAGCTTTGCTGGATAGATCAATCTTGGATGTAGATCTTTGGATTTCATGACTTGGAATACTTCTTTCCAGCCCCTTCTTGCCTATAAGGTCTCTTTTGAGAAATCCGCTGACAGTCTGATGGGAACTCCTTTGTAGGTGACTGCCCCCTTATCTCTTGCTGCTTCTAGGATTCTCTCCTTCATTTTAATCTTGGCTAATATGATTATGATGTGCCTTGGTGTGTTCCTTCTTGGGTCCAACTTCTTTGGGACTCTCTGAACTTCCTGGATTTCCTGAAAGTCTATTTCCTTTGCCAGATTGGGGAAGTTCTCTTTAATTATTTGTTCAAATAAGTTTTTCACTCATGGCTGTTCCTCTTCCCCTTCTGGTATCCCTATAATTCAGATGTTGGAGTGTTTAAAGATGTCCTGGAGGATCCTAAGCCTCTCCTCATTTTTCTGAATTCTTGTTTCTTCATCCTTTTCTGTTTGGTCATTTTTTTTCTTCCTTCTGGTCCACTCCCTTGATTTGAGTCCCCATTTCCTTTCCATTACTATTAGTTTTTTGTGCATTTCCCTTCATTTCAATTAGTTTAGCCTTCATATGTTCCTATAATTTGTGACTAAAATCAACCAGTTCTGTGAGCATCCTAATCACCAGTGTTTTGAACTGTGCATCTGAAAGTTTGGATATTTCTTCATAGCTTAGAGTTATTGGCTCTGGGGCTTTGAGCTGTTCTTCTTGAGCCATAATATTTTGCTCTGTTCGAGTCTGTTACCTTTGTGGACCGGAGCCTTAGATGTTCACCAGGGCAGAGCCACCCAGGTCACCGGTTTGTGACACTGTATGTGGGGGCAGGGTCAGAGAGGGACAATATTGGTCCCCTCTGCCACTTCCCACCGCTGGGGTCTACGCGGTCTGTCTCAGTCTCACTGCTCACTCCTTTGCCGGTCATCTGCATGCGAACATGTGACCACGGTCAGCCCTCAGTGGGTCCGCTGGTTGCTATTCCACACCTGGGATCCGCCCACTGCCTGCATGGCTCTGCCCCTCTTACTAGTTTGGCTGAATGGTTCGTTGTTGTCAGACTTCCGTATAGTTCAATTTTCTGTGGTTTAGCTGCGTTTTTGTTGCTAAGACTTTGTTGTTTTTAAACTTGGTTGTGAGAGAAGGCAGAGTGTTTCCACCTACACCTCCATCTTGGTGGAAGTCTTGAAACAGTATTTTGATACTAAAAGTTATCCTGTCTGGATCTCTGGGCATATGGCATTTGGTGGAAGCCATAGCACATGAAAGTAGTATTCCCTCAACATGTGAAAAATTAATAAGATACCACTCTTTTCATACAGGTGCTTTGCTTTGGTAAAGTCATTGAAATTTCACCAAATACATTCGTGTTTTTTCTTGTTACTTTATTATAAAAAAGTCACTACAAATTACCTGGCTTTTTAATTAGGCTGAGCTTCCAGTCGCTGAAAACCAGTGGTAAAAGCTATGTTTGCCATATGGCTCATAAACTAATTGAGCATAGAGACAAAACTGGGAGATTGAAAACCAGTATAAGCTGTCTGTGCCTATGCCTGTGCCTGTCTGCACACACTCTTGTATCATCCACCTAATGATCACTCTATCTCACATTGCAATGTGTGGATGTAAAATCAAAATGAAAATAATCATCTGCTGTCATCATTATTCAGAAAATCAAGAATATTTTAACTAAAACTGTGAAATAGACTTAATTTTACATTAAAAAAACTTTTGAAATATAGGGTGGGGCAAAAGTAGATTTACAAACATTTTATGAAAATAAATTAATAAGACTATAAGAATAAAAACATTTTTGCATACTTAAAACTGTAAACCAACTTTTACCCCAACATGTTGACAATTGACAAATGTACTTAACAACATATTTTAGAGTTTCTTTATTTTAAAACAAAGAGTTTAATAATAAAGTATTGTGTATAAATTTGATAGTATATGAATCTGTATCTGACAAAATAAGCTATTACATAAAAACCTTACTTTTTACAGGTCCTCTCTCATCATTTTATATTAAATACTTGGTAATCATTTAAAATTAACTAGTAATATTTAAATATTTGCAAAACGTAAGAAGCATGTTAATTTAAGTTTATTCTGAGCCATTAAAAAAATATGAGAAAAAAACCACTCATTTAACTCATAACAGTGGCTCTTTTGTTGCTCCTCTAAAACTCGTATCCATACTTCTTTTTTGGTGTTTTATTATATCCACTATAACAGCCAGCATGGTATTGAATAGCAAAGTGATAATGAGGATCTCATTTTGCACATCTAGATAAAATTCTTCTGGGATTTTACTATGAATATAATGAAGCTCTTGATTTAGAATACATTGTCTTTATCACCTAAAAGGATTTCTTTCTTATTTACATATTTTTATTAGGAAAAGTTCAATTTTATCAAATGTGAGTTTTATATATATTCAAATATTTTTACAATTGTAATCAACCTGTTACAAATCTGTTAATAAATTTTCTATGTTAAATCATCTTCATATTCCTAAATTATACTTGGATTGAGTGTAATGAGATCATCCTAATATGAGACTCACTCTTTACTATCTTATTTAAGTTTTAAGCATTTATTATTATTAGAGATTGAGCTACAGTTTTCTCTTCAATTTTTTCTTCTATTTAAGGATTGAAATTATACTAATTTTATGTAATTCATAAGAGAGTTTCACATGTTTTTATTCACCCCTAAGAATGAGAACAAACCTCTATTTCTTCTTTCATTATCTCAGTTTTAAAATCCATAAAATAAAGAATAAAAAAATAGATACATGATAATACAAAATAAAGTTAAAGTTGATTTTGATGAAGAAATTAAAGCCAATTTAATAAATTAAGCTTTTCCATATTGCAATTATATCAGTAAGACATATTCAGTACTGAGAGTCTTCATGATTGCTTTATGGCAGCTGTTGCTATGAAATAACCAATAATATCAATGTAAAACATGAGAAACAAATATAAAACATGGTCTCAGATGACTTTTTCATTGGCACTTACTGTATCCTGGAAGTATACCAATTCTTCCAAATATCTGTGTACATTTATTAGAAGCAAAATGACATTTAGCTTTAAATTTTGAAAAAGCACTTACATTTATCATTGCAAAGGTATGATATCCTACACAGACTTAAAATTCATTATCTATTCCTACTTGCATGAATATAGTCTATCTACTGAATTTTAATATGTGGGGTACTAACAATTTAAATATAAATTACAACATTGATTGTTAACATTTAAAAAATAACAGATACCACTAAGTATATAATGCAAATTTGTGATCTTATGAAAGGAAAAATAAATACAAAGCTACAATTGTATGGTAATTGTCAAGATTCTTATCAATTTATTGCAACTCATTAAGGGGACCTCAATTAAAAAACATGTAACCTGAGAAGCATTAAGTATTTTAATAGTCTTCAGGTATTTTGGTTTTCAACAGGATTCAATGAGAAGAAAGATTAACACCTCATCTCAAATAAAAATTGTATGCCATAGATAATAGTGTAGCTTTTATACTAAATATATCTAAAAATGTCAAAGAGAATTGCATTCTTTCCACAATTAATGCCTTTTTGATATGTGAAGTACAACTTAAATTGTACTAGAATTATAGAGATGAAAATAACCAAGAACAATTTGTTTTTTCTAATGCGTGATTTTATACCTTATCTAGTTTCCAAAATATGCACATATGTGTAAATATGCATGAATATGTGTATTTTATCACATTATCTCTACTTTAATAACTAACTTGAAGTCACATTAAACTTGGCTATGTGGAGGAGTATCACTTATACATAGTCTGGCCTCTTATTTAATCTAAGAATAGTTTGAGGTTCTACAAATCTGATAGATTTTATTCTGACTTATTTCTAAATTTTTGATATAAGTTTTTGTTATGTGTGATGAGAAATATATTCTCTCTGAACTACCACCCTATACTTCTTCTCTTTCACAGGTACACCCGCATGCATGTACAGTCTCTGCACATTTTAACATTTCTATGGCCCTTTCTGTTTTTGGCAGGAATATGTTTTAAAAGGCACCAATTGTGTTAGAATATTGCTGAAGTTTGGATAAGACAATCATTTGGACCTCGAAGATCAAAGGCAGCAGAAAACTATGCAGACACACCTAAAACCTATGGAAATCTAAGGGTTGGATGACTTCGCTAAACCAGTGGATGGAGGAAATGGGGATCTGAAACAATCTTCTTTAGCTCTCTAGCCCTCCTGACATGTAAGCTATGAAGAAAGTGTGCTTCTTCTGGACACACTTTTAGAGGCAGGGAGACAATTGTTGGCTATGGATATTTTTGGCTTCTGTGCTACCTGTAGTCTCTGACAGCATAAACTTTTTGCACATGCATAATTTTAATAAGTAAAACCACTTAAAGCTTAAGTTTAATGTTAAAAATATAAATAATTAAGGGTAGTCATTAAGGGTATTTGGATACATATTTTTCTATATTTTTACCAACTTTTTGTGCATTTGAAAGAAAAGTAGTTTTTTTCAGTATTAGCTGTTATATAAACTCAACTTTTAAAAATATTTTGAGTATACGGAAAAAGCATTTAAATAAATTCATATTTCAGTTTTGTATACTTTTTTGTCATAGCAAAATTATCATCATAGACAATAGCAGAAAAAACACAAATGTTCATCTGTTGATGAGCAGAAATATTAAATGTAGTGTCTACATCTATATGATGAACTGGATAGGGAACCTATCCATGTGGAATGGCAAATGTAGCCCAGCCCTATTGGAAAACCAATAGGTATGTGTCAGCACACAGGAAGCCAAACCCATAGATCAGCTTTCCCATGGAAAACCAGGCTTGCATTATACATAGGCTGCTTTGAGGTTTGCTTTTGCTAAAACTCTCTCATCCTGAGTTGAGGCAGGAAATGCTTATGGCATATGTTTAGAGTAACTCCCTGAAGTCTGTGCTAATTCTCCCAAGGAAAGAGTATAACCAGAGCAATCACTCTTATCGTTCCCTTGCATTGGCAACATTCTTTCTTTATTAATCTGTAAGAAGTAATCAGTAATATCCTTTCTTTTGTTATCTGTAAAAAGTAATCACCTAAAGCGTACCTGAGCATAATGAATGAAAACCTTCTTTGATGTATACTGTTAGAAAGCCAATAAAAGCCTGTCAAGGCAAGGGTCAGGGTGCTCTCTCTCTCAGAGTGGTCGTGCATCATTTTTCTCCACAGGACTTCAGTAGTCCATGTGAATTCGTTTGTCTCATCCACAACACTGCAAACACTGCTGGCCAGAGTCTGCATCAGAATGCTATTTGACAATAAAAAGGTGTGATGTATGGATATAAGCTACAACATGGACAAGCCTTGAAAACATTATGTGAAGTGAAATAAACTAGTTATAGAAGAATACATTTTGTATGATTCTACATATATGAAAGGTCCAGAATAGACAAGTCCATCCAGACAAAATGAATTAGTGGTTTTCTATAGTTGTCCAGAGAGAGGACTTGCAAATGACTTCTAAAGGGCAGAGGGTGTTTTTTGTTTTTTTCATTTGGGCTTGTCATAAAAATGTTCTCAAATTATTTGAAGTAAAATTTGATTTTAAATTTAACTGGAAAAAATTGAATCACAGGATTTTTAATTCTCTCTGATCACCATTCTATTTTCTATATTAGTTGCTATGTTCATGTATAATTTCTGTGGATGTTCTTTAAACTCCTTGTTTTTTCTAAGTTATTGTAGAAATAGTCATTTTTTCTCCTCCTACATATCATTGTGGATATTCACTGTGTTGAATATCCAAATTCAACTGAGCAAACTTTCCTAACTTTGAAAAAAAAATACATAGATGACGTATATAATGATGATTCAATGAAAAACACCGTGGAATCTCTTTCTGTGCATATATTTACCTTTTATTAATTATAATTCAAGATGAGGTCAGATGTTTTCATTCACTTCAGTAGTCTCCTTGTTGCATAGTGGTGCTGAATGCCCAGTATGGTCCTGGTGACCCAGAAAGTGCTTGTCATTTAACACTGTGTGTACATGTATTATGCCCCTCTTTACCATAAAGATGTAATAATGGCATCGTATCAGTTTCTTAGGCCTGCCACAACAAATCACTACAAATTTGGTGGCTTGAAAAAACAGAAATTTATTCTCTCACCATTAAGGAGGTCAGAGGACTGATCAGGTGTTGGCAGGGACGTTCTCTCTCCAAAATCTCTGAAGAATAGTCCTTCCTTGTCTTTTTCAGCTTCAGACAACCCTTGGTACTTAATGGCTTGCAGAAATACAGCTTCTAATTTGGCCTCCATTTTCACCTGGCCTTCTACCTGTGTGTTTCCTCCTCTTATAAAGATAGCTGTCACCGAGTTTAAAACCCAGGCAAAATCCGGAATGATTTTATCTTTATTTACAATTGTGAAGACCCCATTTTCAAGGACAGTCACATTCTAAATTCCCAAGAGACAGAAATTTTGGGGAAACTATTCAATCTACTACATGCTTAAATGTTTAAGTAATGAAACTTGCATAAGTCAAAACATTGGTTTGTTTCCTTTCCCACCATTTATTGATGGTAGGATTTGGGTCACAATACTTAAAACCGTGAACCCCAAGATTCTCATTGGAAGGTAAAAAATAAGGGTAGTGATTCCTATCTCATAAAGTTGTATGAGAATTATAAATTATGCATATAAAGTGCCTATATACTCTCATCTAAGAATAAGGGATATTTGATGAATGGGAACTTAAACATATAACTTGTCCGAGGTAAAATTTTAATAATATGAGTTTTAAGGCTCTAAAGTCAAGGCTGTTAAGTAAGGCTCTTACTTAAAAATATTTCTTTTCCAGAGATTTTATTCTTCTGATAGATGCAAAATTGCATTAAAATGTTAAGTCTACTAGGACACTATTCAGATAAGATCCCTTTTGTGAAGTTTGTTTATATGTTTATATATTTATATTAATATTTGCTATAGTTTGTCATTATTCCATTCAGAAAGTTTCTAATGGCCTCTGACTTCACTCAGTGTCTATCATAGGTGTCCCAGTTGGAGGGCTTATAGTCAGGGCACTTAAAATAAATATTAAACAGTAATATTTGATACAATCGAATTTGACTAATTCTTCTGAGGTTTTCATAGTGATTTAATTGATACATTTCTGAGTGTGCATATTTTATAATTTTGTTAATTAAACTATCTCACAATTATTTTCATTGCTTTCATTCTTTAAAGCATCATTTTAAAAGAACATATTTATTGAACTTCAAGATTTAGTAAAAGACACTTTATTTAATAGTGTACTTTTTATACATTAAAACTGATATAGTTGTTAAAATGAACTAAATCAGCAGGTATTAACATATATAATTAACATGTATAATTCATAAAATTAAGTTTAGTGACACAAATTGAAAAAAGAAATTATGCACAATTAATGAGAAAATGGCAATGCTGCATATTACTTATGTTTATAAAACTGGTACATTATGAAAAATGAATGAGATTGGGCACACCATAGTAATTACTTCTGAGGAGGTCAGATGGGGAGAGGAATAGGAGTGTTAATATTTTATTTGACAGAAAAAAAGAGAGATTTGTAGTAAATATTGCAAAATATTGACTTCTTTCTGTTACAGTATTTGCTGTATATTTTATACGTATATATGATCTTCTCAAAAGTGTGACATTGATTTAGCCATCAGATTCAAGCTATTCTGCTAGCAGAGCTCCTTGTCTATTGAAAGCAAAACAAGGGAAAGCAACAACTCCCCGCAAATAAAATATAATTATCTGCAGTAATTATCAACCTAAATCATAAAATGTTTCTTCTTTGTTAAAAGATTACAAATACAATGAACCAAAGCCTTCTCTGAATTTTTATAAAAAGGCAAAAATGCCAATGATTTTCACAACCCTTGTGTTGTGTCTTTCTTCTCTTTCTCCAGCCATGCAGTCTTACACTTACTTTGCACCAGAGCTGAACTATGTCAAGCCATGAGCACCTCTGATCTCAGATAGGGTCCCAATTCAGAACAACATGTGTTCATAAGTTGGTGTGGTTGGGGACTGACCTTCTCTGCCCCTCTCTTCTACAGAGTATGAGTGGGTGTTTGCACAAACACTGTGTAGAAATTTATCTGTGGACTTAGAATGAAAGATTTGAGATTTTGTGAAAAAAATGAAGCAATGCTAAGTTGAGCAGAAAAATGAAGAGAATTTGCCAATCTGGGACTTGGGAAGTGTTATGGATATACTATTTGCGTCCTTCCAAATCAAAATTCAAATGTTGAAACCCTACCCACCAATGTAATATATTAGGAGGTGGTGCTCTTCGGAGGTAACTAAGATTAGGTAGAGATTATGAGTGCGGCGGAGTCCCCACAAGTTGAATTAATGCTTTTACAGGAATCAGAGAGAGTTTGATTTCTCTCTCTGCTCTCTGATTTGTGAGAATAGAAGAAAAAGTCATCAGTTTGCAACTTGGAAGACACTGCAGAACTCACCAAACTACACCTTGGACTGCCACCCTCCAAAGTTGTGAAATACACATTTCTGCTGTTTATAAGCTATCTAAGGTATTTTTGCTATAGCAGCCCAAGGTGCCTAAGACAGGAGGTACAAAAAAATATAACCCTGCCCTGACTGGTGTAGCTCAGTCAATTGAATATGGGCTGTGAACCAAGGGTGGATGGTTAGATTCCCAGTCAGGGCACATGCCTGGGTTTCGGGATAGGTCCCCAGTGGGGGTAACATGAGATGCAACCATACATTGATTTTTCTCTTCCTCTTTTTCTCTCTCCCTTCTCCTCTCTCTAAAAATAAATAAATAAAATCCTAAGAAAAAGAAAATGTAACCCTAACTATATCTAAATAACAACCTCAAATGATTCCAATCAAATGTATCTCATTTATGTATAGAACTAAGTTAAAAAATAAACTTTATATTTTTCTAAATTTATTTAGATAGGCTTTGATTATCAGGTTTGAAATAGAAACTATAGAAAAAGGTAAATTATAAAATTTCTACTTGTTTAAATATTAAATTTAGATTTTAAATAATTTTAAATGTTAAAATAGTAAATGACTATTTAAGAAGGTGTAACATTCACCTTCTTGTTACAGAATTCAGGTGGCAAAGATGATGGAAGTCTGTGTCTTTTCACTTAGATAATAATCCTGTTATTGGCAAGCAAGTCCTAACTGCTGGGATCATACAAGGTCTGTCAAGAAAAAAATCATCCATTGTTAATATAATGAAAACAGTTTACATGGCATTGATGTATCCTCCAGCCAAAGAGAGTACACTGGAATGAGCATGTGTGAACAATGACAACTTCACTGTACCAGTCAGTGGGGGTGGTAGACATCATTAAATGAGTATGTGTACTGTGTGGCTGTCAAATTCAAAATGATTGAGTGAGTAGGGCAACAGTTCTGAATCAAATTTTGCATTAAGCTTAATATTCCTCCACGTAAACTATTTTGATGATTCAGAAGGACTTCAGGGATGATGCAGTCAGTACAGTGCAAATAAAAGTGTGGCACAAATGCTTCAAAAATGGTAAAAAATCTGTTGAAAGTGATCCACATTTTGGAATGCCCGCCAAAGGCCAAACACCTGAGAATACTGAACACATACAGGATGCAGTCAACAAAGATCATTGACTGACAATGTGAGAACTAGAAGTTTATAGGGAGACTTCAAAACCATTAGGTCTGAGTTTGTGATACAGGATCTTGTCATGAAATGCGCTGTGGCAAAATCCGTTCTGCAGCTTCTGCTAACAGGGCAGAAGGAATGTTGTGCTACCATTGCTAGTGACATGATTCACACTGCTATCAATGAACAAGACTTCCTCAAGAAAATCATAACTTGAATGGGACAGAGGTGTCATTGCCCTCTATACAATGTTTCTTGTATCTTGTATCTTCTTCAATAAATGTCTCAATTTTTCATAGTACATGGCTGGATACTTTCAGGATATACCTCATAGGTCTGAATTATGATTTAATGTATGGAACAGCTGATTATTTGAGACTCAAATCTTCATGGTTAATTTTGTGTTAGCAAAGAAGAATTTGATCAAATTAAGAATATTTATATATATGTATATATATTTGAACAACTCATTTACTCTGCAATTTACTATCTGATTCAGGAGAATACCAGTCTAGAGCTTTAAAAACTTGGTTTGAGTCTTTACTAGTGTAGCTCAGTGGGCCAGGCATCGTGCTGCACACTGAAATATCACTGGTTCAATTGCCGGTCAGGATGCATGACTGATGTGAGTCAGGTTCCTGGTTGGGGGCGTGCGAGAGGCAATGGACTGATGTTTCTTTTGTGCACTAATATTTCTCTCCCTGCTTTTCCCCCTCCCTTCCCCTCTCTCTGAAAATAAATAAATAAATAAATGATTTAAAATCTTATGTTTCAATCTCATTGAATAGTTTATACTGAAAAAAAGTGTTATTGAATAGTTGAAACAAACTCAAGGACATTTATAGACTAGTCACAATACCTGATTTAGAATGATCTTGAACAAATTAATTTCCACATTTTCTGTGTCTTCTGAAAGCTAATCAAATTTTAAGTGAGTGGGAAGAAAAGTGGGAAAAAGCATAGATATAGGTTGGCCACACTGGGTCCTTCGGGAAATCTATTGAGCTAATGAAAATGTTTATTAAGCCAACTCTAATTTCCTTTAGAATTGCCTTTAAAGATTTCTTGAACTACTGCCTGTCAAACTTAGCATTTTGGAAAACCACTTAAAAACTATTTTCTGAAGATTTCAAAAATCCTACCATGCCTCCAACAGTGCTTTTTCTTTTCTTTTTTAAATCGAGATAATAT
This sequence comes from Artibeus jamaicensis, assembly GCF_021234435.1. Taxonomy (NCBI): domain Eukaryota; kingdom Metazoa; phylum Chordata; class Mammalia; order Chiroptera; family Phyllostomidae; genus Artibeus; species Artibeus jamaicensis. The sequence goes on from NW_026521904.1 coordinate 3,139,402, forward strand.
CATAACTTTTATAATACAAAATATATCTAATAGCCTGTAATTTCTACTATTGCTGTAGTAATATTTTCCTATGTGTTTTGTTTCTCTGAAGAATAAGAACGCACATGCATAATTTGAGAGTTATTTCAGTGGAAGTTTTTAAAACTTTTTATGTAGTCTAAGGTAAGGATTCAGTAATAAATGAATTTAAATATATTTTATATCACTTTCTGTTTAAAATTGATAAATTAGATATAAAAATGACACCTGGCTATATGAACTTATAAAATGTGTTAAAGTTATAATTGTACTACCAAAGGACATTGGCATCAGTAACCAAGGCAGAAAGAACTTAATCTACCTCTACCCATTGACTGACTCTCATATGCCTCTCCACCTTCTACTCTGGTTCTCTCAAAGTTCCTCAAACCAACCTTCTCTTTCCAGTTTCTGTCCCTTTATGTTTGCTCTTTCCTCTGCCAGCAATACTCTTCACATGGCCATAAATTCACATTAATCCATCACCTCACATAGCTGCCTCCATCAACATTTATATCTCACATAAAGTGCCATTTCTTTAGAGAAGAATTCTATGGTCACGTGTCACTTGTGACTGTCTGAAATTATTGATTTCTTTATGTGCTTATCATACGTTCTTCTTTCCCCTCAAAACCCCCTCTCCCATCCAAATAGAGTAAACTTAAGGAAAGCAGGGGTCTTGCCCCTTATTTGCCATTCTATGTAACTAAGTCACTAAACAATGCTTGGCACATATGAGGAGCTCAATAAATATTGTTGATCCACAGACTATTTTTAATAGAAATATATTATTATATTATTAAATAAACTTAAGAACTACCTCTGTCCCTGGCTGCTGTAGCTCAGTGGATTGAGCACGGGCCTGTGAAGCAAAGGGCTGCTGGTTTGATTCCCAGTCAGGGCACATGCCTGGGTTGCAGGCCAGGTCCCCAGTGGGGGACACATGAGAGGCAACCACACATTGATGTTTCTCTCCAACTCTTTCTCCTTCCTGTCTCCTCTCTCCAAAAATAAATAAATACAATATATTTTTTTAAAAACTACCTCTGTTGCTTTACTTAATCCTAATAAATTTTGCTTCTACATTTTCCTTATATATAAATATAAATTAAAGCAGGCTTTTATAAATTTAAATTGAAAAGCTAACAAAGTGATGTTACAGAGATTCTACTCACATTATGATGATGGAAACAAAAGACCAGATAGCACATTGCATTTTTCTTAAAATCACACTAGCTAAAATAAAATGGGACTAGAACTCTGCTCTACTGGTTCTTTGTTATTTTCACAAAACATGCTGAAACCTAGTTAAAAAGCTAAATGAACCTTCAACCTGTTTTTTTTAAGTGAAATAGTAAAAGGACATTGGATCAAAAGAGCTGACTTTCATTCTCTGTTGCATTTCTGACTAGTATTGTAATCCCAAAATATTCAACTACTCTGAGATTCAGAGGCTGTAAAAAGAAATCATACCATTTCTTTAAGGCTTAAGTAAGAAAATATATTCAAAGTGCTGAAAGATTGCATGATAATAAATAGTCTTTCAGTATATGGTATTTTGCTGTCATCAGATTAACCATTGAGTTAATTGGTATGGTTCTCCTAGTTTTAGCTGATTGGCATCCAGAATTGCAGCTTTCTCCTTCCAGATCTCCTCTGCATTACACAACTGGGAACATACCCGTTACTGACTCAGGTTATGCCTTTGAATGCTTCCAGTTACCTCCGTGGCTTCATTTAAAGCACCATGAAGCCCCTAAATTAAATAGAAGTGGAAGGTATAAAGATTATTGTTCATTAATTACTTTAATTCTTATTTATTAGCCCTTTGTTTTTGCCCCATTAAATTTCAATCAAAACTACAACTGAAGGGAAGAAAAGACAGTGGCTCCCACCCTGTGAGGGACTGGAGGAGGCTCCCTGAGCAAAGCCTCTTTGGTTGCCTGACAAAAGGTGCCAAGTGTTAGTTAGCAGGAGCAATTCTCCTTCTTCTGGGGGGATTTGGCAGTGCTTCTGTTATCAGTTCTTCAGTCTTCTTGACATTTGAACTTCCATTAAATGCTGTTATATATCAAATACAATCTAAATCTTCTACAAAGTTATGGAAACATTATCACTTGATAAATTACTTCCTTATTATGCAATACTACTATCATCTCTTTGTTGGACCTATGGCTGAAAGATAGATGAATTAGAGTAAAATGTAGAACAAATGAATGAGAAAGATATAATATTTGGTATGATCTTCAGAATTTCTGCATGGAGTAAGTATTAGTAAACTATACACAAACACTTAGAACAAAAGAGGAGGCATTTATTTTTTCTCCCAAGGTCCTGTATATTCATAATCTTTTTCTTAAATGTGCATCTCTTTTTGCATATAATGTCACGTGTGATTGCCATAACTAGCAAGAGACTCCAGTTACTTGCCAGTAACTGCCGTTACCTTGCAAAGCACTGTATTTCTAAATTGAAGACTCATAGGGTGAAGATGGCTTTAAACTGAAAAAGACTCAACCAAGTGTCATAGGTAATGATTTAGTGCAATTTACTTTGAAAATATTTGATAAGTGATAACAATGGCATAATTTTGCTTTTATATATTTAATGTGCAAACTTTAAAGTCCCCCCACCTGTCCCCACATTCAAGCATCCAGCTGCTGGGCTGTAGCCAGGCAGCATTCAAAGGCCACGGCTTCAATTAGTTCCCCCCTACTTAGAACAGGTACTTATTGCTGGTAGTGGTAAGTTAATCAACTATTGAGTCCATTAAAGAAGTAATTAACAGCAGGAAGGGGAGTTACTTTAAAAGATGTTGTAATACTTAAGGTTAAGTCAGGTCAGCTTACTTACAATGCACCAAGTCTTTTGAAAATAGAGTCATCTTGTAGCTCTTCTAGCTGGTGAATTCTGCTGAGTTATTTGACATAATCAGTTAATATGGTCGTTCACTATTGCCGTGGAGTGGGTGGAAAACTCAATCAATTTTTTTAAAGAAAAAATTTTTGTAAGGACTACTGTATATTAAGAAACAAAGTGTTTATAGGAGAGGGAAACAGATTTAAAGTCTCTGATATCTTAATAATAATGCCAAGATTATGTGAATCAATTGTTCATTTAACTAACTTTCCTTGTAGCACCACCCTGCAGAAGGGTAAATGCATATAAACTATATTTTGACAATGTCTGCATGTTCTTTGAATGATTCTTGAGTTTGATGTTTATTATGCCTCTGAGGCAGTTCTTTTGCTTGGGAACAACTTTGAAGTTTCAATGGAAATCAATTGATTTGATGATTAAAGACACAATTATTCTATCAGTTGCACATTTTCTGGAATGTATATCTATGGTCAAATTGCTCAAAATAGTACATACTACTTAGAGATTGGAGATGTTTTATGCTTGGAGATGTCTATTGCTAGCTCTGAAGATGTTTTAGACCAAGTGAAATTTGTTCACATATTCAGAAAATCTCTTTTATTTTGTGCATTTATTAGTTTCTATAACAAAAGTAGTTATATAGTGTTATTCTATTTTTTCAGGTTAAGAAATCTAGGTACAACAGAATCATGAAACTTGCTCAAGTTCTCAGGACTTTTTCTTAAGGTTTTCTTTCTTTATTTATTTTGAGAGAGACAGGAGGGAAAAAGAGAGAGAGAGAGAAACATCGATGTGCAAGAAACACATCAATTTTTGCCTTTTGCTTGCCCCCAACCAGAGACATGGCCACCAACCCAGGCATGTGCCCTGACCAGGAATCAAACCAGCAACCTTTCAGTTAGCAGGCTGGCACTCAATCCACTGAGCCACACCAGCCAGGGCTCAAGTTCACAGAATGTTTAGCTGTCCTCTCGAGAGGACATTGATACACTGATCTTAAATTACTTGTGTACACTATTAATGACTGGGTTATGGTGTTAGTAAAAGTGTAAACTCCTATTGTAAGGAAATTTCTACTAGGCACATAATTTACTTACCCCTTTTAGTCTTAGTAGAATAAAGAAGCACGTATGTTTGAAATTCCTTTACCATCTGGTGTTATTTTAGAAGGCCTGCTGGAATATGTTAAGATTTCATCTCTTCTCTGGAGATCAGTATTAAAACTATACACTTGGTGCCCTAAGTGATCTTCCTCTTTTCATTGCTTCTCCCCCTTAACTCTGACACAGTTATTTCTATCTGTAAATCACTTTCACACCTAGGTGATACTTATGCATGATTACATATAATATATAGTTATTCATATATGTGAATATGAATATATGAATATATGAATATATATGAATAACTAGACAGATTTTAATGTGGTCTAGAATCAAATTGTTGGTTCTCAAATTTAGAATCATCGGAATTAATTGGAGTGCTTGTCAGATTACTGGGCTCGACCCTGAGGTTTCTGAATCAGTTGGTCTGGAATGGGGTCTAAGAATTTACCTTCCTAACAAGTTCTCAGGTGATACCAATGCTGCTGATGGAGAGACCACACTCAGAAGAGCACTGGTGTGGAAGAAAGTAAATTTTTTGGAAATGAAATGTCCCATAGGGTAATTAATCATTATACGTACAATTTGGAGCAAGGTACTTTATTTCTATAAATCTCAGTTAAATTATCATAAAAATCTAATCTACTTCACATTTTACCTTGGGAAATTTAAATCAGTCAATGCATAATACATGACATTTTTTAAAGTATTTAGATACTCTCTTCTGGAGTGTTTTCCTTAGTGATTTATAAAAATAATTTTGTTCTATTAGATATCCTCTTTCTTTGTCCATTAGGTTGCATGTTCTTTTGAAAGTTTTTCATTCTTACTTATTTTATTTTATTGACATGTTCTAATCATGAAGATATATTTCTTGGTAGTCAAAATAAATATATTTTTTGTGTTTTCTGCTTTTATTTGATCACTGAAGAAAGCTCTTGCTTTAACATCAGACACACATACACTCATAAGCTTATCTAGTTAATTTCTGTTTTAATATCTAGTATTTGATCAGTGGGATGGTATGTATGTAATGTGGTATATGTGTGTGTGTTGTGTATTTATGAGAAAGAACCCAAACCTAAACCAGCTCCTAACTAGATTGACTCATGTCCCATAGTAAGGATCTGACGGAAGAAGACCTGTGCTCATTTCTGCCAAAAAGAAGTAGTACTTACTTACTGTAGTCCTTACCATTTTTCTACAAAAGATATTTAATCAAGACTCATGAGGCACGCCTAAAAAAAAGAAAGAAAAGAAAAATAAGGCACTGTCAACAGATAAACTGTTTTTTGAAGCTTAGCAATGACCATGATATGAAAACTATTACACAGGGATTTAAAATAACTATGAATAACATTTTAAAAATCTAGTGTAAACATGAGTAAACAGAAGAGGTATTTTATCAATGACATGAAACTATAGAGGGAGCTAAATATAAATGATAGATATGATACCAGTCTCAAAACAACAGAATGACATCTGTAAAGTACTGAAAGGAAAAAAAACTGTCAGATAAGGATTCTATACCCAGTAAAATTTTATCTAAGACAAAGTCAAAGGAAAGATTTGTTTCAAATAAACAAAATATGAGTTAATGTATTTCTAGAAGACTGCACTATAAAATATTCAAAAGAATGTTCATAGGCAGAAACAGAAGGATTTCAGATTAAAATCTTGATCTGTTCAAAGAACTGAAGAGTGGCAGAAATGGCTAAAACAAATATAAATAGAAAAAAACTATTTATTTTTATTGCTTCAAATTTATTAATGCAAAAGGAGTAATAATATACTATGGGGTCATACATTGTTTAAAATTAAAATGAATGACAAGAATAACATAAATTATGGGAGAGCAGAAAAGAACACATTTTTAAACATTATACATGAAGTTGTATATCATAGATTTATATTTACATATCGATGCATACTGCTCTATGTTTAAATATATATATATATTTAGTAGATATACCACTATGACATATATGTAGTAATGATTTTAGCATTTCTTATATACTTATGTGCTTTTTGTTACAATTTTTTTGTAAAAGGTGTGAGTTAAATTATTTAGTTATTTTTTCAAGATTTTATTTATTTATCTTTAAGGGGAAGGGAAGGAGAGAGGGAGAATAATATCAATGTATGGTTGTCTCTCATGCATCTCCTGCTGGGAACTGGCCGGCAACCCAAGCAAGTACCCTGACTGGGAATCAAACCATAGTTTGCAGGCCCACGCTCAATCCACTGAGCTACAACAGCAAGGGCAAATTCTTTTGTTATATGACATCTTATTGCTTTTATTCAATTTTCAATTGATTTTATTCACTTTTAAGTTGGTATTATATTTTTGTCATTGAATAAACTAATGTTTGTATATTATACATTCCATTTTTATTTTTCTGTTTATATCTTATATTTAGAAATCCATGCTTAGTTTTCTATATCATTTTAAGTATATTAATATTTATGTTTTTCCTCAAGTAAGCAAGAACTTTCACTCCTACTAACTCCTTACCCTCTTTTTGTTCTGCTCCTAATAATACTTTCTAAAAGTTAAATTCTGCATTATTATGGTTGTTATTTTTATATTTTAAAAAATCAGGTCTTATTTCAACAATAATAAATTTTCCAAATTACTAACACCACTCTGTAATATCTTTAAAGTTATTTTTAGAACTACATGTTCTTAATACTTACATTTCTAAATAAATTTTTATGTAAGTTAAGTTCCTTAGACTGTATTCATCGCTTGTCTTTTAGTTGTTATTGTTCTGGATATAAAATGCTAGGTTCCATGTTATCCTGCTTCAGTATCTTGAATGTATGCCAGTATCTCTGGCTTTATCACTGCTGTTTCGGAATCTTATTTCAGCAAGATTATTTCTTAGTAAGAAATTCTTTTGAAAAGATTTTCAAACTATATTACAAAGGGTTTGTATTTTCTTTATTTTTTCTTGTATGTCATGTTTTATAGCTTATGGAGCTTTTTTGCATCTTATATCTTAATCTTCCTTTCATTTTATGACATTTTCAGTTATGATTTCCATAGTTATTTCCTACCCTTTACATTTTTTTCTTTCAGGAACTTTGGTCACACATGCTGACACTTCTATTTCTAGTAACTCTTTTAATTCTTTTATTTTATCGGATTTTGTCTGATCCATTTTGTGGCAAATTCATTAACTTGATTTTTTTAGTCCACACGTTTTGTCATTTGCCTATGTCATTTGACTATTCAAACTATATATTGAATTCTTTATGTCAATAGTTATTTCATTTAAATGCCTAGATCTCTGCTTGTATCATCTTTAAAGTTACCTGATGCTATTTTATGGGTTTTTTTCTCTAAGGATATAGTCTGTTTTAAAATCCGGTCTTTTCTGCACCACTAAGTCTGCATTTTCTGCACTAGGTTGTTCCGTGTGCTCTCCAATTTGTAAAACATTTGTGATCCCGAGTTGCCTCCGTAATTTACTTTATGACTTCATACTGCTCTGGAAGTCTCAACTACATATTGTATGCTTTATATACAACTAGCTACATGCTTTCCAGCTCTGTGATTTAAAGCTGGGTGATACGAGATGTTAAACTGCGGCTAACAGGGCAGAACTTAAACTTTGAATTTGTCCCTATTAGGAGAATTTAGGAAATAAAGGTGTCAGGGATGGGGAATCTCATGGCAAAGACCTATTGTTATAGACTATGTTTTATCTTCTCTTCTTTTATACCCCACCAGATGGATGTCCCTCAGGCAACTTCCTAGTGCCTCTGCCCTGACTATAGTTCTTTCCAAAATAATATCCTTTAAGTTTTAACTTTCTAATAATTACCTAGCACATGGTACAGCTGAGTGATTAAAGGAGGAGGCCCTCAGAGGCCCTCAAGAGGCCAGTGTCTGCACATATTTTAGGAGCATTCTTTCCAGCTGGGTTTGAGGATGGACTGGTGTTACTATGCAGCTCCAGCCACTAGTGTGGCTGCTTGTTCTATGGTAGGATGGGACTAGCAGTGTCCAAATACTGAAGGACAGTGAAAAGGTCTCAAGTAGCGAGTTCTTCGCCTGCTTATTTTCCGCTCTCAGCACCTACTGGCTTTCTACTAAATGTCATTGTTACGGTAGTGTGTACTCTGGAACACACCTTATTTCTTCTGTCTTTTTCTTGAGGGTTTTCAAACTAGTGTGTGACTTATATGTTAATGAAGGTTTCGTGTACATATTTTTGAAGGCTGCTGTTGAAGGTTTTATATATTCGCACACACTTTGCTATTTTTATAATCAATGAAGATAAACTTTTATAATTTTCTGACAAAAGACAAAAGATACACATTGTTAGAGAGATTTTTTCCAAACACACACACATAATTCTAACATCCATGCTGCTATGAAGGGCAATTATACTGTAAACATAAGCTGTAAATCTGAAGCAATTGTCCATAATAAAATCATAAATAACTTTTAGTTTGGACAAATGCAATTTCTAAACCATTTCCTTTTAAAATATTACAAATCACATTTTTTAATTTGAAATTACAGGCTATATATTTAATGTCTTTAACTTTTTAATTATATTAACTACCTAATTGTACTTATTAATTTAATTTTAATGAAAATTTTAGGGTTTTATTAAGATTTGAATTATTTTTTACTATCTTTAGTCTGTGTCCTTAATAATGTCTTTTGAAATTTTCTCTGAATAATTAAAATAATTGAAAATATTAAGAAAAATATATAAGATTTAATATAAAATCAGGCAATTATGAAATAAGATCCTCTTATATGCTTCTTAGCTAGACTAAGATACCATTGCTGTTTTAATTGAGGTTTTGAACTTATTCAACTTTTGAAAATCTTTACATGTATATATTATATTTCAAATTATCTCTGCATGTGTTTAAAGGGCGTTCCTTTTTAATGCACAAAATTTATCTTGTCCTCACTTATGAAAACATGATCATGTTCATGCAAATTATAATAGCACAGTTTTTACTAAAAAAGATTTTACAAATAACCATTGCTTATGACTTTGTTATGATTTTTCCCTATTAATTTAAATAGTAATAAGTTGGTGGAGTTAAGAGGAAAATTGACTTTTTTCCTTTTTAATATTTAGATAGAGATTTATTACATCTTCTGGATGTGGCCTATTCACGACTGCTTCTCAATGGGAGGGAAAATAAAAAACAAGAATTATCATCTCCCACAGAGATATGCTAAATGAAAGGTGCTAAGAGATGGAGAAAAAATGTGAAGGATTAAAAATAATGCTTGGCTGTAAATGTTTTCTTTCTATTTTTGCTTATTCTTTTTGAATTATGCTTCATATTATTTGGATATCCAGTTTTCTTATGGGTGGCAAGGAAGTCAAATTGTATTTTAACAAATAAAAGAAAACATAGAAAAAAGGCAGTGAAAACATGGCTCTGGGATAATATACTAAGCTTGTTTGTTTGTGAGATTTGGGAGCTTTGTAATTTAGAAAGCTCCTTGTGATGTATTAATTAAATGAAAACAGGAATGTATTGTGTCCAAACAGTGCATATATTGAGAGGGTGCAATGTGCTGGGAGGGCCTAAGTAGGCAGTTGTCTTGTGAAATCACAATGAAAAGACTTGGGAGGAAAAGGGCTTTCCGAAAATCGCACCTTTTGATGTGTTGGTGACATAAAATTGATGGAGGTAGGTGGAATAATGACTTCAAACATTAATCCTTCCTCTCTTCAGACAGGCAGTATCTTGAGATGCTCATTAGGGCTTATTTGGAAAGAAGATTTAGCAACTTCCATTTTTTTTATCTTACACAAAACTGCTAAGTATTTTGATATATACATGATTACACCACTGAGGAGTTCTCCAGAGCTGCTAAGTCTGAGGAAGCTGGTCAGATCACAGGGCTTGCACTCCAGGAGAGTCTATACTGTTATAAAAGCCCTGATTCTAGGCTCCTAGGCACTTCTGATGCCATGGTTTTTAGAGGAATGTCGCCAAAAATATAGTCATGTAGAGGAGAACAAAGACAATGATTTCCACCTGTGTGTATGTATTAATAGTCGACAAAAGCTTTCCCATCCACCTTAAGGAAAATTACTATCTGTCATGTTTAATGTTTCCCCAGGGAATAAGATTTTCTTTTCTATCTGCAGCATTTGTGAGAAAGTTACATATGTGACAAAGGCATTTTCTGAGCTAATAAAGATAGCCTAGCTGTTAAATGAGTCACCACACTATCAAAGCCTGGATAATGAACAACTGTATGGTTGATCCTCATGGCTTCCCTTATATTTCAGTTTTAACTAGGACTGCACATTGATATTTGAATAAGAAATCCACTCTTTATGTATATAAATACATATCACTTATCATGATTCTTTAATACTCTAAAAGATCCTCATGCTGTACCATCATGCTGTAGCATTTTAAGATTAAAAACACCAAGAAGAACCGAGATATGTTTAGTATTAAAACGTATGAAACTAGGTGAAAAAGAGAAAAAGGAAAGGCCTTAAAAAACTGGCTGTCAAAATTTAAAAGTAAGCAGGTTTTAAATTGTTGTTTGTGCTTCCAGAACAGCAGCAGAATTACCCTTGTCTCAGACCTTGATCGTGAACCTGACCAGTAGAGAGAGAATGGAAGTTTCAGAAGTTATCCTTCTGTGAGGAAATGGCCTATCTGACCTAATTGTGGGGTCTTTTTCTCTCTTTTTCTTCATCTCTTCTACCACTTGGAGGAAAGCTGCATGGGAAGCAAAAATTCCTCTTCTCACTGTGTTTTACACATTGTCAGAATTTATTAACACAGTATTTTCAGAAGAATGACAGGGTTATTAGACATCTCATGGCAGAAACTCAAAAACAATTTCACATTTTCTTTGGTCAAAAGTTGTAAAATTTTCAAGAATCACAGAAGCAAAAATGGTCTTCCAGTGCATATGTTAAGTGCAGATCTGCCAATATGATAGAACTTGAGCTTGAGAGAGAAAAAAATGGAGAGTCAAATGTATAAAGTCATATTATGCATTAGCATGTGTGGGGTAGATGCGATTATAATTTATGATAAACCAAGGAACACAAAAATGTATGAATAGTTCATTTTTATTTGGAAGGCCTACCCTATGCACACACCATATGGAACATGATCTGTGTCTATACCGTTCCAGAGAAATCAGTTAAATATTTCAAAAATAAAAAGAAATTTCTAAAATGCCATTAGTAAATCGATAGCTTCTTTTTTCCTTTGGTATACAAAATACTGTCTTAACCTCTTTTATTCTAATTTTGACAGATAGTATCATTGAATCAATTTGACTGATATGTATAATGTTAAGCACCATGGATAAAAAATAAAATATTCTATTGCCATGCTTGTAATGTAAATTAGTTTTCGTAACTTAAATAAAAGTTATTGTATTTCTTCAATTGAAAGATTATATATAGCTTAAGTTTTACAATTTGGTTTTTATTTTATTTTTATTTTATCCCCAGGTTGCTATGTGTTTATGGTGAACCTTTTTTTTAACATTGTATTCTCTGGATTAAAATATATTGCTTTTAAAAATATGAAAAAATTAATCTGTAGAACAATGAAGCAAGTGGAAAATAGACAAAACACAGGTTACTCTTCAGCTTGCATGAGAAAGGAGGAAATACTTGTTATATAGATATATATTTACATTTATATTGACATATTTGCCCAGGTAGTTAATCCAATAATTCAGTACACATTTAATAAGTACCTATAGTCTTGACCACATATCTGAACATTTTGACAAATACCAGAAATACAAAGATAAATGTGACTTAGCCTCTGTCATCAAGAAGTATGAGACAGAAGGAGGAAGATATAAAAATATCTGTGCAAAGGAGTCAGGACAGTATGACATGAGGCTGTGTGCTTCAGAGTGAGGTGGCAGCAGGGGTGTGAGCAAATCCTCCAGGGCTGATAGAGATGGAGATGATCAGAGAAAATTCAGTGAATGGGGGTTTTGTTTGTTTCTTTGTTTTTGAGTTGAAATCTATGGCAAATGTATGATGAGAGAAGAGAGGGCAGGACAGAGAGTCATGTTAGTTTTATCATTCTGGTGTAGGGAATAAAGACATACTTACAACTTATAGGATGAAATAAAAAACATACATAGAGAGAAAATCTCAATATAGAATGATTGTTAGTTTACATCTGCAGTTAAGACCAATCATCTGACAAATTTACAAAATAATTGATTTTCTCTTGGTATCTAAATTATAGCTCTGCTGCTCATAATCACCATTTACACCAGGTACCCAGACTTTCATGGTACCACCTGGGCAATACTCTGTCAGTCTCCTTCAGATCTGCTTGTGTTTTGATTCTCAGCTCATCCCATCTCTTCTGCTTTGTGCTCCATTGCTTCTCACTTAGTGGTTGATGAAAAGCAATCTGATAAGTTAACTCTTACTAAGGTTTAATTACTTAACAGCTTGATTATTAAATCTCCAAGGGTATTTGAATTTTGAATAGAGGACTCTAGGATGTTAAAAGTCTTAATTCAATAGAATTAATTAGTGATTTTTTTTTTTTTTAGTTAGAAGACATTTGATTGGGGCAGGAAAGATGACAGAGAAAAATAATTTAGTAATACTTCTTATGTTTAAGGAACCACAAGCTCAACTAGAAACAGTATTATTTTTGGAGTTAAAATCCTAAATGTACCATTTTCTTTCTATAAATGATTACTTTCGGCAAATCACATTGTCTTTAAATTTCTATTTTCTCATCCTTTTAATAAAGATAATAACAGTTATGCTATCAAAGTTTGGTAGGATCATATAAAAAGCAGGTAGACTTTTTTTTTGTAAAGTCTAAATGCTTAATGTTATTTTATTCACAAAAATTTAGATTCATATGCATTGAAATGAATTTTTATTCCCAAATTTGTCCTAAATCAATCAAGTACCTGTAAGGACAGCCACTAGCAAATAGACTGAATCTGTAATTAACAAAGTTTATGTTGTGCATGTATATATGAGCTTAGTAAATATATTATTGAATGTTAAAATTTTTTAAAATCAACAAAACATGAAAAGAGAAACTCATGAGCAATAAAAATTACATGACGATATATTATAGATTTAAGAGTGGTTCTAAGAAAAAGAATGAAAAATTGATTTATTGATTGATTGATTATAACCATGAAAGTAAGCAAAATGGAAATTCAAGTTGTTTACAGAATCAAAAGATATATATGTAAAAATATATCTTAGCATACCTGGTATATTTAATATTTAGCAACAATAAAAGTAATTATTTCAATCTTATTTTTAGAGTGGGACAAAAGAATTCAGCATCAGTGCATAATTATAGGTAGAATAAAGTAATACAATCTGTTAGATTTTGGGAGTACCTATAAACATTTACCATGTATATATGACCTGACAGTTATTTTTACTGTTTTTAACTCGTTTTTTAAAGTTATTATTATTTTTTTTTTAACCAGCAAAAGTTTATTTAGAAAGTCACAGAGGTAGAAGAAGTGAGCCATGGAAGAAGTGAGCCAGCTGGGCTGTGTGAGCTCATGAAATAAGTTACAGAGTCAAAAGAAAGAACATTGGAGCTTAGGAGAAAGAAAGGCAGTGAAAACATACCTGGGGAAGATAGGAGGAAAGGCATGGGCATGCTTTAGAAGAAATACGTAAGGAAGGTCCATTTTAATAGTGATTATTTAGAGACAACTGAATATCTATCTGTAGAGAAATGTTTTTAAAAATCTTGACATTAAAAAGGGGGGAATGTGTCAGGTAAAGGGTGAACCCCAAGAAGGGAGAGTGATGTTGAAAAGAGCAGCTACCTAACAGAACTCACTGTTTCTAAGCAGAGGAGACTGCTATGAGAGCACTAAAAAAAAATGTATGCCATTGAGTATGTCCATCAATAACAATAAGGAAATGATGGAAGATTAGGAGGGGAAAAAAGCAAATTGGATAAATGTTTTTATTAATAGAAAGGGGATTTGTGGCTTCTAGAGTCAATAAGCGTGAGGTCTATTCCAAAAATTATATCATAGTTTTTTATGTATGTGTGTTGGTAACATTTTTATATGTTAATAAGACATATTGTGACTTAGTTGCCTGATTTGTTAGACTGGTAGGTCAAATAAATGTCTCACACACCCTATATTTTCATGCAAATAGGCATTTGGTCAAATCTCTAAGATTGTTGGGGGTCACCAGAGGAGTAGAGTCTTAACAATCACTTAGAAAACTTCTCTGGAATATGAACAGAGGACACAGAGATTCTGCTAGTAGAATAGGCAGAAGTATTAAAATTGTTACTCTTCAAATATCTAGAGTCTGCATGCTTAAAATGAGTAACAGATTAAGACTTGGTGGAGAAACTTAGATTTTCGAATTAAATTTTGATTCAAAAGAGAAAGAATGAAATGTTGAGCAAATGTATGCACACGTATTAAAGAGAAGATCTGGTGACTCAGTGAGATGTTTTAGAGACTGAACTTTTCATTTTTGACAAGCCTTTAATGATCTTTAACTTCAACTAGACACAAGGAAAAAATACACAGCATGCTTGTCAGTAGGCTCCCATTCTCAAACTGTGGCGTACATTCTCAGTCAGCCCAGAGCTCTTCCTTAGTGGACTGATAGATAGCCTTCAGTCTATAATCTTTATTTTTTAATCCTCACCCAAGGTTATGCTTATTGATCTTAAATAGAGGAAGGAAAACAGGAGAGAGAGAGAGAGAGAAATATTGATCCGTTGCCTCCAGTACAAGCCCTGACCAGTGATTGAACCCGCAACCTAGGTATGTGCCCTGACTGGGAATATAACCCACAATCTTTATGGTGTATGGGTTGAATTCCAACCAACTGAACCACCCAGCCAGGGTAATCTATAATCTTTATAGTGTCCTTTAATTTACATTTTAAATAGCCATTCAAATATCATCCTGCCAGATGATATTTGAATCTTTACATATTCTATTAATACCTCATGATATTAATGTTAGAATTATATTTTGTCATGTACAATAGAGGACATTATGGCCTCCATTTATTTATATAGAGATAAAGGGGGTCAAATGTTCAACCAACTTTGCAATGCCTATTTTTATAACAAATGATGTTGATATAACCCTCAAATCTCAACAGAATCAGCAGACTGTATATTTTCTAGACAAATCAAAGCTACAACAATGCATTTTTACATTTTGCAACACAACATAAAGCCTAATAATATCTGAATTCTACAAATACTAGACCAATCTGCAAGTATAACATTCTTCTCTCCTAGCAAACATCCTGTGAATTCATAAATATTTACATATTACAAGTTATAATTATGTAGCACTGGGGAAAAGGGAAATGTAACTGTATATTTATATCTACAAGAATATAAAAGAACATCCATAAATTACCAATGTGCATTGTTCTAAGAAGGGTACCTACTGAGCTTTTGTTTCTTAAGGCCAATACATAAGACAAGTTTCCACATCACCCCCTCAGTGGAATAAAAATTATAATTGTAAGTTTGAATGACTACTGATTGCTTATTATGGTTTCTATTAATAGTTGTAAATGATTATGTATGAGCACATCATTGTAGGTATTTGATAATGTAGAAGAGAAAGTTTATATTGCTACAGGGATAATTCTCCTTAGAAACTGACAAGTATGTTTATAAAAAATACTGCAAAGTATGTATTTGCCTTAAAACAATAACCAAAAATAGTGCAGTTAAATGTTATCTTGTATTAGTTGGCTTTCCATGGTAAATTCTATATCATAGATTAGTCTGAACACTAATAAAGTTCTGCTAAATAGAATGGGTGTAAGTTTAGAAATCTGTTTTGCAGATCTTAGTTTTGAGTTATCCCAAAGTTTTAAAAAATAAAAACTGGGAGATGTTTTCTACACTTTTGCATTATGTTTCCCCCCCAAAAAATCATGATTTACATTCTTTTCTATTATTTTCATGCTTTCCTTTTCTTACTACTTTCATACAAAATATTCCAACAGTTTTATTACTTCATGACTGCACTGTTATATGTATCTCTGCAGGTACATTTATATATGAGACTGAATTCATATGTAATAGTCTAATTTCCGAGATTGACAGCACTTATGTAGCAGTGACCTCCAGTCATCTGATCAAATTTTGGGTTACTTACCAGCTATAATCAAATATATTCTCATCTCTTATTTGAACAAATCCTACAGAAATTGAATACAATTTTTTATGAACACTAGCAATATGTTCACTTCACTGATAATTTTGACATTAAAATTCCATCTTAATAATCCCATCCTTCAGGCTTTGCAGACTCTTAAGGTATTAAAGCAAAAATTATCCCAAGCAGTTAGATTATAATGTATTTAAAGATTAGACATTTCATGTTGAATATTAACTGCTCCACTACTCAGGAAAAAAGACTATGCTGATTTTCTTCTATAAGTTATACAATTCAAAGGCCAGCTATCTAAGTTTCAAACTATGTTATAGGAAAGCATACTTTAAAATGGACCGGAATGCTATATAGGCTTTTAAAGATATATGTAATAAATGGCATATTTAGGTAGATTAGAGAGACTTACAACAATAAAATATATAGTTTTGTTTTCAAAAATATTGACTAGGGCAAATGCTTTACAGACAGTAAAATAGTTAAATATAATAGTTAAATTCTCTAACTTAAAAATTAATTATGAACCTTGATCCCAGCTAGTAAATAAGTCATTTACTTACTAGTATACCCTTTATTATGTGGAATGAGAAAATTTTTTAAAAATGTAAATTAGCAGATGAGAAAATGACCTATTATATTGTTTATCTGGCTGAAAGGGAAAATACAATATTATCTATTATGCTACTCTATCCTGGGGAGTCTACATGTGAATTTTTTCATAAGAATGAAAGATTGTCCTATTTTTTAACTGATCTCAAGAAAAAAATTTTGAGCTAATTTATACATTTCAAAAGTAAAATAATTTTTTCTAAGCTGTTTTTTTTCTCATGGCCATGTTTCCAATAACATATAAAACTTCAGTATGATAAACTTATTCATATACAGTTTAAAGAAAGTGCTGTAGACTAAATGTTTGCTCCTTGCCCCCTTCCCCAAATCTGTGGATTAAAACCTCGACCCAGTAAGATGAGATCTTGAGGTGGAGCCTTTAGGAGATGATTAGGTCATGGGAGTGGAGGAGTGAGGTCAGAGCCCTTAAGAAGAGATCCCAAAGAGCTGAATATGCTGAAGCCTTGATCTCACTTAGCCTCCAGAATGTGAACAATATATTTCTTTTGTTTATAAGCCATCCAATACGTGGCATTATTTTACAGTAGCCCAAATGGACTAAGATAATAAACTTGAAAATTAATAAAAAATGTATCTCCAGTAGCTGAATCCTACCTCTATCACTGCTGATTGAAGAAGAATGCTAACTTAAAAATGAACAGAAATATCCGTAACACATACCCTTTTGCACAGTATATTACAATGACATTATCTGAATTTGTACCCATTAGTAAATAAATTCTACTCTGTAAGCTCCATTTCCCCACTCAAATAAGATAATGATTCCACATGTTTTTGTGTGTGTGCATGTGTGTGACAAATATATAATGTGAAATTATTTTATTTTATAACGATTTTAATTCATTCGAACTGTTAATTATATTATCTTGGTTGGGGCTCCAGCAAAAGTGTGTTCTAAGACTACAGTGACAGTGTAGCTTGTTTATTTGGGAGGTTGTAAGGTGAAGCACCTGCTCAAGAATGAGAACTGCAGAGTAGGAGGAGAGATGTAGTTTTCTGCTTCTGCATTGCAAACCACTCCTCAATTATCAGGTGACAAGGACAACCACTTATTATATCTCATAATTCTGTGTTGACTGACACCAGCTTCTTGGTCTCACTTGGGACTTCCTACAGACTGCAGTCAATAGCAACTTCTGCTGGGTTAGTAGGACTGCTGGATATTAAGAGCTGCTGGATAGTAGGACTGCTGGATATTAGGAGCTGGCTTGTTGTCTCTGTAATCTTAGAGCCTCTTATTTTTTATCTGACCTCTCCACGTGGTTTCTCAATACGATGTTTCCAGAAGTAGTACAATCAGCTGTGTCTCATGGCATCTCAGGGTTTCAAAAAGTGGGAAAAAGGAAGCAAAAGAGTCTCTGTAACATAGGCTTCAAAATGCAGTTTTACTTCCATTGTTTGAGGTGGGGGTGTTTTGGATCCCGGTAGCCACAAGAAGTGAGTCAATACATTGTAGGTAAATGGAGAGGTTTAGTTTGGGTAACAGGCTGAATCCTCCTGAAGACAGCTGGGATATCTGTAGAACTGCCTTAGAATTACCTCACTGTAGAGGTATAAAAGCTGAGTTATCTACCACCTCCTACCTGACATTGTTAAAGGGGTGTTTTTGCAGGACAGCTTCCTGGCAGATAGGGAGGCCTGCCAGACATGTAGATGTGCAGCCCATGCCCGAGAAACTCCCCTTAAAAGAAGTTGTAGGAAATTTCAGTAAGTTGACAGAAGGCATGGGAATACATAGTCCTAAGAGAATAAGGGATAAAGGTATAAACCATATTTTATAGCTTTCAAATATAGCAAAATGAACACTCAGCCCAAGGAATAAACTTCATCAGTATCTTAAATGTCATTTTGTTTTTTTATTCATAATTTCCTTTTGTCCCCAAAGAATAGCCACTATGATAAATTTTGTTTTAATCATTTCATTGTTTTAAAATATGTTTCTCCTATGAAGTTAGTTTGGTAAAACTTACATTGCTTAAATTTACTTATTTTGCAAATACATATATTTGAAGGAATACTATGCATACTTTCTGTAACTTGTCTGTTTATTGTGCATTGTTTATCTTATTTATGTTTATGCTTAAAACTAAAGTTTTCTTTTGGTTTGTTTGTACTATGGTATTTTGTTATATAAATATACCACATTTAATTCATTTAATTGCTGAACAATGGCTTTCCTGGAGGCCAAAGAAAACAGAAAATCATGTATTCTATTGTTTTATTTGGGGCTAGCATGTAATCCCAGGGACAGTACCAGTGAAGACAAAAGAACAGTGAGACAGGGGTGGAGTATAAGCAAATGAAGTGGGATAATATTGAGCAGAACTTCAAAAGGAAAGTCATGCAGGATATCTCTAGGTATGTTGAAATTCTCTGCTGCCTCTAAGAATGTCTTGATGGTGAATGGAATAAGAGAAACAAATAATTTGCCTACTCCTTCCTTTGCCTTTGTTCGAATTTACGTCAAAAGGCACTAAATTGCATAGGCCTTCTGAGTTGGTTCCGGGTTTCCTACAGAAAGATGCAAGGGAGCCAGATTTCAAACATTGTGATGCAAGTATTCATAGATGTGCACAAGGAGTTTTAGAGCCCTAACCCCTCATGGGTTCTCATGGGCTAGGCTTTGACACTAGAGATTTCATATCACTTTGTTAAATAAATGCTTACAGCGGGTTTTTAAGAGATAACATAAAGTTAGAGGATTTCCAGTGCATTTATAACTTGTTAAAATTGATCATGATTGTCTGTTCAACAGTATTGAAAATTTTATCTATTAAGATATTATATGACTTACCTCAAAATGAATTGCATCCTTATACCATTAGCTATTGAAACAACCCTCAATTTTTTTAGGTAGAAACAATTTAGATATGGTGCATTCCACTTTTAATGCACACTTGCACTGGGATTGCTAATATTTTAAGATCACTGCTTTCATGTTCATGACTGAAATTATTTTGTCACTTTATTTACTGCTCCGTATCTGAACTGGGGTCAAATTGAGTTAAGCTCATACAACCAAGTTGATCTACTTTTTCCATTCCTAGAAAAATTGCTAGAACTCACTTATAAATTTGTCTATGCCTCAGTGTTTTTTTTATGGGAAGATTTTTTTTAAACCTACTGATTTAATTGATTTATAGATATGTGAATGATCTGGTTTCTATTCTTGGTATTTTGATATATTTTATTCTTATAAATTATTATTCATCCTACTTTTATTTTTGTCGTGTAAGCCAGGAATGTTCAACTCACAGCCCACGAGCCACATGCCACTCAGGGTGGCTATAAATGTGGCCCAACACAATAAATTTACTTAAAACCTATTTTTTGCTCATCAGATTTTGTGTTTTTGTATTTAATGTGTGTCCTAAGACAATTCTTCTTCCAGTGTGGCCCTGGGATGCCAAAAGTTTGGACACCCCTGTCCCTTGTATTATCAAATTGATCTGCATTTTCTGTAGTTATAAAATATCTTTATTGTGAATGTTATTTATTTTTCTTACTTCTATTTTTTATTAATATAATAAAGTTTGATATTTAATTTTTCGAAAAAACATTTTCCACTATTAACTTTTTTTATATTTTGTTTTCTGTTTCATTAAATTGTGAAATAAAAATAATTTCACAATTTTCTACTCTTTATTCTATTTTGCACATCTTATTCTGTTGTTTATTTCAAAATTTCTTAAAAATTTCAATGCTTTGTTATTTTCTGAATATTTAGTATTTTCTATTTTAAGGTATTAAGACAATAAATTTTTATGTAACATCTGTTTTAGCTGTATCTCATAAATTTTAATCATAGTATGCTTGTAATTGTTAGTTAACAGTAATTTCTAAGTATATTACTGTTTTTATTAAATCATAATTTTAAAATGTTTTTTCTCTAATGTATGTTTTTTGTTATTTTAAATTTTTATCTTGTTGCCATTGTGATCAGATAAGGTGCTCTGTATGTCAATCAGATTAACTTTGTAAGTAAAGCATGTGTTTCTCTAGCATTATTTCATATGTATGGTATTAGTATGTATGATCCGATGTTTGATACTTTGATCATTGAACCTCCATTTATGATGCATACTCATTATCCTGTTCACCTCTATTGTATTCTTAGTCACTTAAGTCAGTTTGTCTAATTAATTAGTGTGGAACTATGTTCAATGTAAGGGTGATAGTAAAAGATTCCATTTCACCTTATAATTATACCAGTTTCTATTTTGTACTATTCTGTTTCTATTTTAAAGTTATATTATATGTATAATTTAAAATTATTGTAACATCTATTAAATTAAAATTGTATCATTCTGTAAGTTTACTCAATGTTTTATAATGGTTTTTGCCATGACTCAATTTTGTATGATATTAATACAGATTCTCATTTTTTTAGTAATTGACTGACCTATGTTTATTAATGCTTTTAACCTAAGTCATTCTATGTTTTTATCTTTTATGTGTATCAAGCTTTTTTTTTTACTGGAATGCTTATCCCATTTATATTATCTTTGATTATATTTATTTATTTATTTATTTATTTATTTATTTATTAAAGATTTTATTTGTTTATCTTTAGAGGGGAAGGGAAGGAGAGAGGGAGAGAAACATCAATGTATGGTTGCCTTTGTGCATCCCCTGCTGGGAACTGGCCTGCAGGGAACCAGCCTGCAACCCAGGCATGTGCCTTGACTGGGAATTGAACAGCAATTGTCTGGTTCACAGGCCGGCACTCAATCCACTGAGCTGCACCAGCCAGGGCTTATCTTTGATTATTGATATGTCTGTATTAAATTACATCATATTACTATGTATCTTTTATTTGTCTTGTGTTTGTGCTTCTTTTTGACCCCAAGCCCCCTTTTTGGTGGAGAGGCATCTCTTTCAGACATTGTTTTAAATTTTCATTTAATTTTTCCTTTACTTTTTAGAAGTTATGTAGTCTATATTTTAGTTTCTAGTTATTTGATACTCATACCTAACCAAATTTAAAATTAATCAATATGTATATGTGGTTATGTCAGGTTTCTCCAGAGAAACAGAACCAATAAAAGATATAAATGCATTTGTCAAATGTGTAGTATATATGATATCTGTATGCATACATGTCTGTGTGGATGCATATGTGTACATGTATATACTTGTGTCTGTGTATATAAAGACATTAACATTTATTATACAAAAATTGGCTCCTCTGATTATATAGGCTGAAAAGTCACAAGACCTGCAGATGACAAGATAGAGACTCAGAACAGACAATAGTGCTGTTTTAATCTGTGTTCAAGAGCCTGAGAACCAGGGTAGCCAATCACATGTGAGTCCAAGTGAAAAGGGTGGGGAAGACCAAGGTCCCAGTTCAAAGACACTCAGGCAGAGAGAAAACTCTATTACTCAACCTTTGTTCTCATCAGGCCTTCAACAGACTGGGTGAGGTAAAGCACTGTTAACCCTATAGGGCAATGCCCTTTGCTTTACTCAGCCAACAATTCAAATGTTAATCTCATTTAGAAACAGTTTCACAGGTCCAACCAGAATAATATCTAATCAAGTACCTGGCCCCCTGTGGCCCAATCAAGTTGATCTGTAAACTAGCCATCCAATTACCTTTACCTGAACAATATAAGGCACTTAGAGTACTTTAGTAGAATCATCTAACTTGAAAAACATGTGTTACTCCACTGTCTTTTTTGTTTACCCTCAAATCAGATATTGTTGTAATAGTTTTGTGTTGTCAAACTTTGTTCAGATTTGCCCATACATTTACCAATAACACCATTCATTCTTTCTTATTTGATCTGGATTTTTGCCCATGATCTCTTTTTTCAAATCACTTTAGGGAAATTCTTTTGGTGGTCAGTTGGTTTTTGTTTTGCATTTTATACTTTTATTACACACCTGTTCTTAAAAGTTATCTTTTTCTAGGTATTTGGTTAGAGATGGCTCAGGTTTTATTTTTGCATCACATATTTTTTTCTCTCTCAGCATAATAAAATGCTAGCCATCAATTTAAATGTCATTTTATTTTTCACTCTGATTCTCTTAAAAAATTAGTATTAGTGGTAATAGTGTTTTAAGAACCATCTAAGTTTATTCGATGGTCTCTATTTAGGTGTGAATTTCTTTCATTTATCTTACTTGGGTTCCATTTGAATTTGAATTTCTAAATATGTGGGTTGGTGTATCTCACAATTTATGTGCAATTATTAGTCCCGATTACTTTAAATATTGCCTCTTGCCTCTGGTTATCACTTCTTAATGGAAATAAGGAGTGGAAATGAGAAGTGGAAATGTTAGAGCTGTCTCGTTCTGTACTCCATGTCTCTTAGATTCTTCCAATCTCTCTCCCCCTCTATCTCTCTCTGTTTCCTCCCCAATCCTCCCCATCCCAGCTAATTTACACTGGATTTATTTTGCTCTTTGAGTAGTTAAAATTAATTTTAATGATTTTTCTTTTGTAAGAAAAATATTTTTATTTCTCCCTTTTATACCTACATTATAAAATTTTTTTAATATTTCTTATTGATTATGCCATTACAGTTGTTCTATTCACCCCTTCATTCCCCTCCACCCTGCACACCCCCTCCCCCACTGTTCCCCCCTTTAGTTTATGACCATGTGTCTCAATTTCTTTAGATTCTATGTCTCCCCTACTATTCTTGCCCTCCTCCTATTTTCTACCTACCATCTATGCTACTTATTTTCTGTACCTTCTCCCCCCTTCTCCTTCTCCCACTCCCCTGTTGCTAACCCTCCATGTGATCTTCATTTCTATGGTTCTGCTCCTGATCTAGCTGTCCTCTTAGTCAGCTTTTATTTTAGGTGTGGTTGTTAATATCTGTGAGTTTGCTGTCCTTTCACTGTTCATCTTTTTTATCTTCTTTTTCTTAGGTAAGTCCTTTTAACATTTCATATAATAAGGGCTTGGTGATGATGTAGTCCTTGAACTTGATCTTATCTGAGAAGCACTTTATCTGCCCTTCCATTCTAAATGAAAGCTTTGCTGGATAGGACAATCTTGGTTGCAGGTCTTTGGATTTCATGACTTGGAATACTTCTTTCCAGCCCCTTCTTGCCTGTAAGGTCTCTTTTGAGAAATCAGCTGACAGTCTGATGGGAACTCCTTTGTAGGTGACTGTCCCCTTATCTCTTGCTGCTTCTAGAATTCTCTCCTTCATTTTAATCTTGGGTAATGTAATGATGATGTGCCTTGGTGTGTTCCTTCTTGGGTCCAACTTCTTTGGGACTCTCTGAGCTTCCTGGATTTCCTGGAAGTCTATTGCCTTTGCCAGATTGGGGAAATTCCCCTTTATTATTTGTTCAAGTAAGTTTTCCACTCATAGCTGTTCCTCTTCCCCTTCTGGCACCCCTATAATTTGGATGTTGGAACGTTTAAAGATGTCCTGGAGGTTCCTAAGCCTCTCCTCATTTTTTTGAATTCTTGTTTCTATATTCTTTTCTGTTTGGTTATTTTTTTCCTCTTTCTGGTCCACTCCTTTGATTTGAGTCCCAGGTTCCTTTCCATTACTACTGGTTTCCTGTGCATTTTCATTCATTTCAATTAGTTTAGCCTTCATATGTTCCTCTAATTTGTGACTAAAATCAACCAGTTCTGTGAGCATCCTAATCACCAGTGTTTTGAACTGTGCATCTATTTGGCTATTTCTTCGTCACTTAGATTTATGGGCTCTGGGGCTCTAAGTTCTTCTTCAGCCATGTTTTGATCTGTTCGTGCCGGTTTGGCTGAAAGGTTCCTTGTTGTCATACTTCCGTGAAGTTCAATTTTCTGCGGTTTTGGCTGCGTTTTTGTTGCTAAAACTTTGTTGTTTTTAAACTTGGTTGTGGCAGGAGGTACAATGCTTCCACCTATGCCTCCATCTTGGCGGAAGTCCCCTATAAAAATTTTTAAGCTTCTATGTCAATTCCTTAGACATATCTTGTGTATAATTGTTTTATAATGTATATCAGATAATTATAGTATCTGAAATATTTACTAGTGTCTTTCTACTATCTGTCCTTGCTGTTGCTGTCATTTTCGGTAGCTCATTTGTATGTGTGTGATGCTTTTATTATGATAACTGCCTGGCATTTTCCTTGTCATATCTTGATAAGTGTTTGTCACCTGTATTGAAATAGAGTTTTTTATGTAATATCTATATTTTCACAATCATTCCAGTGGGAGGTACCACTGTCTCAAGACCATATGAAATTATTTACTTGAGACTTCTCAAACTATCAGTCATGAATTTAGAAAACAAAAATTTTGAACCCAGTTTATGAATTTCAAGGGAATAGTGTTTCCTCCATACCCAGTGTCAAGTGTGAGACAGGCAACTTTTCTTACAGACCTGTTCTTCTGGGGTAAATTATTTCTGATTCACCCTTCTGATCTAGTCTTTGGCTTATGAAAGGAGATTATTCTGTTAAATTTCTTCCCTCAGTTTTTCCCCCTAGGATTTATGTCTCATTTTCTGTTTCTTGAGCAACCTGCAAAGTGGAAGCATAACACCTTCAGGGATTGACAGATGCCTTCTGGACGGAATCTAACTTGGGCACATACTTATTATCCGGGATCCCTACATTTACTTCATATGTTAGTTTTGTAGGGTCCTTTCTGTCATGTCAGCTTGTATATGCATTTAAAGATCACATTTGTATTCATTACAAAAGCTTAGTTATTTAAATGTGGGTGGGAGTGTTACACACCAAGGTCATGTAAGAAAAGCTGGCACAACATTACTTGTTTTAATGGAAAGAATTTAACCTAAGGAATTGCTTAGACAGGTTTTGGAATACAGAGAAGCAGAACAGAAACACAGAAGTGATGCAGGGATAGAAACAACTGAAAAGAGCTGCCACACCCAGGGCTGGGGAACAAAGAGAAGATGGTGGAGAAATTCATAGGAATCATGCTGCAGACCTGAAAGTTCTCTTCGAGAAAAAAAGGCTCCCCGGCTCAGAAGCTCCTAAATAAGCACCCTAGAGAGTAATAAATCCAAATCAGACCCCTAAAGAGAGGCGTTAGAAGGAGAGGGGCTGTGTAGTTAGTTCCTGCATGTCGAAAACCTCAGAGAAGCTCTCTTCAGAAGTAGAAATCATGTTTCTGAGAAGAGATTGCTAGACACCTAGGGCTAGTATTTTTGAAGAAAGGTCACATACTGGGTGTGGGGATTTGGGGAAAAATATTAGAATCTAGAACTCACCATTACTGCTAATGTAAGGAGCAGTGGTTGTCATCATGTTAACAGGAATAGGAATCAATGTAGTGAGAAGCATTTCTTCTCCTGTGTGCAAATGTCCAGCCACTCTTTAGCACCTCTACTGAGAAAACCTAGTAAGACCCCACTGGATTTGCAGAAATGGGTCTGTAGAACTTTATTCTTTAGGCCTACTATTCAGAAGGGCTGATTTGAAGTTAGAAAATATTTATCTGATAAATAGCACTGAAATAATATTTATATATTGTTTAAAAAACATGTTATTGGTCAAATTTCTATGGTTATTATTTTCTGAGAATATGACTAAATACATCAGTTAAATTAGTCTCATGGTGGAAAAGTTTTAAAATTAAAAATTTTAATATACATATAATTTCCTAATTTTAGCTTGTAGTTTTCCTTCTTACTGTTTCTCATTACTACAATATAATTTTTGGATATCACCAACCAGGACAGAAATGTAAGCAGAAATGGAGGCACCTACTCCGCAATATTGAGTGGGAAGTGCTCACAATTCCCCCACTACTCCAAAGCAATGGTCACTGGGGAATGACTGGCCTTCACAGATAGAAGTCTGGGAACATCGAAGTCTCAGTGATATCATGAGTTGCTATTAGTGTGGTTAGGGCATCTTGTTTATGATTGATTCAGGCACACTAACTTTCCAAGGAAAGTTGAATTATTTCTGACACACTTACCTTTCTTATATTTTCTGCAAACGTGTATTCTAACACAAACAAACTTAATTTTGTACTATTTTAAATATTTTTTAAATTAAATGAGCTTCTATTGATTACATAAAAAATAAATAATAGGATAAGTTTGGTTGTCATTTGCAACTACAAATTTAGTGATCAAAGATATTTTAGTACATCCCCCAAATGTTGTATTGACAAGACCATTCTGTGTGGTTTCAGTAAACCTGAAAGCCAAACGTTTTCAGTGTAGACAAAATTCTTGTTATGTATAAGAAAACACCTCCTCCAGCATAGAAACCATTTTTGATATCATTTTGTGTGTTGATTAGCATATATACATCCCAAATCAAGGTGTATCTTTATGTACCCACCAGGAATATTTTAAAATATTTATGAACAAACTGAAATTTGTGGGAATCAGTACATATCTTAGATGCTTACTAATTAAATTAGTTTATAGACATATATACCAATATAAATTCATTTCATTTGCATATATGTATGCAAAAACTCACTTTATGCTGTGAAAGATTGCCAACAGGGAAAAATTTTGGAGTTTTATTTATTTAAAGTTTAATGCAATACAAAAACTATTTTCTGTAAATGTGAAATAATTTTATTCAACATATATCTACAGTGTAATCTATTTCACTTTTTGCTAAGCAGGGTGTGGCATTAAATATAAATTTATTGAAGTTAAAAATTATTCTTGAAAGTATAATTAGACCTTCAGAAATTGTCTTAAAATTCAGAAATCCTTGTTTTATATCATGCCATGTGTCAAGAAATATGCTAGTGTCCTTAAAATATTATAGTGAATTGTTTAAAATCTCAGTATGTATACACACTAAGTCACACAGAGGAAGAATCATTGGAACTGTGACATAGTATGTGAACATAACTACATAAAAGCATGATTGTATTTTACTATGGGATCTTTCTATTTCGATATTTTTGAATAAATGTAAATATTTCTATGGAAACATTTCATTTTTATTACATTGAAATTAATAAAAATGATTAAAATACACCATTTATATTGACATATAATTTTAGGCCATTCTATAATTCTTAATGTGATCTAATCATTAATTTTTAATATAATTTCATGTTGATATTTAAGAACATGAAATTATTGTATTTTATATAATTTACATCCCATTCTTATGAGCTGTGACTGGAGATGGCCCACATCAAATCTTAGCTTCCGTTACTTCCAAATACTGTATAAAGTTTTAACTTAGAGCTTAAGATTTATTAGTAAACCTGCAACAAATAGCTTTGCAACCAATTTTATTACTATTTTTACTAATCTTCAATATTTTAACTTTTATTTTTAAGTCTAAGAATATAAATTTTATTTATATCAATTTCTCTTTTGACTTTTAGGGAAATTGAATATAATAATTCAATTCAATGTATAATGTTACTTCACTTGCCAAAAACACTTCTTCATTCAGAGCCTACTTTAAAATCGTTATTTTTTAAGTTCTTTTAAATCCCTGAGCACAAAGTATCAAGAACCAATTTTTTAAACTTATTTAGTCACTAATTTTTTCTTTTTTTGGATACATTAATTTTCAACTGCGAGGGTTTTTTTTTCCATTTCACTGTTTAGATTTTACTTCTTTATATAATTAGATGGAATCCAGTGGATGAGCTCAGAAAAGAGTCTGGTATCACCTCGTTCTTCACTTAGTACCATGGCATCATCATTTTTGTCTCTGTCCTAGGAAAGTAAGTCTTTTTTGTTCTAGCCTCTTGAGAGGTCTGGGATGTTGGTCAGAGGGATGACAAGAGAGGACCCCTTTATTAATTATCCTCACCAAAAATGGTAGATGCCTTTTTGTACTTGCCAGCAGTATGTGATAAGCTAGTGGTGTTATGATGTTTGGTTAACTCCATCAAGAATTTGTAACAAAAGTAGAATATATTTTTTCCTCCTCTGGTAGTAGAAGGCATTTCCACTTGTCCTCTCCCTTCCTGTTGTTCAGGTAATACAGGGGCTACTCATGCAGGTGGACATAGTAGAAAGAGCTAAAATGGTTCTCTCTGAAGATTTTCTGGATCACTTTCTAGGGCAGAAAGCAGTAATTGCTTGTGTAAATTTATGACTCAAGTACACTAACTTTCCAAGAGAATGTCAGTGATGTCTAACACACTCACCTTTCCTCTATTCTTGGCAAACATATATGTCCTAAAAAAAGTTTTATTTGTTCATTGTTTTACTAAATGTCAGTGATGTCTAACACACTCACCTTTCCTCTATTCTTGGCAAACATATATGTCCTAAAAAAGTTTTATTTGTTCTTTGTATTACTAAAAATATTTCCTCTGATAAGTAATGATCATCTGTTTATTATACAGATGAAAGAAAATAAAGATAACAATGTCCTAGAAATTCTGCTTTATGCTCTCATGCATGTTATTTCATTTAATTTAAACCTCATAGCCATCCTGAATAAAATGATTTCCAAACACATTGCCATAATTAAAATTTGTGGTGTGTATATGAATTTTATATTTTTAAATTTACACGGTGTTGATAGAATCCAATATTTTTAGGGTTGTCTGCTTTTCTAGTAGAAGAAACTATTATGGCTCTGTGCCCATGTAATGTGTTTTTTTCTTGGTTTTAACTCGCCATATATTCTCCACTTCTGCATTGCTAATATGTGTCCAATTTCAAACACACACACACACACTAGTTTGTGTGTGTTGAAATGTTCCTCCTATCCTTCCCTACCATTTGCCTACATGGTGACATTTTATAGAGATAAGAATAACTGCACATTTCAGTGTCAAGATATATGCCTTTTTAAGATCCTTAATAGATTCTAACTGCCCAATAACACTGAAATAACTGTGGTCATAACACATTTTTCCCTGGATTGTAAGCACATATGAGACATTTCTCATTTACTAGCATAGAAGTTATTACTACCTTGTGTCACAATGAACTGTATGTATATACATACCATATTTTGTGAACATAGTCTGAATGCTTAGTGAACACAGTTAAAAAATATTTTTTGCCTGTTCACAAAAGGAAGGATATATAACAGACATATCAAAAAACACATTTTAAAAGCATGCTGCAATGGATATCCAGAAATAAAAAGGGTGAGAAACATTCATTTGATCTAGTCTAAAACATAAGAAAAGGAGGGATCCCTTTCAAAACTCTTTAGAGAGCTTCTTGGACCCTATAAGTCTGTGCCCCCATAATCATGGACTCCCAGTCCAAACAGTTTTCCTGGAAGAACTCTGCAATGCACATTATTAGATTTTTTTAAAAATTTCCCTTTATCCTCACAGTAGGGAAATGAGAAAAAATGTGGGCAGTGTTTTCAGTCAACGTTCACTTACATAGTTACACCTTTTAGACTCCAAGCTCTTTGAAGCAAGGAGAGTTTTTTTTTATTTCCAACTTGGCCTTGTGCTGCACAAGAAGCTTTTGGTCAATTAATGGCTAAGTGAAAGGTATATCATAGTGTGTTTAATACTGTTTAATGTGTGTTTAATGCAAACATATTTAACTATGGATTTATTGCATTCAGTCATAGTTCTCATTAGAAACAAATGTCTGTTTGGAAAAATAACCTTATTTCTTTCTCTTTTCACAACAAAATGCAAAGAAACGTCATCAGCTGGAGGTAGAGCAATGTCTATCTGTTTGCAGGCCATAAGGGGATGCAGGCACATCGTTTCTGAAGCATCCCTGAGTCCTGACTTCCCTGTTCTCCAGAGACTCTCATCTCTGACAAGTGACCTCTTTACCTTGTATTGGGCATATTGATCCAGAAAGTACTCAAAAACCTGCCCTGATATTCTTCTTTCCAAACCACACAGGGCTCTGGAGTTGACCTCCAGTATCTCCAGTGTGATCAAGTGC